>NC_090272.1:48615000-49215000 GCF_040414725.1 Anabrus simplex | reverse complement strand
ATAAAGTGAAATAATCGAATAAGCTGTTATTTTGTATTCGATTAGCCCATCACTACCTAGCGTCTGATGGTAACATGAACAAGTGGAAGATTGCAGCGTCTGACAAGCCCTTGTGACAACTTATTGTCTGCGAAGGGCCCATTGCATTTTGGAGATCAGCAACGGAGGCACGATTCAGATAAATTAGATCGTAGAAAAGAACGACCAGGTGAAGGTTGTGATTCTAAAATAAATTTGTCTATACAGCTATCTAAGAACCTATAATCAACAATGTTCGTGCAATCTGAAGGAAATCGCCATATTCGCCAGAAAAGGAATACCGATTATCATAGTGGTGGTGGTGGTTGAGGGGTAGAATATCCACCTAAAATCACCTGACTTTGGGTAAGAACAATACTCAGTGATATCCTCACCCTACTGCAACGATGGGGCTTGCGAGGTCAAAGGGTCCCGGAAGTTATATCGGTAGTAGCTTAGCTTCTAGTAAGGTTTCCCAAGCCTCACAGGTCAATGTGATAATTAGATCCCGAATTTATATCTATAAACATGATGCATTACAATGTTATTTAGGTAGATATATACAGCAGTTTATAGTTACGGCATTGCAATATGAGGTGGTCTACAATGAATGCAGTCTAAATGACTTCTTCCTAACTTTGCTTCATCTATAAGTAAAGAAGACAATCATAATTCCTCCTGTGTACCTGACCCAGTAACGGTCAAGTGTCTTTTGTGTCATTTAGAAGTCTAAGCCGAGATCTTTTGAATTCATTGGTGCTAGCATCCAAGACTTGAATCCAGTCACATTTCACGAGGGAAAGTTAAAGAGCATGCGCAAAAAATAGCTGATTGGTATGAATGAAATGAATGGAGCTCCCATCTAGGAATTGTGCTGGCTGCCGAAGCTTGTCGCACTCCCCCAGGGCAATGATTAATGACTGGCAGATGAAATGATATTGGATGGTGTCGCTGGAATGAAAGATGGCAGGAGAAACCCGAGTACCGGAGAAAAACTTGTTCAGTTTCCATTTTGTCCAGCACAAATCCCACATGGAGTGACCGCGATTTAAACCACGGAACCCAGAGGCCACGGAGGCTTACTACACTCTTAATGGCTGACAATCACCTCGTTGGAGGAACAGGCTCCCGAGCAAAGAACACTTTCAGTTGCTGAAGACAGCCTAATACTTTTTTTTAATGCTATTTTTTTCGGGGCGTCGACCTATAAAGAACTTTTGCCCCTAGTTGCACCATGTGATATGAACCTGCGTGTAATCGGGATGGAGGAAGTGTAGAGTGTTGAATGTGAGGAAAGGAACGTTAAGAACGACGTAAAAACCCAGTCCCCAGGCCAGGGATATTAATCATTTACAATTAAAAACCCCTGACCCGGCCGCGAATCGAACCCGGGGCCGCCGGGTGACAGGCGGACGCGTTGCCCCCTACACCGCCGGACCGGATCAGTCGAAAACGCTCCTACAAGGTAACATATCAGCCATAATATCTGTAGTGAGGTAATTCTAATTCGTTGTTAATTCTTATTGAAGAACACAGACACACTTAAGAAACCTCTCGGAACAGCCCATGGCTCAGATAAATGAGTCGTCTGTAGGCGCTTTGTCCTTTCAAGGGATAGTAGACAGATGAAGATGTATTTGTCCCCTGAATTGTCTATATCGTCCGCCTCTGTGGTGTAGTGGTTAGCGTGATTAGCTGCCACCCCCGGAGGCCCGGGTTCGATTCCCGGCTCTGCCACGAAATTTGAAAAGTGGTACGAGGGCTGGAACGGGGTCCACTCAGCCTCGGGAGGTCAACTGAGTAGAGGTGGGTTCGATTCCCACCACAGCCATCCTGGAAGTGGTTTTCCGTGGTTTCCCACTTCTCCTCCAGGCGAATGTCGGGATGGTACCTAACTTAAGGCCACGGCCGCTTCCTTCCCTCTTCCTTGCCTATCCCTTCCAATCTTCACATCCCTCCACAAGGCCCCTGTTCAGCATAGCAGGTGAGGCCGCCTGGGCGAGGTACTGGTCATACTCCCCAGTTGTATCCCCGACGAAGAGTCTGAAGCTCCAGGACACTGCCCTTGAGGCGGTAGAGGTGGGATCCCTCGCTAAGTCCGAGGGAAAAACCGAACCTGGAGGGTAAACAGATGATGATGATGATTATCTATATCTCGTACGTATATTTAAGAAAATTAGAATCTATATTTAACTTCCTTGTTGTTGTCGTTGTTTTTGTTGTTCTTGCATTGATTCAATTGATTCAATTGATTCAATATTCTGGTTTCTTAACATTAATTTAACACTAACTAATAATGATAATAATACACTAGTGTGTCGGTCAAATGTAATTCGAAGCGTGCTACGGCAAAGTACCGAGCTCGATAGCTGCAGTCGCTCAAGTGCGGCCAGTATCCAGTAATCGGGAGATAGTGGGTTCGAGCCCCACTGTCGGCAGCCCTGAGGATGGTTTTCCGTGGTTTCCCATTTTCACACCAGGCAAATGCCGGGGCTGTACATTACCTAAGGCCACGGCCGCTTCCTTCCACCTCATAGACCGTTCCTATCCCATCGTCGCCTTAAGACATATCTGTGTCGGTGCGACGTTAAGAAAAATGGCACGGCAAAGTGATCTAAGTGCCAAAAATATTTGTCGGGAAAATTTAAAAAAAAATATTGCAAACACTGTTGAAAGCATTTCTTTACGAAAACATAACAGCAAGGGTAAATGGATTGTTACTCAAACATTTTAGGAACATCATCATCATCATGATCATCATCTGTTTACCCTCCAGGTTCGGCTTTTCCCTCGGACTCAGCGAGGGATCCCACCTCTACCGCCTCAAGGGCAGTGTCCTGGAGCTTCAGACTCTTGGTCGGGGGATACAACTGAGGAGTATGACCAGTACCTCGCCCAGGCGGCCTCACCTGCTATGGTGAACAGGGGCCTTGTAGGGGGATGGGAAGATTGGAAGGAATAGGCAAGGAAGAGGGAAGGAAGCGGCCGTGGCCTTAAGTTAGGTACCATCCCGGTATTTGCCTGGAGGTGAAGTGGAAAACCACGGAAAACCTCTTCGAGGATGGCTGAGGTGGGAATCGAACCTACCTCTACTCAGTTGACCTCCCGAGGCTGAGTGGACCCCGTTCCAGCCCTCGTACCACTTTTCAAATTTCGTGGCACAGCCGGGAATCGAACCCGGACCTCCGGGGGTGGCAGCTAATCACGCTAACCACTACACCACACAGGCGGCTTTTAGGAACATTTGAAATAAATTGCTGAAAAATGTAATTTAAAAAATAAGGATATTACCTCAGTTCCTAGGTAAGAGAACTGGAAAATGCATATCCTTTCTTTCTCTACATCTTAATAATGAAAAATGAAATGAAATGGTGTATGGCTTTTAGTACTGGGATGTCCGTGGACAGGTTCGGTTCACCAGATGCAAGTCTTTTGATTTGACGCCTATAGGCGACCTGCGCGTCGTGATGAGGATGCAGTGATGATGAAGATGACACATACACCCAGCCTACGAGTTACATCCCTCGCCGGGAATAGAACCCTCACCCATTAATACTAGTGGATTCGGCTTCTTAAAGCTACTTAATTATTATTACTGTTGTTGGCATACTGTATGCGTGTCACGCAGTTTCAACAGACCTTAGGTAAACTAGTGACCAATAATGTTGAGTCAAGATGTGAGTAATTTTTCAATAACAACTCAGAGTCCAGGATGACACATCCTCATGCAGTTTCAAAGTAAAATGTGTAGAAGATGGAGGGTTGTGATGGAGTTCAGCTCACAGAGGAATGCAGATTGAATGCTGAAAGCCATAACAACCTCTAATGTATATGTATGTATTTTTTTACTGTTTATTCACAGCATGCCTCATTACATGACAGTAATACTACATGCTTTGAGTTAATCATATCGCAAATTTAACTTAATTTTCCAATTACATTTGAGATACTCTCATAATTCGATGGCTGTTATGATGTACATACATTAATAATGTAGACAAAACTATAAGGTAGGGGGTCCAAATTCCGTCCCCGCACCTAACTTCGTTTCCCTAGAGATTTCCAGTTTGCACAGTTGGTACCTAATGTTTAGCCGCGCGCACACCCGCAGCCTCATCCCGTTGTCTTGTTGTGAGAGTTGGTTGTGTGCACCATGTTTAGTTTTCGTGTAAAAGGAGGATTAATTTTTAATTCGCTGAGCTGAGTAAGTGCGGTATTCAATGTAAGAGCCTGCTATTCCTGTGTACGAATTACCGGACTGCATTTCAGTTGTGCGGTGTAGTTACTGGCGTGTAATCGCTACAGTAAGGTGGTTGGCGTGAGTTACTGTAGCGGACATTATAATATATCAGGGAATGTTCGTACTTTCGTCCCTCTTCATTTTATTTATGAAGTATATTATTATTATTATTATCAGATGACAAAACGCAAGCAGTGGGATAAGAAGGCAATGAAAAAGGCTGTTAAGGCTGTGAGGGACAAGATAATGGGTAACAAACGTGCAAGTAAAGCGTTTGACATCCCACGAGCAACGCTGAAAGACTATGTTAAAAAAAGAATACCAAGAAAACATTTTCCATAAGTGGCCATCAAGTAACTGATTATAGGTAAAGTGTTTGATAAGGTTAGGAAGGGAAAATATATTCAGATTAATTGTACTTTTCATCAATTTGGTGGGGGACGAAATTACGAACACATTTTGATAGTTTAGTTTTTGCAATGTTTATGTAAAATATTGACTAAGTTACGTTATATCAGTTTCATTGTCAACTTGCTCGTAAATGGAAAATATATTCAGTGAAATGAAATAGCGTATGGGTTTTAGTGTGCGAGGATATGTTTGGCTCGCCAGGTGCAGGTCTTTTGATTTGACTCCCATAGGCGACCTGCGCGTCGTGATGAAGATGAAATGATTATGAAGACGACACATACACCCAGCCCCCGTGCCAGCGAAATTAACCAATGATGGTTAAAATTCTCGACCCTACCGGAAATCGAACCCGGGACCCCTGTGGCCAAAGGCCAGCACGCAAACCATTTAGCCATGGAGACGGACAATATATTCAGTAATATCTCTAAATACACCAATTTCTAGTCTTGTCCATGTTATTTTTGAATTTCTACAAGTAAAAATCTGCTAAGGGGACGAAATATGGCCCCTTTACGTTATCCTTTTTCACAAATGTTCAAATACCATTGAGTTCGTGGAAGGTTATTGGTTAAAATAAGGTTTACTAACACAGTAATTTTCTTCACTGGCTTTTCTCTGAACCTAAAATATATTTAATTAAAACGCTTTTTTCTCTCTCAAGTAATTCACAATGAAATAATAAAGGGTCCACATTGATCACTGGCATTGCATAGAACAATGTAAAATTTTGAAACGATGAAAATAATTGTCCATAACCCATTACCATTGCTGTGAAATTTGGCATTAAATAAATATGTTGGGAAAGTATATTACACTGGGAAAAAAATATTTTGTTACTGAACCCTTCATTGTTTGTCCCATTCGCTCTGCCATTTTCTTAAGCTTTCACCTCTCAATTCCTAAATCAAAACACTTTTAGGAATTTTGCTGTAACACTCGCTAATTTCACGGTCGTGGGCAGCTTCCTTGATCCGCGAGTTCGTTAGCGTAGTTCCCAGAGTGGGTCTTAATCCAGGTGAACTCGATGTTCCACTTGTTACATGCAAGAATCTTCGCTTTCATCTTGATTTGGTAAATAAGGTACTTGTAGTTATTACATTTTAATGTGTCTATTGTTATTGTACTGTCAGTGATACGAAGGTTGGAACTTAAATAGTGGCAACACTGCTGTGGAGACGCTATGCAACGGAATCTAATATTGTCGCTAATAGCACACCTTGGTTACATACGTACCTTACCTCAGAGCAAATGGACTCGCCCTTTCCACATCACCTGCGTGCGCAAAAGCGAAAGAGCCACAGTCACTTGTGAGCTAGCAGTCTAACGTAACGTTGTCACTATGTTCTTCAAACAGGAACAACGGAGTTGGATCAAGATTGAATGTGCCAGAGGTCGTACAGCACGACAGTGTTCATCAAGGTCTTCAAGAGGCTTGCGGTGAATCTGCACTGCCTTACAGAACAGTGGCACGTTGGGTAAAAGCCTTCAACGATGGTCGGCAAACTGTGGCGGACATTCATCGGGCAGGTCGTCCTATGAGTGAAGAAGAAGTGCATGATGCTCTTGCTGCGTTACTGGACAGTGATCAAACCAGACGATTCGTGAGCATTCGCTTCAGAACTGTTGCATAGATTCGACACTCAGTAGACCGCTCCATTCACACCATCATCAAAACAGGTTCTGCTGAAGGTATACTACGACTTCCACATCGCTGGCAACGGGTTGTACTCAACGCTGGTGACTACATTGAAGGACAGTAAAGGTTGCTAACATGTAACTCTTTTGTATCTGTTGTAAATAAATAGTTGCCACTATTTAAGTTCCAACCTTCGTATTTTCCTTTAATACCAATGTTTCAAGTGATTCAAGTGCGTTCAGAATTGCCAACTGTATGTAGGTATTTATTTATGTGTGCATGCATGTCATTATGATATTATTATTATTATTATTATTATTATTATTATTATTATTATTATTATTATTATTATTATTATTATTATTATTATTATTATTATTATTATTATTATTATTGCAGGTCGTGACGTCACCATGACGACGCCCGTGCTCCTCTTACTTGTGGTGAGCCTGTTGGCCACCCACATCCAAGCCAATGACGACAGTCTGAAGAGCGCCTTGGAGGCGATCTCACGTCGTCAAAGAGACCTCGCCACTTCTGGAGGAAGTGGCTACTTCGCCGGCCTTAGTCAATACCGATTCCCTCAGCGGGAAGCAGAGGAAGAGCTTGCATTTCTGACGCCCGCCAGGGAGTTCGCAGGTACTGTAAACAGAACATTTCATCGGAGTAAGAACTGCACCCTGAGGGACCCTATTGTGAAGCAATCTGGTAGCACTAAAAATACAATCCACACAAGGGAATTCAAACGTCTCCAATCACTCGAGTATGCCTAGAGACACGCATTCCGAGCACTTTCGTTTGCAGAAATACACAAGGGGAAACGATATCTCCAGTCTACCCCTTACTGTGTTACGTTTCGATCTCTCTATGCTTAGTCTGGTAGCCATGACTGTAGAGGCTTGAATTCGGGTGATAGCGATTTTCAATACCAGGGTAGGAAGCCGTGGAAATATTTTCCCTTGGTTTCCTATTTCACACCATACAAATGCCAGCCTACTGCATTCCCTGACCTACCTCTTCTACATGCCAGCACCGTGGAGCCAAAAACCAGTAATCGACATTAAACCGCAAGCATTCAATGACTCTAGCTTGAATAGCTCTTCACTCATGGAAATATTATGCTAATTTACCCAGTAAACACCTAATTAATTATACTATATATTTAATTTTTATAAAAGCGTAGGCTATGTATGCTATGAATAGGAAAATATAAATAATTTCAAGCGACATGAGTCATCCTTAAAACAGTACACCAGACCGTAGGGGTAGTGGTATATATTTTACTAAATATAGAAATCTCCGAGAGCGAATCTAATTAAAATATTAAATACCTTTTCAATTTATTTTACTGAGCGAAAGTGGTACACGACTGTTTTATTTGTCCGTACCGGGCGAGTCGGCCGTGCGTCCAGGGGCGCACAGCTGTGAGCTTGCATCCGGGAGATAGTGGGTTCGAACCCCACTGTCGGTAGCCCTAAAGATGGTTTTCCGTGGTTTTGCATTTTCACACCAGGCAAATGCTGGGGCTGTACCTTAATTAAGGGCACGGCCGCTTCCTTCCAAGTCCTAGGCCTTTCCTCTCCCATCGTCGCCATAAGACCTATCTGTGTCAGTGCGCCGTAAAGCCAATTATATTTGTCCGTTGCGTCGAATGCAAGTCTTCCAGTACATACAAAGTTCTAGATTCCTCTAGAAGAAAAATATTTTTACACTGTCTTCATACTTTATCTTCACCCTAATGGAATGTCTTTCCCCCCAGTGCCTTCTTAAGTGGTCCAAACATGTGCTAATCGCTAAGGACGCGGTCTGGTAAATATGGTGGATGTAGAAGACATATAAAATGCGGTTATTAGTTGGACGGACAGTATGGAACTGAGCATTGCTGTGGAAAATATGCTTCGTTGTAGCAATTCGGCACTTGTAGAATTTCAATGTTTCACACCGTCAGTACTCAAAAATCTAATAACAGATTACTGCTGCTCTGAAGTGGAGCGGCCATTGTTACAATAGTACTTTGCTGGTATTTGCTTGTCTGCGCGGTGCTGCTGTGGCTATAGGCACTGTGCGTGCATCAGGAAATCGTACTGGCGGCGCCGCTCAGTGGCTTGATTCGTAATTAAATGGAGGAGGGTGTGAAGCGGCAGCCATGTGCGACACAGAAATTGATTGATGGAGAGCGAAATGTTTTACGGAGCACGGACCCTTGTCCAGCGTGACTTGCAGAATTTTGTAAACCGGTAGCTGCGGTTTGCACTATATAAACGGTTACGTCTCAAAACTCACGAGTTTCAAAACTCACGGGCTAAAATTAGTTACAGATAGTTTCAAAACTCACGACTACAAACTGGTAGCTAAAGTAAACATTCCAATGAGTCTCAAAACTCACGAATCCGGACAGCAGGTGCTTGGGATGACCGCAGGAGGGATGAGGTGCGCGGTGACTCACGCTTCCCTTTACGACAGGCGGGGAATACTGTGGATGTTATTCTGCCACCCCAACCCACAGGGGAAAAGTAATGGCTGGTGAATGAAAGAGCCCGAGGTGTATTATTATTATTATTATTATTATTATTATTATTATTATTATTATTATTATTATTATTATTATTAAAATAATTTGCAGTTGCCTTAAAGCTAATATAATGCATTTTTTACCTTTCACATAAATTTATAATAATGACGTGTGGCCTCCGGGGAGGTCTGATGCAGGTCTTTAGAGATGACGCCGTATAGATGACCTACACGTCTGTGAGGATGAGGCTCTATAGATGAAGTCTAATGCTGAAGACGGCACAAACACCCAGTTCCCGAGCCATGGGAATAAACTAATGAAAGTTCAAAATCTCCTACCCGACCGGAAACCGAACCCATGACCCCCTACCTAACAATTTATGCATGCAGCCGACGGCATGAAATTACAGTAGGTAGGTATTGCCTGCTGTCAGTTGGTAGTACTGGGTAGTACTGGGTTTTAGTTCCATTATGCGGCCAGAAGGTGGTTTTTACTTCAATAAGGGATTTTATGTAGACATATTTAAAAAAGGCGTATTTCTATTTTTCGTAAGAGTTCATCTATTTGTTTATTTCAATAGATAATCTACCCGACATACTTAAACCGTAAGAAATTATTCATGACGCATCCGTTTATTCTGTGCGATATAAATGAATGTTATTTGAAACACATTCGATAATTTAAATTGATTATTCATTCATTTATTTAAATAATCGGATGGAAGTTATTCGATTATTAAAAGTATTCCATTATCCCATCACTAACAGGGTGGACATTTATCCATTCAAAGAACTGAGCCTGTTCGTGAGTTTTGAGACTGGCCCAGGTAGAGAAACCTGTTCTTACTAATCCTCTTCCTGGAATTCGTGAGTGTTGAAACTCGTGAGTTTTGAGACTCGTGAGTTTTGAGACTACACGATATAAACAATGATAACACTTCCTCCAAGAGAGATACACCTCTAGTCTGGGGAAGACAAAGTTCCACATTGGCTACAAAGAAAAATTAGAGACCTGTTCCTGACAAAAGTTTAGAACACTCTGCGTCACCTCGCCGATAGCCGACTGACGTCCCTCACGCTTATATAGGTTGGAGGCTCGCGTGTACTGAATCCAGCACTTACCGGAAGGGAGCGTCCACCGTGTTCTCAGCGGAGGCCATGGTCTGCCACAGGAGGGTCACCCCTCTCCGTGCTACAAGCTTTATCAAATTTAAGTACAAGCCAATTATTGATGGAGAAGAATGCAGAAGAGCTCCGCGCCCGTGGCACAACGTGTAGTGGACCACGGAACTGTCTGTATGTACGTAGGTGGATCAAAAGGTTAGTTGCACTAACGCGCCGCAGCAGCGCGCTGTGTGTCGCAAACGTGGGCACAGCGGAGAAAGGGACAGACACTGCCCACACGTCTGTTACGCAGGTCGCTGTGGTGTCTCGTCTAGTATTGTGTGAATAGCGGCCAAATGCAATGGCGCGTCAACTGGACGTTCACGCCAAATATGAGGTGCGTGCGACAATCCGATTCCTATGGGCCAAAAGGAAGAATTGCACGGACATTCATCGTGAAATTAGTGCTGTGTATGGGGAGCGGGCCATTTCCCAACAAGGTATCGTAAAGTGGTGTCAGCAATTCGAAGCCGGACGCACGGATATCACGGACAACCATCGCGAAGGCAGGCCCGCAACGTCCAGGACCCGTGCAAAGGTCAACAGTGTGAATGCGATCATTAGATAGAACCGGCGCATTAAACTGAGAGAAATCGCGACGCAGCTGAACATGTCGTATGGCAGTGTGTTCGCCATTGTTCACAAGGACCTTGGATATCGTAAGCTGTGTCAAAGATGGGTCCCAGGTCTTCTCACCGATGAGCACAAGGGACAACGTTTCCAATCCTCCCTGGCATTTTTGCAACGCTATGCCGCAGACGGCAACGGATTTCTGCGGCGAATCGTCACAGGCGACGGAACGTGGGTCCACCACTTCACCCTCCGAAACGAAGCGAACATCAATGGAAGGGTGCACCTCTTATCACCACAACGAAAGAAGGTCAAGGTTCAACCTTCAGCCGGTAAGATTATGGCGACAGTGTTCTTTGACATGGAGGGTTTGCTGCACGTGGAATTCATGCCGAAAGGAACGACGATCAACGCGGCGTCGTATTGTCAAACGTTGCACCGGTTGCGTAAAGGGATTAAAGAGAAGCGCCGGGGGAAATTGAGCGCCGGTGTGATTTTGTTGCACGATAACGCAACACCTCACAAGGTCCGCCAAACGAGAGAACTGTGTAATAAATGGCCATAACTGGGAAGTGCAACTTATTTTCTGATCTGCCCTTACAAGGAACAAACGAAAGGTCTTGCAGGAAATGATGCACTGCCAGGATAGCTGCAGCGGTCTCCGTGACGTTGATGAGGGCTGAATCCTGGAATTCCTGCGCCCAGGCTTGTTGATACCTCGGCATGACTGCAGCGATGGACCACGGGGAAGTGTCGGCGAAGATCTCTACCGGATGGCGCCCTGGTAGCATATGCCGAGGTGTCGCGACGAAATCTTGAATGGCTAGACGTCGGGCCCAGAAGAATTCACCTGAGAGTTAATGAACATTCCATCCCCTTCACTTCGAATGTTAGAAGCTTAAAATAGAACTGAAGTAGAGCGTCATTGAAAAAATGTAAGTAATTATGTATTGGGATCGGTAGAGGATTCATTATTATAAGAATAATGTGTAAATGTAACAATGGAATTTCCTGAAAGACCAAATACAGATCGCGTAACTGTATTGAGACTTTTAGGTAAGGGGGAGCAGTCATATTTAGAAAATAGTTTTTTTATGATTGGGCACTAGGAACTTCCGTCGAGAATGGTTTTAGGGAAGACAAGCTCATACTTTGGCTTGTAATAAGCACATAGAATAGCATGGATATTTCCTTGTTGACAGATCCCCATATTGTAGGCGTTGGCTTAGGAAATACATACTATGGAAACGAGATAGAACCAGAGTCTATTCGAAATAATGAAAAAATACACGGTGCTAAAGTAGTTCGCTTGTTTGATTATCCTTAAATCACAACCATGGCTTTGTGGTAGTCCAGGTGCCATTGTCCTCAACCATGGAAAAGCTGAGAGGATAGTGGAAATAAAGGAAGTTTTAATTCCAGAGGTGTACTTGGACCTGAGGTTCAATCAGCCTACACCAAAAATGAGTACCAGGTTAACTCCTATGGGTAAAGGCTGGCGGACGTAGAGCTAACCACTTTACCGCACCACGATGTTACGGATAGTGGAAGCCTCTACCTTCTACACCTCCAAGGGACTGATTTTGATTATGCTTGTTGTTTAAAGGATTCTAACATCTAAAGTCAGCGACCCTCAAAAGGACTGTACGGAGGTGATTTTGCCTTATTTTATTTTATATCAGACTAGAGAATTTTACCTTTGTAAATATGTTTTCCGGTGGTGTGAAACAGGCATAAGCTAAGTAAATATGCAAATAAATATATACATAAATAAAATAACAATACAGCTGGCAATTTCAGCGGTATTAACAATATTGCGCTTTTATCGAACTCTAAGAGGGAGAAGTTCCCTGCTCCAAAACTATTACAGGAACCTCTCGATCTGACAGACTAACGAAATCCATCGGGGTCTGTTGAATCGCGAGATTTCTATACCTAGAATCTTATGCAACTAATATTACCCTTTAATCGTTAACTTCTACACCGAGGGAGTTGGCTTCGTGGTTTGAGTCGCGTAGCTGTGAGCTTGTATTTAGGATATAGTGGGTTGCAACCCCACTGCCGGCAGCTCTGAAGATAGTTTTCCATAGTTTCCCATTTCCACAACAGCCAAAGAAGATATATGATGTATTCTGAATATCAGTTTAGGATACGCTTTGCGTTAATAGTGGCTGTATTCTGACAAATACAGGATTTCAAAATGTTAATTGTAAACAAGTCCACCTCTGTGGTGTAGTGGTTAGCGTGATCAGCTGCCAATCCCGAAGGCCCGGGTTGGATTCCCGGCTCTGCCACGAAATTAGAAAAGTGGTATGAGGGCTGTAACGAGGTCTACTCATCCTCGGGATGTCAACTGTATAGAGAAGGGTTCGATTCACTCCTTAGCCATCCTCGAAGTGGTTTTCCGTGGTTCCCAATTCACCTCCAGGCAAATGCCCGGATGGTACCTAACTTAAGGCCACGGCCGCTTCCTTCCCTCTTCCTAGTCTATCCCTTCCAATCTTCCCATCCCCGGGTGAGTCCGCCTAGGTGAGGTACTGGTCCTCCTTCACGGTTGTATCCCCAACCCAAAGTCTCACGCTCCAGAACACTGCCCTTGAGGCGGTAGAGGTAGAGTCCTGGGAAGAAACCACCCCGGATTAAATAAATATAAACATTGTATACAAACAACACAATTAAATAGTTTATCTAAATATAGGTGTTCATGATCTTATGTTCAATTACTGTTGATAACTCTACGGATTATTTCAAGAGAGTCGATTTCTTTATTGTGTACATACCGTACATATCAACGTAACATGTATGTGTAATCGATTTCCTTTCCACAGCAAGCGTACACGAATGAGGTCGCTACGTACGTCATCAATATCCCATATCAACATCAGGAACGTGCTTCAGGCTTACCGCAGCACGCAAATGAAACATAGTAACAAATGATTCTACATATGTATCAACATGCATTGAGAATCCCCTTCATTACTTCCACAAGCAAATCGCCTCCGGATCAACCAAGTCATTCGACGCTAGTGTCCTGCGGGCCTGTAAAGATCCGCGGGGAGATGTAAATAAAATAAACGCATGAGCTAAAGTAACCTCTGAATACAGTACATACTTTCCAAAATGTTCAACTCAAATGATAATGATAAAAGCAGAACATACTTTCTCAATATTTTTCATAATCCCATGTGTTGTTTTAACAGTTCTAGCTACCGAGCTCGATAGCTGCAGTCGCTTAAGTGCGGCCAGTATCCAGTATTCGGGAGATAGTAGGTTCGGACCCCACTGTCGGCAGCCCTGAAAATGGCTTTCCGTGGTTTCCTATTTTCACACCAGGCAAATGCTGGGGCTGTACCTTAATTAAGGCCACGGCCGCTTCCTCCCCACTCCTAGCCCTTTCCTGTCCCATCGTCGCCGTAAGACATAGCTGTGTCGGTGCGACGTAAAACAACTAACAAAACAGTTCTAGCAGTGTCATGTCTAATTATTTTTCATCGCCGGTGATGCATAAAAGCCCCATGAGCTTGCCTCTTACCCGGAGGACCCGAATTCGATTCCTGGCCTGGTCAGAGACTTTTACTTAGGTATGAGGTCTATTTCGAGGTCCATCAACCCCTCGTGAGAATTTTAAATTTCCTTTACGTCGTACCGACACAGATAGGTCCTATTGCGACGATAGAATAGGAGATGCCTTGGACTGGGAAGGAAGTGATCGTGACCCTAATTAAGGTGCATCCCCAGCGTTTGTCTGGTATGAAAATGGGAAACCACGGAGAACCATGTTCAGGGCTGCCGACAGTGGGGTTCGAACCCACTATCCCCCGAATGAAAGCTCACGGCTGCGCGACGCTAACCGCAGTCCTCGTGAGAACTGAGGAGCTATCTGATGGTTAGACAGCGACCGCGGTCTAGGAAGCCGAGAATAACGACCGAGAGGATTCGTTGCGCTGACCATGGGCCATCTCGTAATTGGGCTGGGCAACGATCTCTTGGTAGCCCAGGGCCAATCCAGAGCTGCAACGCTACGGGGTAATTTTAAAATGTTTCTTTTACTTATAAACTATACTTAACTTATTTAAACGTTGCCACGATCATCATCATCATCTGTTTACCCTCCAGGTTCGGTTTTTCCCTCGGACTTAGCGAGGGATCCCACCTCTACCGCCTCAAGGGCAGTGTCCTTGAGCTTCAGACGCTTGGTCGGGGGATACAACTGAGGAGTATGACCAGTACCTCGCCCAGGCGGCCTCACCTGCTATGCTGAACAGGGGACTTGTGGAGGGATGGGAAGATTGGAAGGGATAGGCAAGGAAGAGGGAAGGAAGCGGCCGTGGCCTTAAGTTAGGTACCATCCCGGCATTCGCCTGGAGGAGAAGTGGGAAACCACGGAAAACCACTTCCAGGATGGCTGAGGTGGGAATCGAACCCACCTCTACTCAGTTGACCTCCCGAGGCTGAGTGGACCCCGTTCCAGCCCTCGTACCACTTTTCAAATTTCGTGGCATAGCCTGGAATCGAACCCGGGCCTCCGGGGGTGGCAGCTAATCACGCTAGCCACTACACCACAGAGGCGGACCCGTTGCCACGATAATGTTTCTAAATATACATACGACGTAAATGTTCAAAAATTATATCCTTAACTAGAGCATATATCCATTAAAATTCTGAATTCCGTTTGATTTGTGTCCCCTTACACTTAAAATTTTACCATTTTTCTTATGACAAAAATTGCATAAATATATGGGACCTTGGATTCCAAACATCACTGCTCTATTATTTACGCTTTCTGAGAAAAGGGTACTTAAACCTCGAAGAGTATCATTCTGAGGAATACCACTGCACGGGTGATTACAAAGTATTTCATTAGAAAGCTCGAGACTGTATTCAGCGTTCACTTCAACTTCCAATGATAACTTTTACCTTCTTCTCTCCTGCGTTGTGAACTTTACCAGGTCTTCAACTGATTTTTCAGCTGCAGAGAATTATTGAGTATCGATTATGTTTAAGATATCTTGAGTGCACCAATCTTGAAGCCCGAATTCTTTATTGAACCTCCCTAGCTTGTCATCACTAAATATAATTGCAAACTAAGTTACAATTTTAACGCAGGGCTGAGTGGCTCAGAGGGTTAAGGGGCTGGCCTTCTGACCCCAACTTGGCAGGTTCGATCCTAGCTCAGTCCGGTGGTATTTGAAGGTGCTCAAATACGCCAGCCTCATGTTGGTAGATTTACTGGCACGTAAAAGAACTGCTGCGGGACTAAATTCCGGCACCTCGGCGTTTTCGAAAAACCGTAAAAGTAGTTAGTGGGACGTAAAGCAAAATAACATTATTATTATTTATTATTATTATTATTATTATTATTATTATTATTATTATTATTATTATTATTATTATTATTATTATTACAATTTTAACGACTGCACTTGTAGGCTAAGAATGAGCAACGCGCAACGCCAGAAACACCACGTACCAGTAGATGAAGGCACAAACGTACAACACGTGCAGTGGCGGATACTGATTCTTAGACAAGCTGATTACGGTGAAAATGCACTTCAGACTAGAGTAAACAAATAGTAAATTACGAGATATTACTGTTAATAATGTTATTGGCTTTACGTCCCCCTAACTATTTTTACGGTTTTCGGAGACACATTGGTGATGGAATATTGTCCCGCGGGAGTTTCTTTTACGTGCCAGTAAATCTACCGACACGAGGCTGACGTATTTGAGCACTTTCAAATACCATTGGACTGAGCCAGGATCGAACCTGCCGAGTTGGGTTCAGAAGGCCAGCGCCTCGACCGTCTGAGCCACGCAGCCCGGCAGATTTTACTTGTAATTATATTCATTACATTGCAAAGCAAAGCAAAGTCACCTCCGTACAGGCCATGAAGGCCCTTGGAGGAGTGGAAGGTAAAGGCTTTCACCATTGTTAACCTCGGCACGTGATGGGGTAGAGTGGTTAGCTCTAAGCCCGGCCGCCTTTACCCCCAGGAATTAACCTGGTACTCATTTTGGTGTAGGCTGAGTGAACCTCAGGGCCATATGCACCTCCGGAAGTGGAAATCTCGTTTCTTAAATTTTACGACTTCCTGACGGGGATTCGAACCGACGTCCTTCCGGAGGAATCGAGCACACCTTTACCGCCTCGGCCAGGCAGCCCCTTTCATTACATTGCAATTATTTCAATAAAATCTGGATTTATTTCAGTTAAAGTTAACTCAGCTTTTCCAACAAATATTCAGTCGTAGGGACGTATATTTCATTTTTGAAAAGCCTACCTCGTGGCCATGATCATTAAAGCGCAATGTCTCAATTGTTCTCACACTGTGGTTAGCCGGTTCAAGTCCCACTGGAGGAAAAAATCGCTATCAGAATTTTGGCCGGCACAGTGCTAAAAGTTTAGATTTAATTGTCCAAACCTCTCCGCAGGGTTCATATAAAGTGAGAGAATATGGCGCTGTCGAAAGTGATTTGTCCGTCGGATGGAGGCGTTAAGCATTGAGCAGAACCCTAGACAGGTGTAGACTACGTAACGACACCGTGTTTCACCCCCTTATGGTTACGGTGGTTGTAATTATTGTTTTAAGAGGAAGTGCCAATGGGTCACCATCCTCTATTAACATTAATAAAAGGGAAGAGGTCCGACACTTCGGAAAATGAAGGTATCTGACAAAGAAAGACAAAGGCCACGAAGAGCGAGAAGATGTCTCTAGTCCTCGCACAACTAATACCGTCGTGGTCCGGAAACAACAAGAGTTGACCAACAGAGATCGGATAGGAAAGACTAAAGTGAAGAGCCTCGCACAAGTAAGTGGAAGCAATGCCAGACTCAGCTAGGCTAACCGTGGGCGCCAAACCACGACCCCAATTTGCAAACACCTGGTCTCCCTTTTACTCGCCTCTTGCGACACGCAGGGAATACTGTGGACGTTATTATATCTCCCCAATCCACAGGGGGAGTTCCACATTCTCCCTACCACACCATCATCAACTCACATCCAGGTGCGAATGTCGCTCATGGGAGTCAAATAGAAACACGCGCACCAGGTGAGTCGAACATATCGTCAGACACACCCGGCACTAAACTCAATACGCTAAATAAATAAAAATTTGTAGAAGCAGTTGCTCATACAAATTAGTAGAAGGCTGGGCTGAGAGTGGCTCAGACGGTGCTCAAATACATCAGCCTCGTGTCGGTAGATTTACTGGCCCTAAGAGAACTCCTGCGAGACTAAATTCCGGCACCTGGGCGTCTCCGAAAACCATAGAAGTAGTTAGTGGGACGTAAAGCAAATGCATTATTATTATTATTATTATTATTATTATTATTATTATTATTATTATTATTAATTCATGTATCTATTTCTAGCCGAATGCTGCTATTGTAAGGCAGACCCTCCGATGAGGGTGGGCGGCACCTGCCATGTGTAGGTAACTGCGTGTTATTGTGGAGGAGGATAGTATTATGTGTGGTGTGTGAGTTGCAGGGATGTTGGGGACAGCACAAATACTGAGCCATTGGAATTAACCAATTAAATTTAAAGTCCCCGGCCCGGCCGGGAATTGAACCCGGGTCCCTCTGAACCGAACGTCAGTACGCTGACTATTAAGCCAACGAGTTGATTATTATTATTATTATTATTATTATTATTATTATTATTATTATTATTATTATTGTTGTTGTTATAAAACTAGTAGAAGCGAGCGTAGCCAAAACTATAATAGCAAATAATCTTAATTTCACGTAATTAGCAACTAAGAAAGGTTGGAATACATCTACAGAGTTAGGCGTTGAATGTGCCATGAGGACTTTTCGACTGGAACTTCGCCGCTACCCGACATGTTTACGATACGAGAGAGAGATGGACGAATGAACACTGAACTTCAGCAATGTCATATCTTGTAGTCTGTGCGAAAATCAACAACGACTTGTGGCTCTTGAACCAACAAATGTCCATGCATACATTGAAGCAGAAGGGGAGCAGGCACGCTACCCGCACACCACGGGGTTGGCTCAAATCTCAGGAAACTACAGTAAGCTAACATTGATTAGTTACTTCAATAAGGGACGTGGAAAGATATATGCGCTGGACATTTGAATTTCATATGGTACTTGGGATGTGATTTGGCTAATGAAATATCGGCCTCTGTGGTGTAGAGGTTAGTGAAATTAGCTGCCATCCCCTGAGGCCGGGGTTCGATTCCCGGCTCTGCCACGAAATATAAAAAGTCGTGCAGGGAGTCGAAGGGGTCAACTCAGCTCAGGGCTGCATTCAGAAAAACACGATCATAAAGAAACGGAAACTAGTTTCTTTGTTTAATCTGCGGAAGAAGGCTTACTGCATAGAGTTTTATGATGCAAATAAGTTTGTTTATTTATTTAATAGCGCGCAAATGTGCAAATAAGTTTAAGGAGCGTATATCGAGTGTTCTGAAATAGTATAATATAGTGTTGTGATAGTGTACCATTCTGTATGTAATAATAAAGTGCGGTAATACTTAACAAATCAGTGTGCTACAGTACTACGTACATCAATCTGGATAGCTGAGCATCATGCGTAGGCGGATACAAGTTTTTTTCCTAGTTGTTTTACGTCGCACCGACACAGATAGGTTTTACGGCGACGATGGGACAGGAAAGGGCTAGGAGTGGGAAGGAAGCGGCCGTGGCCTTAATTGAGGTACAGCCCCAGCATTTGCCTGGTGTGAAAATAGGAAACCACCAGGGCTGCCGACAGTGGGGTTCGAACCTACTATCTCCCGAATACTGGATACTGGCCGCACTTAAGCGACTGCAGCTATCGAGCTCGGTGCGGATACAAGTAAGCTTTAAATAGTATTTAAAATGCTGTTTACTCTTTTAAGGCAAAAACTCTATGTTATATGTAATGCGGAAACTTGTCTAATTAGGAAATTTATTTTTGATCCCTTGCGATTCCACTTTGAGTAAGTTTTACTATAGTATTATTGGGGCCATTTTTGTCAAGCTATTAGAATAAAAACCATGATTTCGTTTCAAACGCGCTATTGTCCCGGGAAATCAAAAATATAAGGATCGGCTACCATTTTTAATAACAATGCAGAACTGATAAGGGTTTGAAAGACTCTAGATTCTGTAAATGAAATGAAATGTCATATGGCTTTTAGTGCCGGGATATTCCACGATGTGTTCGGCTCGCCAGGTGCAGGTATTTCTATTTGACACCCGTAGGCGACTTGCGCGTCGTGATGAATATGAAATGATGATGAAGACAACACATACACCCAGCCCCCGTGCCATTGGAATTGACCGACTAAGGTTAAAATCCCCGACCCGGCCGGGAATCGAACCCGGGACCCTCTGAACCGAAGGCCAGGACGCTGACCGTTCAGCCAACGAGTCGGACTCTAGATTCTGTATTGAAAGGGGAGTGTGAGAATGAAAATATAAGGGTAACTGGAAAAATAGTATAGCTGATACTAATGCTTGTACTGGGAAGTTTTCTAGTGATGATTCTGTTGATATAATATTCTTTGTATTAGTTATATGAGTTATTAAGGGGATAAAGGATAATAAGTTGATTTCTAATTCCATTCAAACATACAACTAACACTAAATTGGTTGAAAATAGAATGTTTGCAGGATTATTAAGGATTTCGGACGCACTTCAAATGCATCTATGCTCGTTTTTTGTCATTGGCCTTCAGCTGTCCATAACTGACAGCCATAGAAGAATACTGAAAATACCAAGACACAAACCAGAAGTTACTTTGTGTTTTCACTGACTGTTCACACCAGATCGGTCGTAGTTTCTGCATTGCAATTTTTTCAAGAGCAATTCCCTTTCTGATCCTTTGTTCGCAGCTGCTAGTATTCCCCTTCAAGGAGCCAAGATAAACCAATTGTAAGTTATAAACCGCTGTCAAATGAAAACCGAACACCTGACATAACACACATTCCGCGCGAAAGGTGGCAACACTGTTGTTACGTATCGATACTGCCATCGCTGTGGTAGGAGAACTGCGTAGTGACAACTCACAGGTGCACGTTGGGTTATGTCTTTGTTGGTGCGCGGCCTGCTCCAGTGTGTTCGTCCAGCTGTAGAAAAGGAGGCAAGCAAAGAAGAGCAGAGAAGTGTGGTTCGTTTTCTGGTGGCTGAGGTTGCTGGAGTACGTGAAACTCATCGTCGCATGTCTGCTGTGTATTGCATATCCATGACGAGTGTGTACGAGAAAGGCGCACGTCACTGCCCAGGACAGGTCCAACGACCCTTTACTCCTGATGTGATATGATGGATTGATGCCGTTATCTGGAAAAACCGACGAATCACGAAGGAAGAAATTCGTGTTCAGGTTGGCATTAGCCATGGCTACGTGCATGTCATTATCAAGGATCACTTGATTTTCCGCATAATTTGCGCGCAGTGTGTTCCGCATCAACTGATGGAGGGATAAAAGATTGACACAATGGCGTCATATCTGAGTCATCTGCAGCGGTACCATGCGTTTCTGTCCCGGACAGTCACATTTCGAGCCTGAGAGCAAACGGCAATGCCAGCAAGGGGAACATCACAATTCTACCCCGCCAGAGAAATCCAAAGCTGTTCACACAAATTCCCGTGAGTCGAGCGTGGAATCATAATCAGTGCGCAGCGCTATGAAGGCACTTTGCAGAAACTGCGAGACGCCATAACGTTTAAACGTCCTGGAATGCTGCTGGACGGAGTCATCCTGTTGTATGATTATGTTCACCCCTTCATTCCTATTATAAAGTGCAAGAGTGTGTGCGGTTGTGGATCCGTCAGGGACCTACCTTTCTCTACAAAACTGGAATTGATCGTCTCGTCTCCCAGTGGTATGGATGTATTAACGCTTTTGATAATTACTTTTGAATAAAACTATTCCATGATCATGTTGTAGCGGGTGTTCGGTTTTCATTTGACTGCCCCTTACTTCGCCTACTGTACAATATCATTTTATAATTTTACATTCTGTTCAAGGTTAAACTCCGTGGTGTAGGAGTAGCGTGTCTGCCTCTTGCCCGGAGGCCCCGGGTTCTATTCCTGGCCAGGTCAGGGATTTTTACTTGGACCTGAGGGCTGGTTCGAGGTCCACTTAGCCTACTTGATTAGAATTGAGGAGCTATCTGACGGTGAGATAGCGGCCCCGGTCTAGAAATCCAAGAATAACGGCCGAGAGGATTCGTCGTGCTGACCACACAACACCTCGTAATCTGCAGGCCTTCGGGCTGAGCAGCGGTCGCTTGGTAGGCCAAGGCCCTCCAACGGCTGTTGTGCCATGGGTTTTGGATGGGGGTTCCAAGGTTAAAATATACCAAACAGCCGAGGTAGATAGGCAGACAGGTACGATACATTATCTCTAGTGTCAGTATAACAAATCTCCCAGGAAAGGGGCTTCATAGCTTTCCTTTCCATTCGCTGAGGTGGAGAAGTGAGCTTTTGCCCTCCAAACAGACCGGCGAGCCTTAAAGTGGATTTTTTAATTATCATTCACAATCCACTCGGAAATGTTGTAGGATCTATGCTCATTAAACAGTTCTCGCTAAGTTCCATAACAAATAATGGCTTCTGGCATCATAGCATAGAAATGTATATGCCTGGTACTTACAAAGCTTCTCGAACAATCTATTCAGTAAGTCTATTATATTGCACTAACAAGGGTTCGAGATATATATATATAACGAGAAATGAGAGACTTGGCTTTCAACCGAAGGCCAGCAACTGGACGTCGAGAGCCGTAGATACAATAGGGGTATACAAAAATTGTTTCTGCGGATGTCTATTACAAGTTGCTTTACGTTGTACCGACAGAGCTAGGTCTTATGGCGAGGATGGGACAGGAAGGAACTAGAAGTGGGAGGGAAGTGGCCGTGACCTTAGTTAAGGTACAGCCTGCTGTGAAAATGAGAAACCACGGAAAACCATATTCAGGGCTGCCGACAGTGCGGCTCGAATCCACTGCTCTTCTCTAGTCGAGTTCGCCGACAAAAGGCAAGGATATCGCTGTGTAAAATAAAATGTCTGTCTGTCTGTCTGTCTGTCTGTCTGTCTGTCTGTCTGTCTGTCTGTCTGTCTGTCTGTCTGTCTTCCAAATCGGCATCACTCTTATACCGTTGAGAGGAAATACATGAAATGTTTTACATAAAATCTCAGAGGTGACTATCGCATCACTAACTAAATCTATATATATATAAAAGTCATTGTATGTATGTGGGTGGGTGGGTGGGTGGGTTTGTACCACATCTCCTCCCAAACCATTGGAGCGATTTCAACCATATTTGATACACTTATGACTTGGTATCAGGAGACAAACCGCGTGGGGGTAAGACATCCCAAACACCCCTGGGGGGGGGGGCGGCGAGGGGGGTCATATATAAAAATAAATGAAAATAGTGTCGAATCCATACTTTACGGGGTCGCTGAGGTGAATAGTGACACTCTAATTTTTTTAAAGTCCAAGTTCAGCCCCCCTTTGGGGTGGGGGAGAGGGGGGAGTGATATATACAAATAATCGAAAATAATGTCGAATACATAGTTTTCGGGGTCGCCAAAGTGAATAGCGACACTCCGGATTTTTAGTATCAGGAGACAAACCACGTGGGGGTAAGACACGCCAGGAACCCTTAGGGGCGGGGGGCGAGGGGGGTTCATAAATAAAAATAAACGAAAATAGTGTCGAATCCACACTTTTCGGGGTCGCTGAGATGAATAGTGACACTCCGATATTTTTGAAAGTCCAAGTTCAGCCCCCTTTGGGGTGGGGGCGAGGGAGGAGTGATATATACAAATAATCGAAAATAGTGTCAAATACATAGTTTCCGGGGTCGCCAAAGTGAATAGCGACACTCTGGATTTTTGGTATCAGGAGACAAATCACGTGGGGGTAAGACACCCCAGGAACCCTTAGCGGCGGGGGGCGAGGGGGGTCATATATAAAAGTAAATGAAAATAGTGTCGAATCCATACTTTTCGGGGTCACTGAGATGAATAGTGACACTCCAATTTTTTTAAAGTCCAAGTTCAGCCCCCTTGCCCCCTATGAGGTGGGGGCGAGGGGGGAGTGATATATACAAATAATCGAAAATAATGTCGAATACATAGTTTTCGGGTTCGCCAAAGTAAATAGCGACAATCCGGATTTTCAGTATCAGGAGACAAACCACGTGGGGGTAAGACACGCCAGGAACCCTTAGAGGCGGGGGGCGAGGGGGTCATAAATAAAAATAAACGAAAATAGTGTCGAATCCACACTTTTCGGGGTCGCTGAGATGAATAGTGACACTCCGATTTTTTCAAAAGTCCAAGTTCAGCCCCCTTTTAGGGTGGGGGCGAGGGGGGAGTGATATATACAAATAATCGAAATTAGTGTCAAATACATAGTTTTCGGGTTCGCCAAAGTGAATAGCGACAATCCGGATTTTCAGTATCAGGTGACAAACCACGTGGGGGTAAGACACGCCAGGAACCCTTAGGGGCGGGGGGCGAGGGGGGTCATATATAAAAGTAAATGAAAATAGTGTCGAATCCATACTTTTCGGGGTCACTGAGGTGAATAGTGACACTCCAATTTTTTTAAAGTCCAAGTTCAGCCCCCTTGCCCCCTATGAGGTGGGGGCGAGGGGGGAGTGATATATACAAATAATCGAAAATAGTGTAAAATACATAGTTTTCGGGGTCGCCAAAGTGAATAGCGACACTCCGGATTTTTTGTATCAGGAGACAAATCACTTGGGGGTAAGACACCCCAGGAACCCTTAGCGGCGGGGGCGAGGGTGGTCATATATAAAAGTAAATGAAAATAGTGTCGAATCCATACTTTTTGGGGTCACTGAGATGAATAGTGACACTCCAATTTTTTTAAAGTCCAAGTTCAGCCCCCTTGCCCCCTTTGAGGTGGGGGTGAGGGGGGAGTGATATATACAAATAATCGAAAATAATGTCGAACACATAGTTGTCGGGGTCGCCAAAGTGAATAGCGACAATCCGGATTTTCAGTATCAGAAGACAAACCACGTGGGGGTAAGACACGCCAGGAACCCTTAGGGGCGGGGGGCGAGGGGGTTCATAAATAAAAATAAACGAAAATAGTGTCGAATCCACACTTTTCGGGGTCGCTGAGATGAATAGTGACACTCCGATTTTTTTAAAAGTCCAAGTTCAGCCCCCTTTTAGGGTGGGGGCGAGGGGGGAGTGATATATACAAATAATCGAAAATAGTGTAAAATACATAGTTTTCGGGGTCGCCAAAGTGAATAGCGACACTCCGGATTTTTTGTATAAGGAGACAAATCACTTGGGGGTAAGACACCCCAGGAACCCTTAGCGGCGGGGGGCGAGGGTGGTCATATATAAAAGTAAATGAAAATAGTGTCGAATCCATACTTTTTGGGGTCACTGAGATGAATAGTGACACTCCAATTTTTTTAAAGTCCAAGTTCAGCCCCCTTGCCCCCTTTGAGGTGGGGGTGAGGGGGGAGTGATATATACAAATAATCGAAAATAATGTCGAACACATAGTTTTCGGGTTCGCCAAAGTGAATAGCGACAATCCGGATTTTCAGTATCAGAAGACAAACCACGTGGGGGTAAGACACGCCAGGAACCCTTAGGGGCGGGGGGCGAGGGGGTTCATAAATAAAAATAAACGAAAATAGTGTCGAATCCACACTTTTCGGGGTCGCTGAGATGAATAGTGACACTCCGATTTTTTTAAAAGTCCAAGTTCAGCCCCCCTTTCAGGATGGAGGCGAGGGGGGAGTGATATATACAAATAATCGAAAATAATGTCGAATACATAGTTTTCGGGTTCGCCAAAGTGAATAGCGACAATCCAGATTCAGTATCAGGTGACAAACCACGTGGGGGTGAGACACGCCAGGAACCCTTAGGGGCGGGGGCGAGGGGGATCAAAAATAAAAATAAACGAAAATAGTGTCGAATCCACACTTTTCGGGGTCGCTGAGATGAATAGTGACACTCCGATTTTTTTAAAAGTCCAAGTTCAGCCTCTTTTTAGGGTGGGGGCGAGGGGGGAGTGATATATACAAATAATCGAAAATAGTGTCAAATACATAGTTTTCGGGGTCGCCAAGGTGAATAGCGACACTCCGAATTTTTGGTATCAGGAGACAAACTACGTGGGGGTAAGACACCCCAGGAACCCTTAGGGGTGAGGGGCGAGGGTTGTCATATATAAAAGTAAACGAAAATACTGTCGAATCCATACTTTTCGCGGTCGCTGAGATGAATAGTTACACTCCGAATTTTTTAAAAGTCCAAGTTCAGCCCCCTTTGGGGTGGGGGCGAGGGGAGAGTGATATATGCACATAATCGAAAATAGTGTCGAGTCCATACTTTTCGTGATCGCTTAGGTGAATAGTGACATCCCGGGAATTTTTAAATTCCAAGTTCAACCCCCTTTAGGGTGGGGTACAAGGGGGGAGTGATGTATAAAAATAATCGAAAAGAATGTCGAGTACTCTTCGGGGTCGCTGAGATGAATACTGACACTCCGGATTTTTACTATCAGGAGACAAACCACTTGGGTTAGGGCACCCCAGGAACCCATAGGGGCGGGGGGCGATGGGGTGAGATATAATAATCATCGAAAGTAGTGTCGAATGCATACTTTTGGGGTCGGTTAGATGAATAGTGACACCCCGGGATTTTTTTAAGTCCAAGTTCATCCCCCTTTGGGGCGGGGAGCAAGGGGGGTGAGATATATAAATAATAGTATTTAGTGTCAAATATACAGTTTTCGGGGTCGCCGAGGTGAATAGTAACACTCCGGAATTTTAATATCGGTAGACAAACCACGTGGGAATAAGACACCCCAGGAACCATTAGGGGTGGGGGGCGGGGAGCTTGAGATATGAAAATCATCAAAGTAGTGTCGAATACATACTTTTTGGGGTTGCTGAGATTGTGACTTCCCCTCTCGGAGAACAATCATCGAACGAGAAATGCAACCATTCAAGCTAAGGGCGCCAATCTTTAAGTTGAGGACTTAAGATAAAAATTTATAATCAAGCTTGGACGGACTCTTATCACAGGGGTGGGGTGATAGTACACTAATCATTAAGCAGGAGAATTAGAAATCAAAAGGCTAATTAAGGCAGATTGATTAAAGTGAACTAGAAAAATACTATTTATTATATTGAATATAAATGACGACGGTTTAACGAGAACTGAATTTAAAATAGAAAATGAATTTAACAAAAAATTGAATGACTCTACTTCGCGAAAACTTGCAATATCTTTAACTCGCTTGCTCACCATGTAGTCTTGTTCTGCTGGTCCTTGGAAAGCTTCCATCCTTGTAGCTGGAACATCACCGGTCGTCTTTGAGATCTCTTCATCTGCAGCTAAGTACCATTCCTACCTTGCAAATTGCACCCACCACTAATTGGAAGATGACTTCAAAACTAACACTCCCTATTATGCTTTATCCCATATATTGGAGATAAGCCCTAAGTCATAGTTAGAAGAACCACCTTGGGTTATATGGAGAGCATACTCAATTAAGAATCCTTCCAACTGTACTGAAAATGTTCTCTGAAGTTTCATTTCTATCTAGATTAATACTGCCTATTGACTTAGACTGGTTCAAACCGGTCTTGTAGCCGAGCTGTACGTACTTCCTGATGAGAGTGGCTATACACCCCTCATTCAGAATTTCTAAGTATCGAGACGAAGAATCAAGTAGATAATCAAGTAGAATAATGTAGAATAATATCGATCAGAATCACGTAGAAGTCTCGTAGAAGATCCGTAGAAGATGAAGCCAAGAGCTCCAACACGCCCTTTTATAACCTTCTCTCGCGCTAATTACAGGTCGCTACACGTGGTCCAATCAGATGACACGTCTCTCCCCACTCTAGATATTAGAGTTGACGGGTCTTAACCATTATATCAACTGTTCTTCTATTAGTCCTTTCACTCAGTATCCATGGCAACATGACGCTCCTTTGAAAATATAGGTGGTGAGCAGTTTGAATAATTCTGGTCGAAATACGGTAGCTTACGTTAGAACGCTTGAACACGTGCTCGCTTTTCCCAGAACTTGATGTCTAAATTTGTCCTTCCTTCTTCCTCGGTGATGTGGCAAGATAGAGGAAATCTACTGCAAGTTAATTTTAAACGAATGTCGCAAGAATCTAAGTGAATATTAGGATATTCAGCCCTCGTTTACAAGTCGTAGTTACAAAGTAATGAAATGATAGTGAGCAGATGATTAAACATGAATTATAATACAATTACATACCAAAATTATCATGACGTTAAATTCCTGAATTAATTACACATAATAAAATTAACATAATTACACTGTAACGTCTGGAACGTTAAATACGCCCCCATGAGTTCTTAACAAATATCACATGAGTTGAGAACTCACACACTTACTCCCACATTGACTTGAAATACCTCTATTACCTGCCCATTACGAGCGACATTATTTTCATACCATTAATTATTTCTCACTGTTTCCATATCTCTCTTAGACTGCTTACCATTGCGAATGTCTGTTATTTCAGTTCATCTTGAGGTTTAGATGCTAAATTATGCCCAACATGAGCAACTTTTCACTTTTGTAAAAAACAAGATTATCCTAGAGAATATAACATAATATATATACAATTCAGATTACAGACTCTGCCGAGTGTCTATTTGTCCTTTTACTCCCCATCTCTCCGACATTCTTTGCTAGATAGCAGTAAAACGTTCTCTTCCAATCTTTTATATTAGAACCATGGAAAACAAATGATACAAACAATTTACACTTTTACCACTCTTTCGAATGTTTCAACCCTATCTTGAAGCAGGATGCAATACACTTCACACGAATACCCACGTGATTTAAGCTCACGGTAAAATTATTGCAAGTTAGAAATGCACATACGGGAAAATTAATTATTTGCCGTCGTCAGCTTTAATTAGCCTTCTGTAACATCTCAGAAAACAAATATATAAAATTTCATGGCCTCACATACGGAAAACAGATGATCTATCGTCAATGAACGAGCGTAAATCTACCGCCACACAAACACCTCCCTTGTTTACAAACACAACTAGGAAATACCACCACAATTGAGACGTAAACTTATTCCGCTCGTAGTCTGACATAACAAGTAGCAACTTCCCCGAGTTACTGACCTATATCTCACAATCCGGTTCAGCCACCTCACACGACAGGTATCTCCGTAAACTACTAATGTTATATGAACCATTCATTACGCTCTCGCCATCCGCTAACTTGTAAGCACAGGGTCCTAGTTTTCTATGTACTTTATAAGGGCCTTGATATAAAAGAAAAAATTTCTTTGTTACCTTATCCTCACTATTTGACAACATCGGAACTCTCACCAAAACCATATCACCTACCTCAAAGTTATCCAGTACCTTTCGTTTCTGCTGCCTTTTACGTTTATCTCCAGATTTAATCAGGTTCTCCCGTGCCAGTCGGACGTAAAATTCAGCATCACGAGGTGGTTCCTCAGGCAAACCTAACACTCTCACTACAAATCGTCTGAAAAAATTACATACACCAATATACGATCTGAGCTCTTTAATATTTCTAGGTGTCGTAGTATTCAATATTTTTTCAATTCTTGTGCTCTCAGGCGTCACTCCCATTGCCGATACACGGTGCCCCCAAAAAGTCACCTCTCGTCTACTGAAAACACATTTGTCAAGTTTCAGAGTAAAACCAGCATACTCTAATTTAGAAAAAACCCTCTGCAAGTGGTCCAAGTGCTCTTCAAAGGTACTAGATCCTATAACCAAATCATCGATATAAATAGTAGCATAATCTCCAGTATCATCTCCCAAGGCAATACTTAGTGCGCGAATAAGAGCTGCCGAACTCGTACGGGTCCCAAAAGGAACACGCCTAAATTGGTACAAACTATGCTTATAGCTGAAAGCAGTGAGAGGCCTGTCTTCTGATCTTAAACTATCTGCCAAAAACTACTCCTAAGATCTAACGTAGAAAACCAACTCTTACCCTGAAAATTCTGTATCAACTCTTCAATGGTTTGTGATCTCAACTGATCAGCCCCAATACGTCTGTTCATCTCCCTATTATGCTTTAGTTTGTTCTAACTGTTCTTTCAGTTCAGATTTAGTTTGTTCTAATTCACCTTTAAGCTCAGATTTAGTTTGTTCCAATTCATTTTTTATTTCAGTTTTACTGTCCTCTATCTTACTTAACATTAACTGCATCATTCCCATTAACTGATCATTATTATTACTTTCATTGTTAGTGTTTACTTCCGCTTCGCCCCCCATCCTACTATCATCTGACTCCATACTGACTTCTTTCTGCTTGCCTTCACTCTCCATACTACTTACACTTCTATCTTCAATTTCCTCTACTAGACTACACAATTCTTCCTCTGAACTCAATACATTATTGCCTTTTATCGCCCGTCCACTGCGCAACATCCTCTCCTCTTTCGTCTGATCAGCCATGACCCTTCCCACAATCAAACACTCCTAATGCAACGTGGATATCCAAATTTTGCCCACAATACGAATTCTGATATCGTTACTGTCATTAACTGCTCCGTACTTAATGATTTTCTCGCCACACGTTGGAGCGGCATTTCTGTGACTTCCCCTCTCGGAGAACAATCATCGAACGAGAAATGCAACCATTCAAGCTAAGGGCGCCAATCTTTAAGTTGAGGACTTAAAGATAAAAATTTATAATCAAGCTTGGACGGACTCTTATCACAGGGGTGGGGTGATAGTACACTAATCATTAAGCAGGAGAATTAGAAATCAAAAGGCTAATTAAGGCAGATTGATTAAAGTGAACTAGAAAAATACTATTTATTATACTGAATATAAATGACGACGGTTTAACGAGAACTGAATTTAAAATAGAAAATGAATTTAACAAAAAATTGAATGACTCTACTTCGCGAAAACTTGCAATATCTTTAACTCGCTTGCTCACCATGTAGTCTTGTTCTGCTGGTCCTTGGAAAGCTTCCATCCTTGTAGCTGGAACATCACCGGTCGTCTTTGAGATCTCTTCATCTGCAGCTAAGTACCATTCCTACCTTGCAAATTGCACCCACCACTAATTGGAAGATGACTTCAAAACTAACACTCCCTATTATGCTTTATCCCATATATTGGAGATAAGCCCTAAGTCATAGTTAGAAGATCCACCTTGGGTTATATGGAAAGGATACTCAATTAAGAATCCTTCCAACTGTACTGAAAATGTTCTCTGAAGTTTCATTTCTATCTATATTAATACTACCTATTGGCTTAGACTGGTTCAAACCGGTCTTGTAGCCGAGCTGTACGTACTTCCTGATGAGAGTGGCTATACACCCCTCATTCAGAATTTCTAAGTATCGAGACGAAGAATCAAGTAGATAATCAAGTAGAATAATGTAGAATAATATCGATCAGAATCACGTAGAAGTCTCGTAGAAGATCCGTAGAAGATGAAGCCAAGAGCTCCAACACGCCCTTTTATAACCTTCTCTCGCGCTAATTACAGGTCGCTACACGTGGTCCAATCAGATGACACGTCTCTCCCCACTCTAGATATTAGAGTTGACGGGTCTTAACCATTATATCAACTGTTCTTCTATTAGTCCTTTCACTCAGTATCCATGGCAACATGACGCTCCTTTGAAAATATAGGTGGTGAGAAGTTTGAATAATTCTGGTCGAAATACGGTAGCTTACGTTAGAACGCTTGAACACGTGCTCGCTTTTCCCAGAACTTGATGTCTAAATTTGTCCTTCCTTCTTCCTCGGTGATGTGGCAAGATAGAGGAAATCTACTGCAAGTTAATTTTAAACGAATGTCGCAAGAATCTAAGTGAATATTAGGATATTCAGCCCTCGTTTACAAGTCGTAGTTACAAAGTAATGAAATGATAGTGAGCAGATGATTAAACATGAATTATAATACAATTACATACCAAAATAAATATCATGACGTTAAATTCCTGAATTAATTACACATAATAAAATTAACATAATTACACTGTAACGTCTGGAACGTTACAAGATGAATAGTGACACTCCAATTTTTTTAAAGTCCAAGTTCAGACCCTTTAGCGTGGGGGCGAGGGGGAAGTGATATATACATGTAATCGAAAATTGTGCCGAATACGTAGTTTTCGGGGTCGCCAAAGTGAATAGCGAAACTCCGGATTTTAAGTATCAGGAGACAAACCACGTGGGGATAAGACACCCAAGGAACCATTAGGGGCGTGGGGCAAGGGGGGTCATATTTAAAAATAAACGAAAATAGTGTCGAATCCATACTTTTCGGGGTCGCTTAGATGAACAGTGACATCCCGGGAAATTTTTAATATCAAGTTCAGCCCCATTTAGGGTGGGGGTCAAGGGGGAGTGATATATAAAAATAATCGTGATTAGTGTCGAATCCACAGTTTTTAGGGTCGCTGAGGTGAATAGTGGCACTCTGGACATTTAAAGTCCAAATTAAGGCCCCTTTTGTGGTGAGTGGTTAGGAAGGGAGTTAGATATAAAATAATCGAAAATAATGTCACATCCATGGTTTTAGGTGTCGCTTAAATGAGGAGTGACACTCCGGTTGTCGTTTAAGTCCAAGTTGATCCCCAATTGCCAGGCGGGTGAGAAGGAGTCAAGAACAGAAAATATCCAAATGACCGAGGTTAGGGATGTTTTTTGTACGTTCCAGTATAACTGTCAGCAGAACTTAATACAAATATTACCTACTACCTGAAAAAAATACTAAGTGGGAAAGACACCCCTTGAAGCCTTAGATAAGGGTACGAAATGTAATTAAGACTGAAAATGACCGATATTAGTGTTGAATCCATACGTTTCGGGACTACGGGAACAATTTCAAACAAACTTGGTCACTTATGACTTATTATCAGGAGACAAAGTGCGTGGAGGTATGACAACCCTAGCACACCTACGACGGGATGAGATGTAGAAATAATCGAAAATAGTGTCGAATCCATTCTTTTCGGGGTCGCTGAGATGAATAGTAACGCTCCAATTTTTTTAGAAGTCAAATTTCTGCCTCCTTTCGCATAGCGGTGAGAAAAAGTGAAAAACAAAATTTCGGAAATGACCGAGAGAATGGACGCATGTGTGTATACTGGACCTACTGTCTGGAGAAATATAAGCTAGGGGCAAGAGACTCCTAGCCTCTAAAGTAGGGGCGAAATGTAAATATTAACCGAAAATGACCGAAATTTGTGTCTAATCCATAGTTTTCGGGGTCGCTGAGATGAACTGTAACACTCTGGATGCCGTTTAAGATAAAGCTCATTCCTACTCGGCAGGCGGATGAGAACTGGCAAAAAATTGAAAACGTCCAAAGGGACAGAGTTTAAGGATGTGTGTATGTTTTGGCATATCTCTCAATCAAACTTGGTATACACATGACTTACTATATAGAAAACATTACTGTGGGGGTCAGATACACTTAGCCCCCGCTGGTGTTGGAGAATGAGAGGGGCTGACTTGCAAAAATAAGGAAAATAACCAATATTAATGTCGAAATCCATTGTTTATGTGTCGCTGATACGAACTGTGACGCTGTGGATAGCGTTTAAGTCCACGTTCAGCCACCATCGAGGCAGGAGCTGAGAAGGGCTTAAAAGTAAATAGTATAAAATGACCGAGATTAGTGTCTACTCGAAAATTAAATTATCTAAACCTTGAAATCAGATACATCTAAATAACTATAAAACTACATGATAAGTCGTAAAATCAACATCTCAAAAAGAATTCTATAAGCATTCACTTCACACTCAACTAACTGGTAATACAAATATTAAAGGTAAACATTCAAAAACTATCCGGGCAACGCCGGGTACTACAGCTAGTTTTAAAATAAAAATTACTATATATGTAACTAGTCCACCTTTGTCAATACATGTGTCTCTTAAAAGAAGAATTTAAGAAAATTCACACAATTGTAGATGTTCTTGCCCCATTGGGCCTTCTTCTTCAGCCTTAAATAAAGAATATAAACTTAGTAAAACTCTCGAAAAAACACAACACTGAAAGTCGTATGATAAATCAAACATTAAATATCGTATCTTATAGCATCGTTAGAAACATAACTAAAAATATCATATATAGGAATATATAAAAGCAGACCTTCTTCAAGTCGTGGTGTAAGAAGTGTGAAGAGTGGTTACAGAGAACAGTTTGCAAGATACTTAAAAAGTAAGCGTCTTTTAGGAAATATTTTGTAATTGACAGTGTTGTGTGTCCTTCGCGATCTCAGCTCTGCGCCTGATAGCTCCGCAACACGCCGCAGCCCGGATCTTTCCAGACTCTACGAGGTGACTGCAGTGCGCTTGCTCATGATGTCAGCCAGCGCTATAAAACGAGCAGCATTCCGCTACTTACTCCAACCAGTCTTTCTGCGGTCCCGCATATTCCTTCCAGGGAAGCCAACCGGGACACACGCCCAGCCAGCTCCTACCAGCCTGCCTGTGCGGGCACACTCAACATTCTCCGTGAAAAGAGCAAATTGTCTCGTACTCGGTGTGGTGTCTGTTCGTGCCTTGTCTCGGCGCAACCCGACAAAACTACACCTGGCACGACTGGCCCCGCCGAGTACACCCTTCTACCTAGGTCCTCCTCGGAGTTTGAACCACTTGAGTGCTGCTCCCACCCCTCCCCCGCCCCCACGCCCCCGACAGCAATCCCCCCACTCCGTACCGGAATTATGGATTCCCCCGGTGGATTGAGTAGCTGGGGCCCATATTCTGATTTCAACTTACCGTTAAATATCACCTTCCATCAGTCACCACCTCCTCATGCACAGGCCCTCTACATCTCATCCATAAAAGACGCCTCCCCATCAACCCTATGTACCCACAGGAAATTTCTGGCCTCTACCCTTCTTCCATCCACCCACCTAATTCACAGCATTGAAGAAACATCTAATCATGAAATCTTTATTCTGCCATTAAATCCTGACCATGTCCATTCTCTCTACGAGATCATCGAATACCGACTTAATTCCCTTACACCTTCTGATCCACCCTCCCCCCCCCCCACGTCGCACCAATCTCTACTGGATGAAGAAGACGGCTCAGAAATATCTGACAACTCAGACGACGTACAAAAAGAAGAATATTCTGACAACTCCACCAAGGAAGACTCCGAAGAAACTAATGCAGCCCATCGTTTCGAACTACCCTACCACTACGTACGAAATGACTCCATTTTTCCTATTTCTACCATGTGCAAGTTCATCATTGTCCCTCTTATCAACCCTGGTCCTGTACCACTCACCCGACAAGCTGTCATCCTGGCTATCGAATCCATCATTCCAGATCACATAGCTATCATCGAAGAGACTCACAACCATCACCTGGTTATCACCCCCACCTGCAACCGCTCTCTTCCCATCATTCTAAGCAAACTAAAATCAGTGGATAGTTCCCGACCAATCATCATCAACCCTGTAACCAACTCTAAAAATTATTCTCTCACTTCTGATGCCGAATCGCAAACCACCACCTCTCACTTCAAAGAAAAAGGAACTCAGACCCACTCACCAAAATTCCAGATAAAAGAGGTTCAAACCATTTCTACTCTGTTTCCACCCTTATCCCCCACCTCATCTGAATCAACAACTGCTTTGTCTGCATCAAGTACCTCAAACCAACCTGAACTAACCCAAAGCAAACTCAAACCCAAAAACAATAGCATTAAAACCAAGCCTGTTCCTAAAAATCACTCCTCTCACAGGCCACCTCCACAACGTCGAACCCACGTTCCTCCTAACCCATCACTGGTAATACAATGCTATAACTGTCTGAAACTAAACCACACCGCTGCTACCTGCAAGGCTGCTACAAAATGCAATAGATGAGGGGGTCCTCACCGCCTCACCGCCTCACCGATTGTAAGGTCCCCAGAGAACAGCCCAAGTGCGCCAACTGCAACGCTAGCCACGCCGCTTCATTCCTTGGTTGTCCTTATATCAAGAATGCAATCAAATCCCACTACAGACACTCCAAGCACATCAAACCAAATAAACCTCCTCCCCCGCCCCCAAACAGCCATCTCCCCCCACCCCCTGGTCTAGGTCCTCCCTTCAGCCCGCTTCAGAACTCAAACCTAGACCCTTCCCACCTCCTGCAATTAATACTACAACTAATTGCCCTCCAAGCTACCCCTGTCACTCCTACCATGCCTGCCAAGCAATTAATAATAAACTAATCCCGCCATGTACCATGTCAAGATATCTCCCTGCCAACGCCTAAACCAAGTAATTTCAACCGCCAAGATCCACCTTGCCGACTTAATCCCTCACTCTCACCCCCCCCCCCTTTCCCGCTAGCTCAATTCTCCATATTATTCTGACAGTTAAGCAACATTGGGAGTGGTCATCCATTGGATGGGTGACCATCATCCCCTCTCTACTTCTACCGGCCCTGCGCCATTATGAAAAAATATCCACTCCCTTCTTCGGTAAATTATGAATCCCCTGGACACTACATAGTGGTCCAGGACTTCTCTTTTTCTCACCCATACGGGTGCAGGTCATATCCTGACCAGTTCAGATCTCATTCTTCAGGTTACCACCACCCTCACCACAGTTCTGTACCTAACTCCATATGTCGAAAGCAGCACTGAAGACCCACGAGGTCGAAGGGCTCAAATGGCTCAAAGGATCCGGGCTCCCGCCCGCATATCCATTGAGACGCGTGGTCTGTCTGTCTGTCCCAGGACTCCCCAGTGTCCAACGCCAGATTACACTGAAAGTCGAACACGGAGGCTATCCCTCTTAAACATGTGTATCGAACAGGTGGACTGAATTCTGGTTGTGAGGTTTCACCTCTGGCACTGCCTCACCTCCCGCTTTCTGTAGTCATGTCGAGCCCCGATGCCAGTATTCTACTCATCCCTCAGTCCTCACTTATACTCCGACATCAACATTAGTATTCTACTAATTGTGAATATTTATGTCAGTTCCTGACAAGCCTACGGCAATTACTAGCATTCTGTTAGTGCGAACTTTCATTGCAAGTTACACTAATAATTCTACAAGGCAGATAGTTTTCGACTATCTTGAACTCTCCTTTATTTGACAGACTATCTCCTCAAGATAGATTCGTGTGTATATAGAACTCTCATGTGTATAAGTGTATATTTCAACAGACCCTCAGTCTACTGTTAATATCATCACTAATTGCGAACAAGATCATCCAGCTTCAAGAGACGTTTAGTTATATTTATGTACATATTGTATAAAAAACTTATTGAAGCAATAAATTTATGTTGTGTTTCTGTATACCGAATCCTTGTATACAGCAGACAGTCATACAAAATGAAACCTGAAATATGCTGTCAATGCGAAAAACAAAATGTTCATATTTAAAGTACCGGTAGTGAGATTCTCTGCGGAAAAGTTATGCATAATGAAAAAGGAAAAGGAAAGAAATATGGAGAAAGGGGATATTTAAAATGAAACAAATGTGACGCTCTTCATGTTGTGTGTTGAAATATGTAAAAAACAATGGAACGTCTTAAAAACATGAACAAAATACACTGCCAAGCAGGTCAGCTGTTAGCTGTGGGACGGGAGGGAGGGAAATCGTGGAAGGAAGAACTTAAAAATTATGAATGACAGGATGAGGAGTAACTTTATGTTTTATCAAGAAAGACTTTTAATGCCTCGAAAAGAACGTTAGTCTGTTCAGGAATTTCATTTCAATTGAAAATAGGGTTAATATTTCGATCTAAATGTATGAAAATACTTTCATAGACAGGCCAGAGTAAAGTGTAGCTTCCACTGAAGTCCCAGTCAACATCCATAGCTGTGACAATATGGACGTTGTTGGGGTATGGGTAGTGCTGAGTAATGACATTCAGAACATGACTAGTGCATCTGAGTGTTAGGAAAGGTGCTGCTCATAGGGTCAGTCATGCTGCAATAGTACTTTCTGGTCCAGTGAGGAAAGCAATGGCAAACTACCTCATTCCTCATCTTGCCTAGTACGCCTCATTTTGGTGCTGCCATTGGTTTTGGGGTTTCCTTATAACCGCATAATCTCTGGTGGTGCTATTTGAGGATCCAACCAGCCTCTGGGCTGATGACCTAACAGACAGACAGTTGTTAAGTAATTTATATTTCTCTACGGAATATCAATAAATCATTGCCAATGGATGTGAACTGATTATGAAAATCTGACATATGTTCATTCATAGCTGAAAATCTATTGTGAATTTTATCATTAATAGCTTCCTGATAATGGATATTGTTGAAATTTCTACCAGTTTTATCAATGTAACTTGAAGTGCAGTTGTGACATTTGAGTTCTTAAACACCTGAATTGGAATACATGCTTTTATTGTTGACAGTATGTGTATTACAAAAAATGTTGGAGTTAGTATGATGAATTTTGAAAGCTATAGAAAAATGTTGTGTTTTAAATAGTTTAGTGATTTTAATTTCATTTTGTTATTGTAGGTGAAAATGAGGTACTTCTTTTTGCTTTTGGTTCTTTAGCAAGGGAAGTGTAGGGTTTATTTTTTTCTATTTATGAATTATGCTGTCAACAAATTATCTTATTCCTACTGTTTTGTTTTGAATTGCATACGGCTCTTAAATGAATATTATATACAATGTATCAGAACTATTCCGGCAAAAAAGTCAGGGATGTTCTTCGTGTTATGTTAAGAACGATGGTGAAATCGGATTTGTGGAGAAAATGTTTCTTTTCGAGAAAATGAGGTTCCTTTGTTGATTCCGGGCCCGCGATTCAAATTGACGAACTTGTTATGTTTGCTATGCCAGAGAGCCAGCCGCTGGCTGTTGCTGTGTGTCAGAGGAGGGGAAGGGAGGGGAAGTGGGAAGTGGGAGACAGAGGTAATGCTCGGTGCGATTTAGAAAGCTTCTCGTTCGTTTCACATAGTCATTTGCCAGCCCCAGTAGGCACTGTACAGTTTGTTCTACACAAAATGACTACTATGCGAACCCCATAGAAAGAGAAGATGAACTTGCATATAGAATACAGGCAGCTTTCCATGTCATTCGCGGCACACCACACTTCCTGAACCGAGTCCAAAAGTCACTACCACACCGTTGTGAACTGTGCATCGAAGTAGGAGGGAACATATTGAACATCTACTTTAATCAAACACTTGGACGTATTGCTTCCTTCGTTCAGTATTCCATTCCATTTACAATGTTCTGAGTAAAGAATCGTGGGGTGACAGCGTTGCATCTTCGAGCATGTTAAATAATAAAGAACGTTACTGGTACCAACAGACGAGAGGGGAAACAATCTGGTGCATTGCTTGACTGACAAGTGTTCCCTAATTACAGTGTATTCTTGTACTGTGTGTGCAGTTACGACTGTTTAATAAACGAACTGTGGATATTGCCCGTAAGAGTCAAGGACAATCCTGTGCGGGTCGAACGAGGAAACTTATTCATAAGCGCGGAGCATTATCTATGTCTCCACCATACTCCCCACTTCCCCTCCCTTCCCTTGTCTTCCTTGAAGCACGGCAGCGACTTGTGTTCTGGCATAGCAAATGCGGTGGGCTCGTCAATTTGAATCGCGCGATTTGTTGTGTCGGTGTAGTTCTGATAACCCTATATACAGGGTGTTTCCAAAAATGTGGGAAGTAATCCCAATCAACATATGTCCTACGGCCGGTCGTTTACGAGCTATACCTTAGTTACTGTATAGAATGGGTTGGAGAGTTTGTGTTTATATGCTATGGGCTTTACGTCGCACCGACACAGATAGGTCTTATGGCGACGATGGGATAGGAAAGGCCTAGGAGTTGGAAGGAAGCGGCCGTGGCCTTAATTAAGATACAGCCCCAGCATTTTCCTGGTGTGAAAATTGGAAACCACGGAAAACCATTTTCAGGGCTGCCGATAGTGGGATTCGAGCCTACTATCTCCCGGATGCAAGCTCACAGCCGCGGCGCCTCTACGCGCACGGCCAACTCGCCCGGTGAGTTTGTGTTAAAGATCAAGTTTGAGTCAGACATGCCGTTACGGACATAGCAATACTTCGCCAGCGTGTGGAAGTAGAGTAGGTTGCAATGGAATACGTGCAAAGCCTGATGTGTTCCAACGTGTCCGACAATAAATCAGGTGGCGTGCATTCAGTCGCATGATGGACATTATGAGCACCACTTGTATTAGAATGCAGTATCCTTGTGGTAGACCAGTATGGTGGCAACTACTCAACATGGGATGTGCCAAGTATCACTATAACCACTACTTCCTGTACAAAATGGGGAAGTCTGTAAGTCTTAAACCATGTACCGTAGGACATACGAGGGATTTAAAAAAGAAACAGTAATTTTGCTATAATATCTTAATCGCGTATTGTACAACATTGTAAGAACTGTCTCCCTCAAAATAGTCCCCACTACTGGCAATACACTTCCCCACCTTCCATTTCTGGAAAGTCTCCTGGAACGCACTTTCTGGGATGGCGCGCAGGTCTCTTGTCTATGGTTTTGAAACGACACACTTTCAACGTGGTTTTAAGTTTGGGAAACAGGTAAAAGTCTGCTGGGACTAAGTCAGGAGAATACGGTGGATGGGGCACAACAGGAGTGATGTTTTGCTAGATATCTGCGGACAAGGAGCAACGCGTGAGCCAGTGCATTGTCACAATGCAACATCCAAGTCTGGTTTTCCCACAATCCAGGCCTCTTCCTGCACACAGTATCACTCACACACATACATTGTTCTTCAAGCTCATTCATTTTCACTTTGGCACTAATCCGGCGAACAGTTTCTGCACGTGCTCATTTCAGGGGCTATAGTTAGCCAAATTACGGACAGCGAAACGCGATAAATGGCAGTTTGTTGTCCAAATCTGTCGCTAAGTGCCCTCAGTAGCCGCCGCGCACTCCCTCTGCCAGTTGGCGCGCTATTTCAAAAATTATGTTTCTTTTTTTGAACACCCTTCGTGTGTTCATAAGGAATTTTGTGTTGTTACGGGGCATACTATCCACCAAAGATTACTTCCCACGTGTTTAAGAACACCTTGTACTTCTTCATCGTGTCCGTATGTATGTATGTATGTATGTATGTATGTATGTATGTATGTATGTATGTATGTATGCATATATGCATGTTATTAAATCAATTGTATTTCTTTTCCGCAGGAGATGGTCAACCAGAGAACATAGGATACGGCTACCAGAAGTCTGCCCCTTCTACTGGTACCGTCTATTCCTCAGCTCCACAAGGCAGTCCAGGAGGGCATCGTTCAGCTGCAACCAACAAAGCTCTGGAGAAGCTTCTTGTAGAATATCTGGAGGACGAATATAGCAAGAATGGGAACAATGAAGACACTCGCTATTACCATCACGGACAGGACTCAAAGAGGTCTGTGTTTCGCGAGAGAGAGGGCGGAGACCTAACCCCCGAGTCTCAAGCTCGTTTCCGTCCAGTGGGAGTTGGGCGTTTGGAAGCCATGCGAAAGAGAGGCAATATGATACTTCCAACTGCTTTCCGAGAAAGAGTCAACAGCAACAACCGACTAGTGCCCGATGAGGAAGGTTTCGAGGCTGCTAAACGAAGACACAATTTTGCGAAGGCGCTTGCCAAAGAAATAGAAGAGGAAGAAGAGGACGATATGGAGCGAGAGAGAGAAGAGAAGGAGGAAGAAAATAAGGAGGAGGAGTATCTCGATCTTCTGCAGAATCTTTGGGAAAAATACAAACAATCCAATCCGTCTGTAGTCAACATCGAAGACCTGACACCGGAAGACGTGCAAGAACTCCTGTCATCTCTCGGAGACGGAGAAAGCCCGGAGAGAAACGCCCTTGATGGAATTAGAGCTGAAGCAGCTAAGAGGCAGTATGGGGATTCTTATGGAACGGGATATGATTTCTTCAACCATCCGGGAGGAATGAACGGCTGGGGAGCGATTCAGTACAAGAAGCGCGCGAAACAGCGTATCGACGGCAATGATAATCAACAAGGTAGCTTCCTCTATTCCTTGAAATTTGTTTCTCCATCCAACAGGGAAGCGGTAGAAGCTCTCAAGGAAGACGACTCTGTGGACCTGCCTGATGAGCGAGACGAAGATATTTTAAGAATAGCAACAGGCAATTACAATCGACAAGAACCAGAAGTGTGGATACCAAATTATGAACAGGAAGAGCCCATAGAAGAAACTTTCGATCCCACAGATGAGAACTACCAGAGACTCATTATGCAGTCTCAAAATACTCATAGTGCTTCTAGAAAGCGAGTATCACAACCTTCAAGATCGAATTTTGGAATTCGGCCAGTAGTTTCCGCAGAGCTCATGCTTCCAGATGGACAGCTAGACAAACGATATATGTACGAAGCAGCGAAACACAAACGATTTCCGGTAACAAAACGTAGCTCAAATTTCTATGCTAGTCCACCATTACTACACCACAAAAGTTTCGTCCCTGTTGAAACACGAATGAAGAAAGATGCATCAGTCAGTACCGGAACAGACCCGAAAGTAGCCCGGGAACTGAACCAGATTTTTTCTTCATCCGCTAACAATGACGACCTATCAGAAGAGAATGCTCGTACCTCGAGATTAACTGGGGCGTCTTCCTCCACTTCAAAGACTGACTCTGCTACTGAGGCAGAGGTGACAACATACGTGTCTGTGATTTCCCATAATGATACTGAGAAGGCACATCCCAGCAATTCTTCGGACAACACTAAATCAGACAACCAAAGCAAATCTGAAAACCATAAAAATGAGAGTGTTGAACACGTAGAACTAAGCCATCAAGAGCAGTCTCTCGGAGATGGTGAGACAGTGGAACAACCAATCACAATGAGCCGCATCCAAACTCCGTTAGAGATAAAGAAGAAATCAATTGATTGGTCGGACTATGTTGGAATAGACCGAAGGAAGAAGAAGGCAGGTTCCATCAATATAAATGATTTAGAAGGTTCTGGAGATGGGGTTGTGGATGATGACTGGCTCCTTAATCAATACTACAAGACGCTAGCGATGTCTACGAATGCGAAGAAAAGGATGCCAATGCATAACCCTGAGCATGACCACATGATCCCTTCTCAAGCCAAAGAGAAGAAAGAGCATGAAGACCAACCCTTTGACACTCGGCTATTTGATGCAGACATCTTCTCCAGAAGTGCGCAAAGGGAAGGTTTGAAGCTAAATAGCCAAAAGAAGGACGCGAATGAAGAATCAAGAATTGATAACATGGATTCCAAACTGAGAAACATAGAAGATGTAATTGTGAATGAAGCAATCAAGTACACCGGATCACATGAAGGTACTACAGACCCAAAGGAGATACAAGAAGTCAAGGATAGGGTTTTATCTCGACTTGCTGCAGCATACAGCCTAGAGAAAATGCGCCTAGCTCTTAGGGAATTTAAATCTAGTTTGCAAGCCCAAAAGATGTCCAAGTATAATCCAGAAAACCAGCGATCATCCCACAATTCAAATGATGATGACAAGAAAGACAAACGAGTGGCAGTGAAGAAAGAAAAGGCTGAAGATGAGAATAAGACTGAGGGAAAGGAAGAGGATGATGATGAAAAGAAGAAGAAGAGAGATGACAAGAAAGATGAAGATGTTCGGGAATTTACCAATTCTTTAAGTGACATTGAGCCTTTATCCGAAGGCTACATGGGACGAGCAAAGCCAAAAACCCACGGTAAGTGCATATGTAAATGAAACAGGTACCTACTCCTGACACTTGATGAAGAACACTTTTCATGAAATGACCCACAATGAAGATTCATCCATGTCTGTTATCATACCTGACTCTAAAATTTCAATAGTTTTCTTCAATACACTTGTAACCCTAACAAGCCACTATGCTGCATAAAATGATCGATCAAAAGATCTAAAATTACATAATTATTTATCCGCTTTAAGGAGTTGATCTCGAATGTACCGCTCTCCGGATGAGGGGGCGTGATAGGCGCGGTACATCGCTATGGGCCTCTCACGAAGGCGGCTACAGTTAAAATCCCGCCGAATGCATGTGGGATTTTCGAAATCAAAAATCACGAATTCCACATAAAACTAGAGATGCTTTGACTCTGATCACGATATCGACAGTCATGTAAATTTCGATTTATCTAGAACTGTTTACACACAGAAAAAAATCACTCTTCAAGCACTCGATGTCCAATACCTACCCGTAGAATGATTTTCTGGACAGAGACTGAATTTATGTTAAGTGGCTTATCGATAAATCATTATTACCCTTGTTTGATCCAATTTAACCAACGCTCTGTAGACAACCAACAATGTGACGTTTCTACCGTCTGTCAAATGATTAAGTCCTTTTTCCAGGTTGAACTGACGGCAACCATTTCCGTAGTTTATTGTAGCTACCTGGGAGACTGATTCCCTTCGATAAAATATGGCTACAACAAGCACCCTGACATATAATACTGCAGTGTATAATAAAAGACGGCAAACTGTACGTAAGGTACAAACAAAACACAGTTCAACTCGCAAGAACTAAAAAACCATCGACATAACAGATTCGGGAAGCAATTCTCGTCCTATCAGAATTGGTTAACGCACTCGTCTGGATTAGGGTTCTAGTCCGAAAGTTGTTACATTTTCAACTGTATTAAAAAGGAATTTGCAAAAATTTTAAGCACTGTGCACACAGAATCAGTCTGTCTAATCTAACATACCACGTTCCCATACAAGAGCACACTCCAGAGATTACAGTGAGGTACAGTGACATGCAATTTATTTTCATTTGCGAGACTAACAAATTTACAGCTTTATTTATTAATATTTCCTCAAATTTCTAAAATAATCACATTTACCACAGCATGCCCTTCGTTAGTTTACTCTAAGACATTAATTCCACTGCGACTCAGAAAAGATTGTCTTCAGATTAAGGAAGTAAAACGAAATGAGGTGTGGCCTCCGGAGAGGCCTAGTGCATGTCTTTTATTTGACGCCCATAGGCGACCTGCGTGTCGTGATGAGGATGAAATGATGATGAAGACGGCACATACACCCAGTCCCCGTGCTAGGGGAATTAACCAATTATGGTTAAAACTCCCGACCCTGCCGAGAATCGAACCCGGGACCCCGGTGACCAAAGGCCAGCATGCTAACCATTTAGCCATGGAGCCGGACGATTTATGTAGTGAGAAAGAATGGGGCCTTCGTACGGGATATTGTGGCACATTATTTATGATTGAATACAGTAGCTTTGTTTGTAAAAGTTTTCTTGAAAATTCTCTTTCCAGAATTATTACTGTGCACAGACCTAACTGGAAATAAATTACGTTTTTCTATTATTTTTGTTACAAGTTGCTTTACGTCGCACCGACACAGATAAGTCTTACGGCGACGATGGGATAAGAACTGTGAGTGAGAAGGAAATGGCCGTGGCCTTAATTAAGGTACAGCCCTAGCATTTGCCAGGTGTGAAAATGGAAAACCACGAAAACTACCTTCTGAGCTGCCGACAGTGGGGTTCGAACCCACTAATCTCCTGAATGCATGCTCACAGCTGCGTGGCCCTAACTGGACGGCCAACTCACTCGGTCAAATAACGTTTAAAAATGACTGTTCGAAAATAACTGTTTTATAAAAATGAACATAAGATAGAACATTCAGGATTACAGGCAATTTAATGAACGGTAAATGCAAACATTGGAGAGCCTCCGTGACTCAGGCGGTCTCTCACTTCTGGGTTCCGCGGTTCAAATCTCGGTCACATCATGTGAGATTTTTACTGGACAAAGCGGAGGCGGGACAGGTTTTTCTCCAGACACTCCGGTTTCCCCTGTCATCTTTCATTCCAGCAACACTTCCCAATGTCATTTAATTTCTTCTGTCAGTCATAAATCATGACTGTGACAGGCTTCGTCAACCGGCGCAATTCCAGTCTTCGCCGCTAGATGGAGGCTTCATTTATTCCATTCCTGACCCAGTCGAATAACTGGAAACAGGCTGTGGATTTTCTTTTTTCATTTGTAGTTGCAACATTACTATTCTGCTCTTCATTATATACAGTACGTAGTCACTTTGGTTAATTTTGGATCGAAAATAATATCAAAATCAGGTCTGCTGTTGACGTCTTACACTTCTTATTCTTCTTCTTCTTGGCGTTATTTCACGTCAGCACGCGCTGTTCACCATTCTGCACCTCAGTGTCCGTAAACGCGGTCCGCGGCTCACACCCAGCGCTCGACATAGTCTATCCTCCCTCAGAAACCGCCCACTGCTTCCCATGTTGTCCTTGTGGTCGTCGTCCGTCTGGTCTGAGCACATGTGCCCTCTTCGCGATCAAACCCGGGTCAGTGCAGCGACGTGACGAAACCACTGAAGCCTACCTTCTCTCGAGTTTTCCGTTACTGAGTCTGCTCGAAGAATAGTCCGTCCGTGTCATCCCCAGTGACCATCGCAGCATCTGCTTGTTGCTCTTCGTGCGAAGTCAATAGTCACTTCATGTGAGAGTTGTGCCGGACAAAGCTGAGGCGGAACAGGTTTTCCTCCGGGTACTCCGATTTCCCTGTCATCTTTCATTCCAACAATATCATATCTCCAATATAATTTCATTTAATAATTCATTCATTCAGGTATTCTGCCTTATGGCAGCTCTTGTCATGTGATAAACTTCTTCCACTTTTGCATCTCCATAGCCAGGTTTTTCATCGCCGAATATTTATTTCTTTTAATGGTGTCCAGCATTTGATATATTTTCCTTCCTCTTCTTCTTTTGCCCTTCACCATTCCTTATATTCTTTCTTTCAGTAAACAGTCCCTTCTCAAACGATGCCCCGTCCTGTTCATTTTTCTCCTGCTAATAATTTGCAACGTAGTTCCTTCTTCTCCAACTCTTCCTAATACGTCTTCATTTCTTACCCGGTCTTCCCAATCAATCAACAATCAATCACTACTGATCTGCATTTAGGGCAGTCGCCCAGGTGTCCTTTTCTTAAATGATTTCAAAGAAATTGGAAATTCTTTGAACATCTCCCTCGGTAAGTTATTCCAATACCTAGCTCCTCTTCCTAGAAACGAATATTTGCCCCAATTTGTCGTCTTGAATTCCAACTTTATCTTCATATTGTGATCTTTCCTACTTTTAAAGACACCACTCAAACTTATTCGTCTACTAATGTCACTCCACGCCATCTCTCCACTGACAGCTCGGAACATACCACGTAGTCGAGCAGCTCCTCTCCTTTCTCCAAGGTCTTCCCAGCCCAAACTTTGCAACATTGTTGTAATGCAACTCTTTTATCGGAAATCACCCAGAAAAAACCGAGCTGATTTTCTTCGGATTTTTCCAGATTTTTTTCCCATTTCACTTGTTTTATTCTCCTCCTTATCCACATCTCTAGTGCCTCTAGTCTTCTTTCGTCCTTCTTCCGTACTGTCCAAGTCTGTGCACCATACAGCGCAATGCTCCAGATATAACACTTGGTAAGTCTTTTCCTCAAATCTTTGTTTAGAGGCCCACAAAGTAATTTCAGTTTTCTCTTGAAACGTTCTTTTGCCATGGCAATTCTCTTCTTAATTACTGTTCTGCAATACATATCTTCCCTGATCATACTTCCCAAATATTTAAAGTTATTGACTTGCTCTATTTTTTCCTTCTTTCTTGCTTAATCTGCTTACCCTCCAGGGTTGGTTTTTCCCTCGGACTCAGCGAGGGATCCCACCTCTGCCGCCTCAAGGGAAATGTCCTGGAGCTTCAGACTCTGGGTCGGGCGATACAACTGGGGAGGATGACCAGTACCTCGCCCAGGCGGTCTCACCTGCTATGCTGAACAGGGGCCTTGTAGGGGGATGGGAAGACTAGAAGGGATAGACAGGGAAGAGGGAAGGAAGCGGCCGTGGCCTTAAGTTAGGTACCATCTCGGCATTTGCCTGGAGAAGAAGTGGGAAACCATGGAAAACCATTTCCAGGATGGCTGAGGTGGGAATCGAACCCACCTCTGCTCAGTTGACCTTCCGAGGCTGAGTGGACCCCGTTCCAGCCCTCGTACCACTTTTCAAATTTCGCGGCAGAGCCAGGAACCGAACCCGGGCCTCCGGGGGTGGCAGCTAATCACACTAACCACTACACCACAGAGGCGGACTCTATTCCTTCACCCCCTATATTAATACATTTTCTACCTCTTCTTCCAATTATCATCCTTTTGGCATTCTTATTATTAATTCTCGTTCCATATTCTTCTAGTTTCGTGTTGAGTTCATTTAACATTTGTATAATTTCTCGAACGCTTTCCGGTATCACAACCATATAATCCGCAAATCTTATACATTCTACTCTCCGACAAAAATATAACCATAGCGTAACAGCCCCGAAGGGCCATGGCCTACCAAGCGACAGCTGCTCAGCCCGAAGGCCTGCAAATTATAAGGTGACGTGTGGTCTGCACGACGAGCCCTCTCAACCGTTATTCTTAGCTTCCTACACCGGGCCGCCACCTCACCGTTAGATGGCTCCTCAATTGTAATCACGTAGGTTGAGTGGACCTCGAACCAGCCCTCAGATCCAAGTAAAAATCCCTGACCAGGCCGGGAATCGAACCGGGGGCCTCACACAAGCAGGCACGCAACCCCTACACCGCGGGGCCGGCTCCACTCTCCTCTCCGACTCCCAACAAAAACTCCACCTTTTCCATTAAAAGTTTCATTGATTATTTCTTCAAGTAGCCCTGTCTTACACCTCTTCCTAATTCAATTTCTTCACTCATCTCCTCTGCTATTTCATGTGTCAGTCGTTAATCATTGCCTCAGGGAAGTGTGACAGGCTGCGGCAGTAGGCACAATTCCTATCCTCGCCGCTAGATGAGAACTTCATTTATACCATTCCTGACCCGGTTGAAACTGGAAACAGGCTGCCTGGTAGTGAGAAAACACGCTCACTGCGCATATAACGTCACACATGCGTGGTCCAATGAGCAGTCAGCATGAAAATACATTATACAGTATTGGTGTTCTACGGAATAAGTGAGGGAGAGGCAACATAACACGTTGTCGCTAGACATTTGGCAGCAGGTCTTCAAGCACTGAACTTGTCCAAATGTGAAAACGTAACGTGCTTCATACTAAAAGTAAAAATCTTCTCTCTAGTATTTCTAAAAAACAATAGCCTAGGAGAAATCAGATGTATCACATCATGGTTGTGGTATCTGTTCTGCAGATTGCGTAATGCGCGGAGCGGTGTGTGAAACCAGTGATGCGAACAGTACAAGAAATAAGTAACTGGACTGAATTACAGTTACAGGAGAAATATTTTCTTTTTTAATCATTTTACCCTCCAGGGGTGATTTTTCCCCCGGACTCAGCGACGGATCCTACCTCTACCGCCTCAAGGGCAATGCTCTGGAGGGATGAGACTTTGGGTTCAAGCGATACAACTGTAGAGGAGGGCCAGTACCCTACCCTATGTTGTAGAGGGACCTTCTGTGGGATGGGCAGATTAGAAGGGATGGGCAAGTAAGAGCGAAGGAACCGACCGTCGCCTTATGTTATGTACCATCCCGGCATTTGTCTGGAGGAGAAGTGGGGAAACCACGTAAAACAACTTCGAGGATGGCCGAAGTGGGAATCGAACCCCTCTCTACTCAGTTGGCCCCTCATGAGGCTGAGTGGATCCTGTTTCAGAACTTGTACCACTCTTTGAATTGCGTGGCAGAGCCGCGAATCGAACCCGGGCCTCCGGGGATGGCAGCTAATCACACTAACCACTACACCACAGAGGCGGGCAAGAAGTAAATTACGAGTAAAAATTGCATTTTGTAAAAAGAAATTCGCCTTCTTCTACTTCTAGCCTTTGTCACAATTACCTGGGGACGGCAGTTTGTATGGGTTCGACCCAATTTTAGAGCCAGATGCCTTTCCTGTCGCCTAAAATGTAACGATAACAAGTAAAAATTACTTTTAAAAAGTGTTCGTTAAAAGATTACCTTTACTCTGTTACCACCAAACTCTGTGTGGGACCCTCAGAGCGATCTTAACTCGCCGGCTTGCTTCTTGAGAATACGAAAGATGCATTATAACAGTTCTTAGAGGGAGAACCATTTACTGCCAGCCTGAGTGGGGAGAAGGGAGTAGGGGGTACGGTTGCCAAGGAAACGTGGGCGGACCCATTGCGGTTGCCATGGAGATAAGCCTGCTGGCCGGCTCGTGTTGCTAGGAGTTACCAAACCTCTCACTTCTCATTTATGTGCAACAGAACACAGCAGTCTCAACGAACGAACAAGTGAGCCGGAAGCGAAGGGAAGGAGAAAGGATTGCGGGAATGTGGCAACACCGTGCAATGCTCCTCCCTCCAGCCCTATCTGTCAAAATGCTTCTTTTAATATTACGCGTATGCCTACGATGAAGTAAAGGGAGCTTGCGCTGTCAAGACTCCTCCCTGTCTGAGCGACGTCATGCATGACCATACTTCACAGATTTTGTGTGTGAACTTTACAAATAAAAATAGATCTAAGGCGAATAAAAGTAAATGACTCTTAAATTTCACCACGTTGAAAACTAGATCATTTCAGAATACGCATACACTAACTCGGGTTAGTACAATGCTTTATCCTATTTACGCCTTTTTTCAATACGACAATCGGTCCGTATTCGTCAGTCAGCCGTCAACGCCCTACGTAGAACTTCCCTTTCTTGCATCTGTCAGTGGCGGTTCGTGCATGAAGGGCTTTTGGGCGCCGCCCCGCCGCCTTTTCAAAAACATTTAACATTATTTCACTCTGTAATTTATTACATAAAGAGATGGACAGATGTAGCGAAGTCGAACTTATGTGGTGTGATATTCAGTTATACAATATGTTTTTCGGCTGTAAACATTTTACTTTTCTATTTTCAAGAAAATGGCAAAGGCTTTCAGACCGTGGCTGCTGTCCAGCAAGCACGATGTTTTCTCTTTAGTCGTGAAGCGCTCGGGCTGTGGCAGCAGAGCCCTGAGTACATCCCCAGACTTAGAAAGTGTGCGGGGTGCGGCATGAGCCTGGAAGGACGATATGGGATTGTCAGGGGAAGGAAGAGTGTAGGGGGTGTGTATGATTTGCCCGGCAGAGCCCTCAGTAGGTCCGAAGAGTTATCAAGTGTGCGGGGTACGGCATGAGCCTGGAAGGACGATATGGGATTGTCAGGGGAAGGAAGAGTGTAGGGGGTGTGTATGATTTGCCCGGCAGAGCCCTCAGTAGGTCCGAAGAGTTATCAAGTGTGCGGGGTACGGCATGAGCCTGGAAGGACGATATAGGCTTGTCAGGGGTACGAAAAGTGCAGGCGGGTGAAAGCGCTAAACGGCAGAGCCCTCAGCAACATCGCCGACCACTTTACAATGTACCTAGACTTTTTTCCCCCCACGTCTTATATTTATTGTTGTTAGATATTAATCCCAAAACATTTTACAAAAACATGAATTCCATTACAGTGATTATTTAAACAATTCAGTTCTACAAAGAATTAAAATAAAGGTTCAAAATGTAACCGTTACATGACAGTACTATTTCTAGGATGATCAAATTGTTAAATACGTTGTCATGCTTTGAAATTTGAGCAAGAAGAGAGAAATTCGGGAGTGCACTGTTTATTTGTTTGCATGAATGTTGTTATTATCACTTGTGATTGTGATCAGTGAAACAGTGCAGTGCCATAGTAGTCGGGATTGCATTAGCTGTTAGCCTGTTAATGTGTGTACATAAATGCCATTGTAGTGTAGTTAATTAATTAATTAATTAATGTTGTAGTGCAAGCAGATGTCTATTCAGCCAGTGTCATCGGATTATTATTATTATTATTATTATTATTATTATTATTATTATTATTATTATTATTATTATTATTATTATTATTATTATTCTTTCTTCGTTTCGGCCTGCTGTGGACCACGTTATTTCAACCGTTTTCATCCTTGAGCTTTAATTCTTCCCCAGTACTCACGCATTCTCGTTCTGTGAGCCTCCTTTCTTTCATCAGTCCACTTCTTGCCTGTTTTCAACTTTGGCCTTTCTTGGAACCTCTTGTATCCCTGCAGCTTTTTCTGGAGAGGAGCACGTTTCTGGATGTCTTCGAGTGTGATTCCTATTTCTTGAAGGTCTTTTTCAACTTCGATAAACCAGGGTCCCTTGGTTTTCTTGTTAAGAAAGTAGGAAAAGATCCTATTGGTCTGTCTCTGTGTGCTCATGCGTGCTATATGGCCATAAAAATTAATCCTCCTTTTCCGAATCGTGTCCGTTATCCTCTCCATATGCTGGTACAGATCGCTGTTGTGTCGTCTCCTGTACTCACCATTTTCTTTGATTGGTCCAAGTATCTTTCTCAGAATTTTTCTTTCTTTAGCTTCTAGCTTCTCCATCAGACCTTTTCTGTTCATTGCAAGGCATTCTGCTGCGTACAGTGCTTCCGGGCGTACAACCGAACAATAATGCCTAAGCTTGGCGTTGATGGACACTGATCTTTTGTTGTAGACATTCCTAGTCAGCTGATATGCCACCTCCATCTTGTTGATTCTGCACATGATTGCTTCTTTCTCAGAGTTGTTAGGTACTATCCACTCGCCTAAGTACTTAAACTTTTCCACCTGCTTGATTTTTCCCTGTTCCACAATGAGCTCTCTGGGAGCTGGCTTGATGTTGGTTATAAAGTCTGTTTTTTGGAAAGAGATTTGGAGGCCAGCTTTTGCTGCTTGGATTCTCAGTTGGTTAATTTGTTTTTCAGCAGTATCTAGGGAATCAGAAAAGATCGCTAGGTCATCTGCAAAAGCTAGGCAGTCTATGATAAGATCATCTTTCTTATATCCTATTCTAAGGCCATTCTCAACCTCTTCCTTGCACATCTCCTTGCGCCATTCCCGAATGATTTTCTCCAGACCGCAGTTGAAGAGAAGCGGTGATATTCCATCCCCTTGCCTAACACCAGTCTTGATTTCGTTGACGTTCGAAATTTCTCCCCTGAATTTCACCCTGGACGTAGTGCTGGTTAAGGTCTGTTGAATTATAGCTCTCGTTTTGTTGTCTAAGCCCATTTCCTTCAGAATGCGGAGGAGTGTGTGTCGATCTATGGAGTCGCAGGCTTTTTGGAAGTCAACAAAAGTAACTACAAAATTTTTACTCCTGGATTTTAGGTACGACAGGACAGACTTAAGGTTCATGATCTGCTCTGCACAAGATCGTCTTTTTCTAAAGCCTCCTTGGTATTCACCCAACTGTGAATCAAGTTGCTCTTCTGCCCGAGTTTGAAGGGCATTATTATTATTATTATTATTATTATTATTATTATTATTATTATTATTATTATTGTTATTATTCATCTAAAAGTATCGTGGTGCTGGTCAGTGAAAACTGGGCTGACTGGGGAAGGGGAAAGGGATGGCAGCACAGCCCTGCCAGAGTAAAATGTCACGAACCGCCACTGGTGTATATATCTTAATTCATCCAGGGATTACATTTTTTCTTCTTCTTTCGATTTGGAAGTGCGCCAGCAGGTTTGAATGGCGTGCTCCTGTAAAGGTTAATAAAAAATACTGTTACATTCTCTGAAGATCATTTGTTAATTAAAACGTTCCTTTGTTGTTTTACAGAAGATTGTCCTGCACTCAACTACATCCTCCACAAATGTCATAACGTCGCAAGTTTATCAGGAGATGAAGAACAGCTGTTTGTACCACTCTGCAGTTGGCACCAAATGTGCTACCTCTGTGTAAGTACTGGCAGGGATTGTTGTAACAGAGTTATCCTTCCATAGTTCGTGAAACGTTCAAATTGAGATCAAAGTGACTATACACTGACGTGCCAAAAGTCATGGGATAGAGGTATTTATAGGTAATAGTCTGTAGCGCCGTCGAACCAGGACGTCTTGGAAGTGCCCAGACCTGTATCAGGGGTAATCTCTCATCTCGAGAGAGTGAGTGTAAACACCTTTCGAACAGGGCATGATAATGGGGGCCAGATGAATAGAACATTCCATTGTTAAAGTTGTGTGCATATTTAACATTCCTCGATGGACAGTGTCACGTGTATATGGAAGACATTACCACGCACAGTGAAGCGCAGTGGATGCTTAATGATCGCGATTAGCGGCGTCTGGCTAGAATTGTCCGTGGTAATAGACAAGCCACGCTGGCTCAGATCACATCCACATGCAATGCAGGACGTACCAGATGCATATCCAGCAGGTCAGTGCAGAAGACCTAGCAGAGTGGCCATGTTAACACCATGACAACGGGCACAGCTGGGCGCGTGACGTTGCTAATTGGACCCTCGAGGACTGGCGACATGTAGCCTGGTGCGAAGAGGCACTGTTTCAGTTGTTTCGAGCTGATGGTAGGCTGATAAGAGCTTGTGTTAGCTTTATAATGGTGTGGGGTGTGTTCGTGTGGCAGATCCATCTGAACAGGTCGGTGACCTGTGACTGTTACGCTGAATTGCTTAGTGACCACTTCCAGTCCTTCACGGACTTCATGTACCCCTACAACGATGAGATATTCCAGCAAGATACTGCACCGTGTCATCGGGCCCAAGTTGTCCAGAAGTGGTCGAGGAGCGTTCTGGAGAGTTGCAGCGACTTTTGTAACCACCTCGTTCGCCTGCCCTGTCGAGTATTTATTGGACGTGATTACGAGGTTTATTCATACTGTACCTACAACTAGTATGAAGCTGAAAGAAGCTATTTAAACGGCATGGGCCAGAATCTCTCCACAGGCGTTTCTTCCACGGTGCCACAAAGAGTTGCTGCACTTCCCCAGGCTAGAGGAGGGCCTACACGTTACTAGATCATTACCCCATGACTTTGGGCATGTCACTATAGTTCGAAAGGTATTACATGTACGGTAAAGTTTTATTTATAATTTTAAATTTGAAGGATGAATGCACAAAACATGGCCGCATTAGCTGACGTAATACACATGATGTCATCATAAGATCACCGCTCGCTCTCAAGGTATGCTTCTGGCGGTCGAATGTCAGTTGCCAGGGGATGTAGTTTGGCGTGTACAGTAAATGTTGAGGAGAGACGAGTGAGGTATAATTTCTTATATCTTGACGAGATCCATCAAAATAACCAAAAATATTTAAAATATGACTGTACATTTTTAAAAATATTCCAGGTTTTTTTTTTACTTAAAATCGACGAACTTTGGCATTTTTTCTAAATGTCCAAACACGGTATTAAGTTAGTAATAGCCTAGAGAAATCCTATCCGGGAGGAAACTACACTCAATAATGGACCCAATAAGACCAAAATGACATCTGAAACAAAGCTGAAGATGCAAAGAAATGTGTATAGCAGAAAAGAAACCACTTTTCCTTTGCGAAAAACAAATTATCATAAATGTGTCTCCCAGTCATGGCCATCCATCAACGGCTGCTAATTTCAGATGACAATCAGCCATAAGACATAGCCTCCACGGTTGCTAGGTAACACTGTCTGACCATCCATCCATACCTTACATCACTGCCTGCACAGTTGCTAGGTAACATTGTCTGACCATCCATCCATACCTTACATCACTGCCTGCACGGTTGCTAGGTAACATTGTCTGACCATCCATCCATAGCTTACATCACTGCCTGCACGGTTGCTAGGTAACATTGTCTGACCATCCATCCATCTTACATCACTGCCTCCACGGTTGCTAGATAACATTGTCTGACCATCCATCCATAGCTTACATCATTGCCTGCACGGTTGCTAGGTAACATTGTCTGACCATCCATCCATAGCTTACATCACTGCCTGCACGGTTGCTAGGTGACATTGTCTGACCATCCATCCATACTTTACATCACTGCCTGCACGGTTGCTAGGTAACATTGTCTGACCAGCCATCCATACCTTACATCAATGCCTGCACGGTTGCTATGTAACATTGTCTGGACCTCCGTAAATACTTTACATCACTGCCTGCACGGTTGCTAGGTAACATTGTCTGGACCTCCATAAATACCTTACATCACTGCCTGCACGGTTGCTAGGTAACATTGTCTGGACCTCTATAAATACCTTATATCACTGCCTGCACGGTTGCTAGGTAACATTGTCTGGACCTCCATAAATACCTTACATCACTGCCTGCACGGTTGCTAAGTAACATTGTCTGGACCTCTATAAATACCTTTTCGGATGTCCTCCAGTCATAAGACCTATTTATGTCAAAACGAATGAGATGGATAGGGGAGCGTCGCAAACTTAGCCTGGAGTGGCGGTCTTTTGTAACAAACAAAACGACAAAAACAGATAAACGCTGCAGTTGAAAATCAGTTTTTCGTGAGATTGACCTACCTTATAGCTTACAGGATAATTGAATGTAGACTCGTCAAATTTAGGACTGGAGGAGTTTCTGAGAAGATATTTCAATATAACACTGGCTTCTGGTAATAAGGTGACCACTTTGGGTAGAACTGTTACAGATTTAACGTATGTAAAAACATGGATATTCAATGTAAATCATACATATAAAAATGTACAAATGAACATTTAAATGAATGAATAATATGAATATATCAAATGCATTGTTATTTCTACCTAGCATTTTTCCGCGAGTTCCGCCCGCATTGTATCATCTTGTTCATTAATATCCCCACGGATATACTTACAACGTTTCGGGGCAATGAAATAAATATCACATGAACTGTTGTGGTAATAGAATGTAATATTTCAACAAACACTTGACAATACATCATAGGTAGAAAGTGAATTACATTTGTTTTCTGTTGTTTGGCAACCTTCTTAACTTACTGTGAATTACTGATTTGAGTCCACCCACGGGGGAGATAAAGATTTCCGATAAATCGAAACAAAAATGATTCTGTGAAATGTTAAGGCTTTGAGAATTTTGAGAAAATGCAAGACATTGTAGACCTCGTGAATTTTTTTCTATTTGCTTCGTTACATCTTTTCAAAACGTGAAATCATTAGTCCAGTGGCGTAGGATAAACAACATTTCTTGTCCCTATTAGGAGCGTAAATATATAAATTCTTCTAAGTTACAACCCTAGAGCAAGCTGCATAAATTGACCATGAGAGAAACAACAGAGTTTCCAAATTAATCCCTGCTACTTTTAACGATTGTCCTTGAGCCTTATTTACTGTCATCGCGAAAGTTTCTTTACGCTGATGCTATGGAATCTCAAAAACCAGCAACAGTTTTTACTACCAAGCATCTACTTATGATTTTCACTAATGATGAAGTTGAGGTGAAAAATACAGAGCAGTATGTCCAACTGCTGCAATCTACGACTAAAACGAAGTCTGTACACGTTGGAATAAACGGGGTCAAGAAAATACGTTTTAAAGACAACCTCCTGGAATGAATGAACAAATAAAGAGGAATGCAAAATGCAAAAATCTTTGCACTCGTACAATTCCTCCGTTACACGAAGAAGCATAGAATCAAGGATACGTTCTTGCGCTTAGAAAACGAAAGAGCGAGTACAGATTCTTTGGTTGTTGCCCTCTTACTAGCCTCTTACGACATGCAGGGAGTACAGATAATGCATCATTTGAGTCCACCCACGGGGGAGATAAAGATTTCCGATAAATCGAAACAAAAATGATTCTGTGAAATGTTAAGGCTTTGAGAATTTTGAGAAAATGCAAGACATTGTAGACCTCGTGAATTTTTTTCTATTTGCTTCACGTCGCAACGACACAGATAGGTCTTATGGCGACGATGGGACAAGAAAGGCCTAGGAATAGGAAGGAAGCGGCCGTGGCCTTAATTATGGTACAGCCCCAGTATTTGCATGGTGTGTAAATGGGAAATCACGGAAAACCTTCTTCAGAGCTATCGACAGTGGGATTCAAACCCACTACCTCCCAGATGCGAGCTCACAGCTGCGCGCCCCTAACCGCACGACCAACTCGCCCGATCGTGAATTATTATTATTATTATTATTATTATTATTATTATTATTATTATTATTATTATTATTATTATTATTATTATTATTATTATTATATAATTCGCTGGGGCCATCAAGGACCACGTTATGTCTCGCTGCATTTGACACTGAACTTGGCCTTCTTTAGAGCCCAAATTTCACTCATTCTTTGTGAGTGGGCCTGCTTACGCTCCTCTGTCCAAGGGGCACCGTGTCTTCTCTTCAGTTGCTCGTCTCGGTTTAGCCCGTTCGTCAATATTTTCTTGCGGAAGAGATCTCTGTTAAGGGCGTCTTCAGCTGAGATATGTAGCATTTGCAGGTCTTCTTTGGTATTTCTAAACCAGGGAATTGTGGTTTTGGGGTTTGAATCAAAAAAGTGAAAGATTTCTTTAGTTAACTTTCTTCCGTCCATTCTTTTCAGATGACCGTAAAATCGTGCCCGTCTTTTTTTTTATTGTGTCGGTAATTTTCTCTATTTTGCTGTAGACTTCCTTGTTGGATCTCTTTTGATGGATTCCATTTCTGTACTTTGATCCCAAGATTCCTCTCATAATTTTGCGTTCTCTTTTCTCCAGTTCTTTATTATTATTATTATTATTATTATTATTATTATTATTATTATTATTATTATTATTATTATTATTATTCAGCCCTATAGTGTAGAGGTACGTGCTCGTCTCTTATAACAAGACCCTGGGTTCGTTTTCCAGCCAGTCCAAGGGTTTTAATTCTGGACTGCGGAGTAGATACGAGATTTTCTCAAGCTCTTACTTAGACACAGGAAGAAATCGTACAATGAGAAGATGACCCTACTTGCCTACTGCACTATACTGTACATAGACGAACACGAACATGCTTACAATGGTGTCGGGAAACTGTTGCTGCTAATTCTAGATAGAAACCCACCACAAAAAATATATCCATATTTAAGGAATGGTAGCCTCCGTGGCTCAGGCGGCAGCACACCGGCCTCTCACCGCTGGGCTCCGTGGTTCAAATCCCGGTAACTCGATGTGAGATTTGTGCTGGGCAAGACAGGTTTTTCTCCGGGTACTCCGGTTTTCTCTGCCATATTTCATTCCAGCAACACTCACCAATATCATTCCATTTCATCTGTTAGTCGTTAATCATTGCCCCAGAGGAGTGCGACAGGCTTCGGCAGCCGGCACGATTTTTATCCTCGCCGCTAGATGGGGGATTCATTCATTCCATTTATGACCCGGTCGAATGACTGGAAACAGGCTGTGGATTTTCATTTTAAGGAATGGTACATACGTCTGAAGCAAGCAATACGCGCCTGAAAGCAATCATTGCATACTCATTCATGGAATTGTGGTTAATTTTAGAGAGAATGAATTGCTAGATTGTATCATAGAGCAAAATCCATCTGAAAAGGAAGCTATTAGAGCACGCCTTGAAGACTTGAAAGGAGCGTTTTCTGAGGACACGAGAAATGGCACTGCAGAATACGCAGATGTTGAAGTTAGTCCTGCCGTATTCTGGCAGTGCCTCTTACAGCGGTACAGGGAAAGGAGAATGGGACATCTTCAGCTCGTGTTACCATGGTTACAGCTGGCCATTCCTTGATCACTTTTGACATTAACATGTTTTATGGCTGGAGGTCATTCGAACATCTATGTAACGTGACGTGACAAAATGTGTGACGGGAGTGTAACCATAGCAACCGTGCAGGCTATGTCTTATGGCTGGTTGCCATCTGAAATTAGCAGCCAATGACCGGGAGACATATTGTTATGTTCATTTGATTTTTGCAAAGGAAAATGGTTTATGTTTAATTTTACAAAATCCGTAAGACGTGATAGCGAAAAATGGAAAACATTACTGAGTTCAACGAAAATATGCTTCCAGGCCAATGTTTCCAACGAGGTTGAACTTCCTTCGATAAATAATTATCCTGTGTAGGTGTTTAGACCCGCCTCTTTGGTGTAGTGGTTAGTGTGATTAGCTGCCACCCCCAGAGGCCCGGGTTCGATTCCCGGCTCTGCCACGAAATTTGAAAATTGGTACGAGGCCTGGATCGGGGTTCACTCGGCCTCGGGAGGTCAACTGAGTAGAGAGGGATTCGATTCCCCCCTCAGCCATCCTCGATGTGGTTTTCCGTGGTTTCCCACTTCTTCTCCAGGCAAATGCCGTGATGGTACCTATCTTAAGTCCACGGGCGCTTCCTTGTCTATCCCTTCCGATTTTTCCAATCCCCCACAAGGCTCCTGTTGAGCATAGCAGGTGATGCGGCGTGGGCGAGGTATTGGTGCTCCTATCTACTTGTATCTCCGACGCAAAGTCTCACGCTCCAGGACACCTCCCTTGAGGCGGAAGAGGTGGGATCCCTCGCTGAATCCGAGGAAAAAATCAACCCTGGATAGTAAACGGATTAAGAAAGGATCAAAAAAGGTGTTTAAACATTCTGCCAATCGATATAGCCCAGAATACGTGGCCGAAACGTGGCGCAACGAATATGAACGTGCTGAACATTGGATATGGGGGAGAGCGCACGTGATAGGAATGTTGGAAAGAACAGAATCGAATAAGGTTCCGGGCAATATATGCACCAGGACCACCAGACACTCATAATATTAATAAAATTCATTAAAAATAAAATTATGACCTTAAAAACAAAAGTAAAAGAACATTTCACATAAGCAACCGGTACTAGACAAGGACTCAAACTCCTCGTCTCTCGTTTCAAGCCGTTATCCACTAGACCAGAGGTTCTCAGGTTGTTTGAGTATAAAGTAAATTATCTTATAAACACACCAACAATCGAATCATGCTTACCGGGAATAAAATAAGTTGCGTTATTTATTTGAAAGCATGCTGTATATCTATTTGGTAGATGCATTTAAACTGTTGTTGTATTTTAATGTTGGATAGTAAGTATCTATATCTGTTTAGTTCTTCTTCTTAATCTGTTCATTCTCCAGGGTCGGTTTTTCCCGTGGACTCAGCGAGGGATCCCAGCTCTACCGCCTCAAGGGCAGTGTCCTGGAGCTTCAGACTCTGGGTCGGGGATACAACTGGGGGGATGACCAGTACCTCGCCCAGGCGGCCTCACCTGCTATGCTGAACACAGGCCTTGCGAGTGGATGGGAAGATTGGAAGGGATAGACAAGGAAGAGGGAAGGAAGCGGCCGTGGCCTTAAGTTAGGTACCATCCCGGCATTTGCCTGGAGGAGAAATGGGAAACCACAGAAAACCACTTCAAGGAAGGCTGTGGTGGGAATCAAACCCACCTCTACTCAGTTGACCTCCCGAGGCTAAGTGGACCTCGTTCCAGCCCTCGTACCACTTTTGAAATTTCGTGGCAGAGCCGAGAATCGAACCCGGGCCTCCGGGGGGGGGGCAGCTAATCACACAAAGCACTACACCTCAGAGGCGGTCCTGTTTAGTTAGGTTATTTATTTGAAGGCGTACTGTATATCTATTTCGTAGATGCATTTAAATTATTGTTGTTGTACCTTAATCTTGGACAGTAAATATCTATGTCTCCACTCATGATGAAACTCACTCGCCATTTAGAGGCTAGCTATTATCATCAGATGCCTGATAGATAAGTTTAAAATACTATTTTCAGAAAGTCAGTAACAGGGAAAGTCTAACAACACTACAACACTCCGCAAAATCAAGCAGGAAACTTGTTGAATAATGTAATTATATTACTTTTTGCTTAATGTACAACAGGAATTTTCCTTTTTTTAAATTGTAATACTACCATTTCCATCCAAGGAATTGTAAATCGTAGCTTGTACGCTTAAACCGCGTACCTTTATAGACTGTAACACAAAAATCATAACGTATCACTTTTCTTTCAAAGAATAAGTATAAGAAAATAAAACCGACTCTTTATATCGAGTGCAGTATAAACCAAACCGGAATATCTTGAGAAGGTCAGTTTTTTGCGATTAAATCTTTTTATTTTAAATACTATACCCCAATCACCATTTCGCCGAGTAGTGGAGGAGCGCTTCGTAATCACAATCGAACGTCACTCCTCACTTCCCTGTAAAGTGTGTTCGCTCCCTCGCTTCACGGTGACGTATGCTTGCTACGTAAGCTGCCCGCATTTACGTCACACCAGGCCGGCCGCACTGGGCTAGCCTCAACGGGCGCTCACCTGAGCACCTCTGCACTAGACTAATTTGCCCGGCGACGAACTTGGGACTTCTGAGGGCCAAAGTACCAAATAAAATTTATGAAAGAGAAAGTGTCGTGAAATATGTAAGATTAAGTTGGGCGTACCTACTGAGTTTTGTAAGTCTTGCAATGTTCACTTATGTTGCCAAAATTAAGATTATTCTAAAATTGGAACAGTTTAGTAACATAGTTTCAGATTTTACACATTTTATAAAATATTTTGCATAAATTTAAAACATTGCCGCCGGGCTGAGTGGCTCAGACCGTTGAGGCGCTAGCCTTCTGATCCCAACTTGGCGGGTTAGATCCTGACTCAGTCTGGTGGTATTTGAAGGTGCTCAAATACGTCAGCCTCGAGTCGGTAGATTTATTGGCACACAAAAGAATTCCCACGGGACTAAATTCCTGCACCTCAGCGTCTCCGAAAACCGTAAAAGTAGTTAGTAGGACGTACAGCAAATAGAATTATTATTATTAAAACATTCCTTGCGTGCAATTTTTTGAGTTTTTAATTTGAAACATTCTCTGATAGTTTTTAGAGGTGTATGTTGAGTATTCAGTCCGAAAGCTGGTTTGATACTCCACAGATCCGCTAACAGCTGTCATAGATAGCCTAGGTGTCACTGAAGAGGCATACTAGGGAAATGAGGAGCGAGGTAGTTTACCGTTGCCTTCCTCACTGAGCCAGACGTTGCTATTATATCAGCCTGCCTAACCAACTGAAATATATGCACTAACTGACCCTATGGGCGACATTTTCACACCATTCATAAGGAATGGTGTTACTAGCATCACACATACCTCAGTACCTCAGTTAATTTCATATTGTCAAAGCCAAGGATAAGACAGAGACAGCTCAATGAAAGTAATAAATTTATTCTAACCCATACTAGAAGACGAAGTGCACTGTAAACATTACATCTCGTCAGCAAAGGAATTTTTAGGGGTATATTAATATTTATTGGTATTATTTTTGAACAATTACAGTACTGATGTTATTAAGATACTTTTTTGGTAATATCTCGGAAATGATTGACTTTAGGGCCTAAAAAATATGTTGTTTTGAAAATTCTCCGGGACTTGCGGGGTATTGGTTTTTCGCAATGAGGGGCGTAAAATAAGCTGTGCCTTGTTTTTGTACAGCTTCGATATTTTGTCTATTTTATGGATTTTTGTTTTTTGTCCCCTCACAACAAGGAGTTAAAATTGTAAGTTGACAATATAACTATTCCTACGACCCGTCGTAGTTCCTCATGCGCCTTGGTGTAAGTGTTGGTACTGATCAGTGGAGCCGTGTAGATTTCTATAAAGCACAAACTTATTTACTTTTGATTTTATAGATTGAGATTACAATAGACGAACGGCGCTTCTTCATTTTCTTCCTCTTCTAAATTCAGGTAGAAAATTACTTTTGTAGTTTATAAACATCGACATACAGATTCAGCGCAGGCTATCTTCTCACGATAATATTCTGACATTTTGCACCAGTTTTCAGTTATTATTGCTTGTTGCACGGATTTTTGGCAATATTCACCTTAAATGAATTATGTTATTCTATATTTCAGGGCCAAGAAGCAGGGTACTCGTCGCAGACAGCATGTGACTTCAGGTTCCTGAAGGAAGCAGACAGCATGTGCATGGAGGATCTGTCCTGTCAGCAAATAGCTCGCCGCAGTGCGACTATTCTGGAGCACAGTCAGCCAGGCGAAGGCAACGACATTCAGTGTTGGAATAATTCCTGTATCGCCCATTACTTCCTCACATCTCTACTTCCCAATAACTGGTCTCGGTAAATTCAAACCTATTCAGTTGAATTCTATATAATTTTCTCATGTTGTATCATGTGGAAAAACATGTGTATATTTGTATTAAAGGCAGAACAAGCGTAATCATAATATCCACACATGCTGTAAACTCCTCATAGTATAACTTTGATATGTTTCAAACAGGCGATAACATTGGAAGTACTATATAATTAATATACCAAAATAATGCATTAATATGAAATGATATAGAATAAACTTAATTTCTTATGGTTAAAACGTATCCTATATCATTCACTCCATAAATGCTCTATAAAAATATCACAAATTAATGTGAAGGTTATTTTGTAGTGTAATGTTGTAATTGATTGTTAAGCTACCATTCATATTTAGAGTGCATTTGTTTTAAGTACATAATTTCTATTCCGCAGTACATGATCTGAAGAAAAGTTATATTACATCATAAAATTACAATTGAATAAATTCACACACTTTCAAAATATGTCGGGTTTTCGTCCTAATAGTCTGCCTTATAATGGAACTCTCATTGCCCATAATGATCTTGTCACCGAATTCCTTTGTAATGTTACTAATTAACAATTTCTTTCAAAACTTGCTCGATATAGCAGTCCACTGAAGTTGGGAACGTCTTCGTAAAGCAGCTCTAAACAAAATTCAGTTCGTGTGTATTCAAACATTTTCATCTACTAATTTTGTATGTTGTTAAATAAACATATTTTCGTCTGTAATCTGTAAAATAAGTATGTTGTAATGTACCTATGACGACTCACAAAACTCTAACAGTGAACTGTACATACAAAATATATAATAACGATTGACGTGGTGTCTAAAAGAGTAACATATATTACTCGTGCAATGAAAGATGTTAACACAAATATACGGAAACTAAATAATATAAAAATAGGTACTTTAGAAAGACTAAATTAAATAATATTCAATTTAATAGCTAATCTCAAGACAATTATACCAGCTTCTGCTAAATGCCCTTAAGTAAATGTAAACATAAAACTCATGTACAGATAAATCATAGAAAGTACCTAGCACATAAGATATGATGGCCTTTGACTAAAGGTCCATTACATTATAGGCCTATGCATAAAAAATATATTACAGCATGTAAAGCTGATGAGTTTGCTTGTTCTACCTTTAAAGGCGTAATTGCATAGTGTTCTGTAGTACAACATGAGTAACAAATGTTGTGTTTCATGTTATATATGTAAAAATAAATATTTATTTGTTATAATGCATCCTTGTTCTAATCAATATAAAATTAAAATCAGTCCTCAAATTCATAGATGTATCAAAAGATATTGTTTGTTCAGTGTAACAGTTTATATTGACATGCTGTATGATTACTTTAAAAACAAAATATATGAAATGTTGATGAGTACTTTTAAGAGAATAAGTACTTCTGTAATGCTTCACTATTTGTTAAACAAATATATCGCTGTGTTATGTTATAAATGATTATACTCCTTACTGACATTGATCGAGACATTGTTAAAAATATCAAATGGTATAGTAATCTGTTGCTTATGTATTAAATGATGAAACGATTGTGCTAAATCTGTATACCCTAAATATGTACTGACAAAATGAAGAGTTTGTAGCCTAATATTTTAGAAGAAATATTTCCCCAGTAACTGTCATCAAAACATGAAATGATATGGTAGATAAGCATAAAAAAGACTTAAAAACATTATTTTTCTGAATATAGGATGAAAAATACTTAATTTTGAACTGCATTTTTATAGCACTAGGCTAATATAGAGAGAAGTCCCTGGGGCCAAGCAGTTCAGTCCCAATGTTTGACAACAGAATGTTGATTCAAACTATCCTCCTGCTTAAATGGCACTGGTTTCAGTAGCTGGAGTGTTTTATAGAATACCTTAGTTGTAACAGCTATAGTAGTTCTTATATCTAGGTAAAACAAGGAAATTAGCGTGGCCTTTTCAATCCTTTCCACCTCCATAATCGGTATTCAAAAACGAAACACTTAACGCAGCATACAGGGAAGTCTGAGAAGAGAGAGAATATAAATTTTAATAAATTCATAGTGTGAGTATAGATTTGTACTGAATAAAATAAATGATGGTTTATGTTAATGAGGTGTGATTGAAATATAAAATGGTTTTAAAATGAGCAATTCCCTTCTAAAAATGAACATTTACTTTCCATTAATTCACAAAATATTGTTGTATTTATCTAAAATATTTCATCTGGTCCATTTGTCATCATAAAAATAATACATGGATTTCAGTTGAATAAAGCCTGAAAATAACGTGTTTGTTATTTACACTACCATTCTACAAAAAACAGTAATCTGAGCTGTGATTTGAAATTGAGAACTGTCCTCTCTCATGTAATTTCTAAGACAATAACATTATGATGATCTAACCTAAGAGGAAAAGTATGGTTGTTTTATTTGCACAGAATGATACTGAATGTGCCTCTTTTATAAAATTGCTAAACGTGTACTTTCATACTTGCATGCGCTCCTCAATAATATGCCTAGTTAATTCCTTATTGAACTTGGAAAGATGGAATATCTAATGTAAGTCCAGCAAACTGGTAATATTATACTTCTTTTCCAAAATTTGCTAAGATATCACTTGACAGAATTCGGTAACATGGTGTGGAGATAAGAAATTAATGTATCCAGCTGTTACATCATTGATAAAGATTGCCATCAGTATCATTAAACAGGACTAGGATTTGAATCTGTATCTTTGAGTAAGAGTGAGAGAATGAATTGTTAATAAAAACAGTAAAAACATTTCGGATGTGTAGAAATAATCTCATTTTGAGTCCCTCCTGTTTTGTCATATACATTGTCTCTAACTCCTTATTATTGAAATGCATATAACATAAACGTAGTTAGTGTCAAAACACTATCCCACAAATGTAAGTCGAGAAGTTATATTTATTTCCAGGAACAAAAAAGAAAATTGAAAAACAACAATAGGGCCTGCATAGTCAAACCGGCGAGTTTCTCGCAGCTATTTTGTGTATAAAACTGATGTTACAACACTGGGTACTTGATTTATTTTACGAATCCATGTAAATTAGAATACTTTAGTATTTGACTCCGTCTATATCTCATTTCAAAAATGAATGAGAATTAATAAGAGCCGATGGCCCATTCTTTTATATTTCTTCCATTTTCTCATTTATTTATAATTTTTCTTATTTAGTAATAAAAGGTAAACACATTGGTGTTACGTTTTACATTCTAAATATCTTATTAACTCTAGAAATTCAATAACCCTATCATATAAACAATTGTAGCCTATACTTCTGCCATGATAAGACTGTAAATATGTTGGATGTAACTGACTGTATACTTTCGTATTATGAAATAAATAAGTTAAACATTGGAGATAGTCTCTGAAAATTGGGGTATAAACTCAAAGATCAGAGTTCAAGTTCTTGTCTAACCCTTACACACTTCTCTGGTGGCAAACTTGGTCAACAATGGAGCAACAGGAAACATTAAAAACCTAAATCTTATCAATGTGTTTTCTTGTTATTGGTGTACGTACCTGATTGTTCGCAGGGAATTTGATTGTAGAGCCTACTTTCTCTTTATGTAAGATCGCCCTCAGTAAGACATTCTGTTAAAGCGCTCGCCATCCAAGCCCAAATCACTAGTTCATTTTCAGTGTGGGGTATTTAGATGTGACCACCTCCAACCTCTGAAATTTAATGGCAATCCTTCGGAACATAATACGGCACTTTGGCAATTATGAAGGGAGTTATTGGCAGTTATTGGAACCTTACTTTCATTACGTTTTTGTGTACAATCTTTACAAACTGATATTTAAACAGATAGGATACGTTTCAAGCAAGATGCAGTATGGAAGGTGGATAATGCATTTGGAAACAACGACATAGCATCGAGCTTACGTTCCAAAACCTACTACTCCTTCATCATCTCTCATTTGAAAACAACAAATTGTTACTAAATAAAATTGCTCATTTACATTGTGGATTGTAGTATCAACAGGCAACCACCAAAATATGGTCTAGGCGTTAAATTTGTTCCGCCCATTCATCCGTTGAGCTTGGCACAATGAAATGGGCAAAAAAGACTCATACAGGCTCAAACAGATTCGAGCCCACGTAACCTCACTATACTGAAATTCAAGTTAAGAGCTTAGGAAAAGTATCCTTCCGCATGTGAGCACGTCCCTTGTTCCCCCTTCCCGTCTCGTCTCGGTTCTCCATCTCCGCCACAACCAGCTTATCATTAACGCCGTGCGTCCATCTGACAAGTACAGTACTTCATTCTGAAATAGTGAAGCATCAAAAGAAATCACTGCCTTTCACATAGCTGTACTTTGATTACGTACCATACCTATTTATTCCTTTATTGACCACGTAAAACCTACAGATTACTGACGAATTCCGAGGCAAGAGAAGCAAGAATTATTTTTGTTTCATAATGCGATTTGTGTGAGGCACATGGAGACTTACAACATACGTATACGATTCCGCTCTCGTGCAACGACTGTCAGTGGCAGTTTCTCATAGTTAAAAAAGCTGAAAACCCCACCGGTGAGTGGGATTGCAAAATACAATGCTTCCAGGAATGTTGTAAATATTGTAGTCTCGTCATTCGGAAGGTAAAAACGAACTCATGATCCTCTCATGACAACATTTCTGTAGGTAGAGGGCGGTTGCGAATATAAAGTAAAGTACACATTATTATTATTATTATTATTATTATTATTATTATTATTATCATCATCGAATACGCCAAGGATCCTATTCCCATACCGTGTTAAGGCCCTTCCTGTTTTATTTACGGCGAGTGCTGAGCTGACACATCGTTCTTTCCCTGGAGACTTGGATTTTCCATTCCAAGCGAGCGGCGTAAACACTGTACACAGAAACGCCGATCAGCTGCGCGGACTTTTTCACGTCTTCCACAGTCCACAGTGGTTCTAATCTCGTAAGATACTGTAAACGTTTAAAACAATTTGGTTTAGATTTTCTACTTTATTTTCCTCTACTTTTGTTAGCTTTAAAGTATTTCACAGGGGACTCAAGCGTCACAGCATCACACACGTCTTGCTCACAGCTGGCAGCCATTATGAATACTGAAGCTGAACACGCTGTTGCAGCCAGTATTGCCAACAGTTTTCTTGGATCCATCTTCAACGTTCCACATATTATGCGAACTTATCAACAGTGGAATGAACTCGAACAAACTTACTAAGTACACAGTGGAATAAGATATCAATATCATATTAAATTATTATTATTTTGCTACATACACCACTGAGAACAATAACTATTCACAGCCATCTACGTATGAAGTATAAGAGTTGGTAACGAACCCGAATAACATACAACCTGTGATATATTTTCCATATTTATACAGGGCAAAATTTTTAATACATCAAGTCAGTTCACCAGAATATCTAACCATACTGAAGGAAGCTCCTGACTTCACGAACAAGTAACAAACCTAGGGAACTATTTGGCCCTGCGGAAGCCTTTTCACCGACCAGAAGTCTGACTAACATCAAAGGGACCGCTAAGGTCTTGAGTTGACTCTCAGTATAGCCGGCTCATATGAGCTGATATCCTCAGGCTCATACAGGGGCAAGGTATAGAGACCCATCGCAGACTCAGTGCTTGCCTCCAATTACCAAAGTCGCCGAGAGCAGATCACGTTCTGGTTACTGAAGTTCCGACAAACAGTTGTGTAGCAAGATAAAACACGTTAGCGTACGGCAGTGCATGAGGCAACTTGAAAAAATATCTGCATTGTAAGCATTGCAACAAATTAAATTTAAAACTATTTCCTTTCATATAGATTTAACTATGTTTATTTGAGGAATGTTTAATTATGCGGTACTGGTAAGCTTTATGACGCGGTAAGTAAGCATAAATTCAATGAAGAAGATAGAAAAATATCTGAAAACTACCAACAACTATGACGAAGCTTAATTCATTTTAAACTAGAAGGTGTGCCTACCAAAATGAATGAACTTAATAATGAATTAGTATAATTAAAAGATCCTTGGTAACATGACCGTCCACATACCTGTAACTCAACCATCTGAGCTACAAAATGAATGACATCATATCATACGTACGTACCTCTGGAGTACACTAAGAAGATAATATTGTGATCTTCATTGTTTATAAATGTATGATAAAATTGCAAGAAGTATCGCCATGAATTACCAGCTAGGTATACAGGCAATAGCCAGGAGCCAGTGCAAAATACTTTTTCCTACTTCCCAACTTTATCCAGAGCTGGAGGCTTTACTACATAATCCACGCGTATATCCATCCCTATTATTCCGCGCTTCCCACCTCACACAATAAGTATAATACGATGTAATGTAAGTATGAACTTTGTGCTCCCCAAAATCAACGGAGCGCCTCAATAAAGTCCAAAAAAATTGTATTTTCGACGTATGTTCAATTATATATTTTACCCTTGTCGTCAAAAGCAAGTTAAATACTGGAACACATTCATCACTGAGTCACATCTGGAGATATGTTCTAGATAACAGTCAATACTAAAATAAGAATCCATACCGAGCTAGGTGGCTTTACGGTATGCTTCGTGTTGCTGCAAGCTTAGGTTCATAAGATGTCTGCACCCTTGTAGATGGTTTTCCGTTGTTTCCCGAAATTCACATCAGGCTACATTAAATAGCTATAAATACGTAAATAAATAAATAAATAAATAGACATTTGAGAGAATTGGACCATAAGAAGTAGGAAGTTTCTGAGGAATATCGCAGAACCAAGAAAAGTAATTCTTCTTCTTCTACTACTTCTTCTTCTTCTCCTTCGGGTTCATTAGCTCGGGTGGTAGAGCGCTGGCCCTGTGAACGGAAACTGGCGGGTTCAATCACGGCTCAGTCCGGTGGTAGTTGAGGGTACTCACAAGGAAACCCTTCTAACCGTAAGTCTCCGATCTGATTGAGATTTGGTACAACGACTTCAGTTTGTTTGTCCAACCCTTGTTCCGTTTCTCTACGGATCGGGTATAAGGTGAGATGAATCTGTCGTGGCGGGTTTTTATGACCAGATGCCCTTCCTGACGTCAACCTCATTAGAGGAATGAATGAGACGAAATGAATGACCTGATATATGATAGTACGAAGGGAGAGGGTGAAACCCGGTGCCGGCACTCCTGTCTTTTTCATTTATTTATTTATTTATTTATTTATTTATTTATTAGATACAGCCTAAGAAGGGCCATTTTACACTAATAATAATTTTAAATAAGTATAAAAGATAACAAAGATATAAACAACAATAAATTAACAATTTTAACAGTAACCATGTAACAACAATGACAACGATAACTGGCAAGTGTCGGTTACAGAAATTAGGAAGAAGAAAGGTCGAGGGTTGGAGGGACGGAAGAAAATGGAAACCAGGGGAGGACTTCAAAGGAATCTTTTAATTTTTTGTTTGAAGGATGATGCGAAAGACGTAAATATGTCGATATCGGGTAGTGAGTTACCAAGAGTAGGGAGACGGTGGAAGATAGAGCGTTGTTGCAGGGTCACATGATTGAGTGCGCCGGTTGCGTGTAGGTTGGGGAGGAACGTGTATAGGGAAGTACGCCGAAAGAGTATTACATTTTGTGTAGCCATTGATTATTTTATGAAGGAAACGTAGATCGGAGAACTGCAAATAGCTTCTCAGGGCAAGTATACCCAGGTAGTTCATAATGTCAGATTTAGTTTTCTTCTTAAAGACAGGATTGCGAGTCTTAACAATGAAAGTGAAAAAGTTTTAAATACTATTTAGTTGAGATATGTTTTTGATAGCAGATGAAGACCAAATAGGAGAACAAAAGTCAATAATGGGGAGAACATACGAGGCAAAGTACAATTTTAAGGCGTTAATATCATTGATTTCAGTGAACATGTAAAGAATGTCTAGGGTACGCATCAATGAGCTAGAATAACATAGAGCGGCTGTATACCTGACATCAGCGCTCCCTGCTTGAAGCAAGTTGATAAGGGGCATATGTTGAGGTGACAGGGAGATCGTGCATGCCAATTTAATTCCCTAAGTTTTAAGAAGTGAAAACATAGATTCTCGCTTTCAAGAATGCCAGCCGTAATCTCAGCGCATGGTTGTACTAATCGGAGTAATAAAACCAAGGATATATCGTACTTTTAGTAAGTATTACTGAATTATAGCCGAGATTCCTTTTTGTAATTTCTGTTTGTAATTAAATCCATTTTATTGTTTACTTAGCGAAAGTACGGATAGCCACGGTAATTATTTGTCGAATTTTGTTTCAGATTTCGTTTAAAGAACAAGGAATTAACGGAACAATGCGTTGTGAGGGCGAAAAGAGATAAATGGTACCGTGTCCTACTCAATTCAGTTGCTTATGCTCTGTACATTTCCAGCCCTATTTAATTTTCATTCACATTTACAAATAAAGGAAATGGAGCGCCCACCGCCAAGAAAACGTAACCACAAAAAATCACTTATTTCGTTCAAACGTACACCAAGTATGGTAAATACAGCATTTTACTGCTATTTTTGTAATGTATACAGCCTTTATTGTAGATGTCTGTTGCCTTGGTTTTTAAAACTATGCCACACTTCATAATGGACAACTTTCAAGCTTACCTTTCAGCTAGTAATCCCAGTATGATATGGAACATTATATCACCCTATATTATAATAAATAATTACACTAAACGATTATTGTGGTAAAGTATTCATGGGCCGCCTCTGTGGTGCACTGCTTAGCGTGAGCAGCTGCCACACCTGGAAGCCCGGGTTCGATTCCCGTCTCCGCCACGAAATTTGAAAAGGGGCACGAGGGCTGGAAAGGGATTCTATCAGCCTGGGGAGGTCAACTGAGTAGAAGTGGGTTCGACTCCCACCTCAGCCATCCTCGAAGTGATTTTCTGTGGTTTCCCACTTCTCCTCCAGACAAATTCCGGGATGGTACCTAACTTAAGGCCATGGCCGTTTCCTTCTCCCCACCCACAAGGCCCCTGTTCAGCATAGCAGGTGCAGCCCTCCCTCACAGTTGTATCCCCCGACACAATGTCTCACGCTCCAGAACACTGTCCTTGAGGTGGTAGAGGTGGGATCCGTCGCTGAGTCCGTGGGAAAAACCAACCCTGGAGGGTAAACAGATTAAGAAAGGAACACAGTACTCATGAGGATGCAATCATTTTAAAAATATGAACAGAATGAGGTTGTAACCTATTGTAGATCCCTATGATTTTAAGGCTTCCTGTCATAAATATTTATGTCCATCGTTTTTATTCTAATTTACGCTTAACCACAACAGCCAAGCAGGGTAACGCTCTTGTTCCGATTTCGAGGCCTATTCGTATGTCAGTGTGCGATGATTTCGAACTACCCTACAATCAACTGATCGTGATGTTTGCCTCGTGCCGCAATATGATGAAGTGGCGGTATTCGCTTTAATGCTTCAAGCTTTCGGCAACGGTCTTTAATTCTCCCCCAGTGATTCTAAAATGCGCATTTTCTACATTTTTCGTCATTTAAAGGCCATGCCCCCTTGCTTGTGTGACCACAGGAAACATGGCGGACGTTCGTTCTATTAGGTTCACCCAGGCAGCGCTTCCGCCTCTCTATGATATTCTAGCTCGTTGGTAGGCATAGCATTGCCTGAATTCGAGCATAGAAGGTTAGTTTACAGTCTATTATAACGCCTAGGTCTCTTACCTGAGAAGCCGATTGCAATGTATTTCTCTGGATGGTATATGCAGTGTTCATTCCTTGCTTTAGCAATGAAAAGGAGATTGTATTGCACTTCTTAACATTGGGAGAAAGATTCCATTTCTTAAACCAGTCACCACACGAATTGAGAACAGTCTGTAATTCATCATAGTCATCAGGCGTAGACACTTCTCTTAGGATTTTCAGGTCATCGGCGTACAAGGGGAGGGAACACTGACTATTTTGGGTGCAAAGAATTATGTCAACGATATAGAGAACAAAGAGTAGGGGTCCCAGAATACTGCCCTGAGATACACCTGATAACACAGAGAACCACAATGAGGCAGATTCAGGGAGTACCACTCTTTGTTTTCTGTCGGAGAGGAAAATTGTTATCAATGACAAGACGAGGCCATGGATATTAAATCTGCTAGCGAGCTTATGAAGAAGTGCGTGATCCACTGAGTCGAATGTTTTGGCCAGATCTATATAGATTACATCTAATTGAGATTTATTTCCTATTGCTGAAATTATGTGATCGAGAACAGTGAGATTAGTGAGGCATGTCGAATAGCACCAATTCAGCATTAACTCAAGGGTTAATGTCTCCATCCGACGGACGAATCACCATCAACAGTGTCATATATCCTTATTCCATATGAGCACTGCGGAGAGGTTTGGAATTCAATCCAGACTTTTGGCACACAATCTAATGATTATAAATTGTGTATCACCACCTCCCCTACCCTGCCGACCAACATGTTGATGGTGAAACTTGTTTCGACCAACGGGACTCGAACCGGCTAACCACGGTGTCAGACCGTAGTAATGTGTGTGCGATAGAGAAAGAGTGAGTGCTTGAGATATGAGCTGTCCGGTCGCCCCACCTCTACCTGCTTCCCGCCGCTCACTCTTGTCGACACGGTGCTTAGATGAGCAAACCTTGACACCCCAAAACAGGTGCTAGATATACGACTGGGCATCTAATTTTGATACGGCTAATAAAACATTCTTACTGAAGTCCTACCAAATATCAGTCAGATCGGAGACTTACAGATGGAAGAGTTTCCTTGACAGATCCGCTAACCTCGAGTCGGTAGATTTAACAGCACGTTAAATAATTCCTGCGGGAGAAAATCCTGGTATCTTGGCGCCAATGAAAAATATAAAAAGTAGTTAGTGGGACCTCAAACCAGTAACACTAATTATTCTTCGTCTTCTTCTCCTCCTTCTTTTTCTTCTTCTTCTCCCCGAAGTAACCAGAAGCCAGCAACCAGTACAAATTATTTATCCTAGTTCCCAACTTGATCTAAAGCTGGAGGTCCATCATCCATGTGTGTATCCAACCATGTTATTACCCCCACCTGAGGATAGGAAAGGGCTAGGAGTGGGAGGGAAACGGCCGTGGCCTTAATTAAGGTATGAAAATGGGAAACTACGGAGAACCATCTTCAGGAATGCCGACAGTGGGGTTCGAACCCACTGTTTCTCGAATGCAAGCTCACAGTTGCACCCCCCTCACTGCACGGCCAACTCGCCCGGTGGTATGATAAGTGTAAGACGATGTAACGTAAGTATGAAATAACTTATTCAAACTTTGCGCTGCCGGGTTGAGTGGCTCAAACGGTTGAGGCGCTGGCCTTTTCATCCCAACTTGGCAGGTTCGATCCTGGCTCAGTCCGGTGGTATTTGAAAGTGCTCAAATACGTCAGCCTCGTGTCGGTAAATTTACTGGCACGTAAAAGAACTTCTGCGGGACTAAATTCCGCCACCTCGGCGTCTCCAAAAACTGTAAAAGTACTTAGTGGGACGTAAAGCCAAGAACATTATTATTATTATTATTATTATTATTATTATTATTATTATTATTATTATTATTATTATTATTATTATTATTATTACGGGGCTACCCGTGGAGCAGAAAGAGGTTAAAGAAGGTGCGGGCTTGAAAGGGTCTAACTACAATATCAAAAATTGAGTTAAAATTTTGGAAGGTTATATTTCTTTTCCGAAAACAAACTTAACAACAATTTTATAACAATATTACAGGTGCAAATAGCAAGCATTAAACCAGATTTGGAAAATCCAAGATTAGGGCCATAACATTTTGGGCTTTAAGCTCCTAGTTTTACAAGATTAAAATGGGAGAAGAATTCAATAAGGAGCAGAAATCCCCAACTTCCGGAGCACTTGCTCCTAAAATTACAATATCTAGCCTTCCAGAGGCACTCTTTACAATTTGAAAAAGAACTAACAGGCTCTCGGTTCCCTACTGCCTGCTCAAGGCAACATTACATTAATCTCGGATCTCTCAAACCACTGTTTACAAATCGAACATATTATTACAGGGGTATTAAATACCCAACCTACTGGGCCTTCGTGGGATAAGAACAGGTTAAATTAATGGCCCGAACACAAACTGAATGGAGGCGTATACTTGCGCTCCTAGATATGAACACTAAAGGGCACTAGGCCGATGGAAAGGGACTATTGCCAAACTACTGAGGTGACTCGTATGGAAATTACTTTAACGCATTACAGAAGGGAAAACAGTTACAAAACGTAGTCACCTCAAACCAAGATGAAGGGGAGCTCAAGAGGGCACATCACTCTCTATTCCCGATTTACAGGTAAAGATTTTATGAACCTTTTTACATTAGCTGGGAGAAGGTTTTCATTTTAGAACAGTTTGTTACATAACTAAAGAGTCGGACCTTTCCCTCGGGTTAAACTGCGGAGGAAGCAAGAAAAAGAGAAGTTATGTGGCCATTACCTTGTAGATGTTCTGCTGACCGAAGAAAGAGGCCGCTGCCTCCTGCTTTGACACTCACATTCAGTATGATGACGATCAATTGGTCAAGAAACGTGAAAAGCCGCAGTTTATAAACCCTCAGGGAAGGTTCGAGATCGTTCAAGATTAATCAGGACACACCCTCTTAATTTTATTGGTTAAATTCAAAAGTAACACTCAAAAACTAACAAGAAGCCTGTGATAGGTGGAAAATTAATTACAGAAATTATTGATTGGCTAGATTCAAAACTGGTGGGAAAAAAAAGGAACTATTGCCAACCCAAAAATAAATGAACATCAACCAGTTAAAAAAACTAGAAATACAAAACTTCTTTAAATTATAACTTCTTACACCTCGCACCAGGGTGCATGATCATAGTTTGTTGGTAGTGTCATCTATGGAAGAATGTCCAAACTTCTTGATGAAAGGCAAACAAAACCAGGAGAAATTCACTCAGTTTAGGCAACTGCACAATAACAAAATCACATCACATTTCTGTTGTGACATCTTCTGAGTAAAGTTCTAAGTTGGTGTAGTTTCAGTTACACTGTTTTACCAATAGAGGAGTTCATTTAGGCGCTGAATTTGAATGCGCGGCGTTGGGATGTACCTCCCGGTACAATTATCAAGTATTTTGCATTTAGGCGCTGAATTTGAATGAGCGGCGTGGGGTGTACCTTCCGGTACAATTATCAAGTATTTTGCATTTAGGCGTTGAATTTGAATGCGCGGCGTTGGGGTGTACCTCCCGGTACAATTATCAAGTATTTTGCTCACTAAAATCATTGTAGCGCTCCAATACAGCCCAAAAAATTGTACATTCAAAGTTTGTTCAACTTTATATTTTACCCCTGTAGCCAAAACTTAGTTAAATACTGGAACACACATTCATTTTTTCACACATTTTTACGGAGGAGACGTACTCTGAGATCCTTGTTGAGGTCGCGGCCTTTCAGGACATTCTGGAGCTTGAAGGATATGGTTGTCGCCTTCAAGCTGGTCTTGGGGACATGCTATTAATGAAGTGCAGAACAACGTTCTTGAAGACAACATTACAGCTGTACCAGGAACGAGTGGAAATATTCGAAATGTCCAATAACATATGGATATAAAAGTGACAACGTCACTTCTGGTGCCTGTTTGTAATAGCATTTCTATATGAAAATATGGTATGGTGGTTGTGAAAGCTGAATATTACAGCAGTTCAAATGAGAGTCCAAATCAAATCTTCCTCTTATAAACACAGGACAATCAAATATTAAATGATCAACTGTTTGGAACACCCACAAAACCACATGTCAAAATAATTTTAGAACGTTCAAAATATGATTTGAAATTGCCATGGCCTGACATAAATCGTGTTAACTCAAAATTTGGCACCAAACGTTTGCACTGAAGTCTGTTGTAAACTGTGGGAAAATATATTCTTCTAGAAACGGATCCATTTGAAGCAGAGGTCCAAAGGAGGTTCCATTGATTCAAGATATGTTCTTTGATTTGTCTCCTTGCATAGCATAAGGGAGAACTGTCATACATGACTTCCAGATTTGATAGAGCATCAGCTCTCTCATTTTTCATGGATCCAGTATGTCCACGAATTCAGGAAATGCAGATACGACGGTTCTGGTGAGCTATAGCAACTGCTAACGGGTTCATATTATATTTGTTGTCTATAGACTTCAACGCAGCTTGCGAGTCACTGAGTATTTAGACCCTTTTGTTGTTGTCATGACACCACTGTATTGCACATTTAATGGCTAGTAGTTCTTCCTGAAAGACCGAACAGCAGGAGGATAGCTTATACTGCGCTGTAAAAACTTCACTTCGGTTTTCATAGATTACAAAAGCACGCCCAACAAGGTCCTTAGCGTCATTGCTTAATGTACGAGAGCCATCAGTATAAATGATGCAGTCATGAGTGTCTATGCATTTGTTACGGAGAATCTTCTTGAACAATCTTGGATGAGCAGACTGTAAAAAGTGGCATTGTTGTTCTATAACAGTATGGATGATAGGCTGAGGTTATGGCCTATTTTTCTTAAGTGATGTCATTTCGGCTAGTCTAATTTCAGTCAAAAAGAGCGGCTCAATTCCAGAAATAATAAGTGCTGCATCGGTAGAAGTTGTCCGGTAAGCTCGGGAGATCCGGAGCGCAAAGCCTCTTTGAATTTGCAATAACTTATTCCGGGCCCTATTCTTTCCCAGTGTGTTTCGGAAAGAAGAGGCACAGTATAGAATCAGTGGCACAAATGCCGTATAATAATGTGACCGTGAGGCCACCGATGAGTGAACAGGTGTTGGTGCGGCTTGTGTTCGCTTGTCGGCGAGATGGGGTGCGCGCGACCTTGGACAAGGGCGAGAACGAGTTTTTTTGTGCAGAGAGCGGCCAGCTGGCTAACGGAATAAAAATAAAAAAATGAAGGTTGGCGAGTGAGAGAAGGAGGCCAGCGCGTGTCACCTGTAATTGCGAGGAACGATATGAATGAAATATTTGTAATATCTTTGGTGGCGACGTGCATAATTACGGAAGGCTCAAGGACTAAATTAAAATAAACTGGATAAAAGAATAGCACATTTAGGGGATATAAATTAAAAAACTGAAATTTTGGAATAATTTACACGACCCTGTGGCTAAAATGGTGATGAAGTTGTAGATTCGTACAGTAGAAGAATTTAGTGTCTAAATTGACTTTACTTCCGTGCATGTGCACCAGACATGATATTTAAGTCATGTGATACGAATACTCATTCTCACACACACACTGGCGTGTCTTGGACTATCACCTTCAGTCGCTCAGCGTGGAACGTCGTGAATACTGGCTTCACTCCTGTGCTCTACACGTCTGAACATTGGATACAATTTAGAACAGTGCTGTGATCAGACGTCGAATGTGTAGATATTAATCCCTTAAGTACGTGTCATTTCCAAAATACAGTTACGTGTGTGTTTGGAGCCTACTCTAAAGCATTTTTGTGTAAGTTTCAGCTTTCTTACGAGCGGACGCGGAAGACGTGGACGTGAATATTTCCAGAAGAGGACGGAATCTCACATCATGGATTACCAGTGCTTCACCATGAAGTTCTAAACCTTTGACCATCGTCAGCGGCGTCGGGATGCAGATTCTTTCATCCTGGCATGGCTGATTGAGAACCCAGACTTCCAGACATGAAGATTTCTCTATAAGTTAAGTCGATTACGTCTCATTTATATCTGTTCTATGTAGTTTTGTTCTATTCTTTCTTTCTTCTTAGTAAGCTATTTTGACACTTTTTATGGTTGTTTATTTGCTCGAATACGTCGTAAAACTGACACATGTGATTACTTAATGACCATGTGGCCATGAATTTGACAGTGAAGGGTTCTGATAGTTATCCATGTGTTATCGACACCATCTTTGCTTATTGGGTAAATTTCGTCACGAATATGAATTAATTTATGTCCGATGGATTTAATGGTAGGATATTTCGTCCACATTTTCTATATTTTCCTCGTATTGGAACTTCTACTTGTACCTCGTGTCTGAGACAACGTGTCATCGGGATATTGAGTCCGAATTCTATGTACGAATTTAATGTGAACATGTGCATTGGGAGCATGTGATAATCAGTTGGAGTAATTAATCATCGAGACACTTTTAAGTGGATATTATGTATTTGTAGGACGATGGTAGGTCCTGATATTTCATGACTACACATATTTGAGATTAAGATGCGACAAGTTAGGGTCGTCATTGTGGTACACTGTACGTGTAGAGTATATGGAATAATTGGCATGAATCTTCGTGAAACTGAGCTTTTCACATGTTAATGGATTATTCGCGATAAATGCAGTGTAGCCTAATATTAGTGTCTTCAGATGAAGAAAATGAAAATCCATGTTGATTGATGTACTTTTTAATTCGTGGGAATATCCCAACTTTTCTCAAGTAATCCAGTCATTTCAAGCTCAAGGTACAGATGAATGTTCGAGAAGGCCTTAGGTCTAAAGAACAGGTCTTCGACGAAATATCTAAATAATATCTGATTCGTGACTATATCAGCTCATTCGTTGATGCAATTTGTCGCTCTCATGTGATAACTCAATCTTGCTGTAACTCAATAAATTCGTTAACAGGAGAGTAATACGGTTAATCGACACTCGTCGACATGTACATAGTGTAAATATTTTCTTCTTGGTACTCACAGTCTTCTTGACAATTTCCGTAGTTATCTGTAGAAGTAGTTATTTGTTAGTATTTAGAGGATTATTTTTTATGTGTTCTGTTCTGACATATGTGACACTGACATTATCGATTGATCGTGGACAGGATTTCCACATGGATGGTATTCTCCCCATTTACTTACGTTTGCAAGCCCAGGAGGCGTTTTAGTTTGTTTAATTATTGGTCAAATACTTAACGTTCAGTATAATTCTCACGGATGTGAGACGACGTGAACAGGTATATCCGACGTCTCGGATTAACTTAGAGAAAACCAAGGCAAATTCAACTTTTCATTTTATTGTTAAGATAACGACTGTAAATTTTATTTTTGCTATGAGTGTTAACTTTTGAATCTTGGATATTTCTTTATTATAATCGGTCTTACAATTACTGCATTTTTTCCAGATTATCGATGAAGGCTTGGCCCAGACCTCATTTTTTCTGAATGAAAATTTTTAATCCAACTTTAAACAAATAACTTAATAACTTTAAAGACGAGAAAAAAAATTTTCACAATGTAAATACTCTGTTAGAATGTCAGGGAAATAACTGTCGTGTACCATCCCATTTGTTTGTGCCTAGGTTTGTTACATCAAGAGCCATATAAAATTCCATAACGTAACGATCATAATCATAATCATAGATTTCAGGATGGCCAATACTGCATTTAATTCAATAAAAATGTCATATATGTTCTATACTTGGAACGTGCTTATTTGATGAACCCTATGATAAAATCCTGCCACATTCGTTTATTTTATAAGCCTACAGCCACCGAACTGAGCACCCCTGGGGTGTCTCGTGTTCGCTGACTGACTACAACGGGCACAATAAATTATTTTAAGTACTTCTGAATTCAATCCCCACGACGGTCTGCATGCAGCAGTTAGTCCCTGTAAAAATTTACTGGCTTTAATTTTTAAGTTGTTGAAGTGAATTCTGAATGTGAGTTGTTTGTCCAGGGTAATGCCCAAAAATTATAGCTGATCCTCAATTTTTATCTGATGTCCATTCATAATTATTTTTGGTTTCTTCTGTTTTTTACTCCTCGTGAGAAACATCGCTTTGGTCTTGAAATGAAAAATGAAATGGCGGATGGCTTTTAGTGCTGGGATATGTCCGAGGACTTCGGCTCGCCAGGTGCAGGTCTTTGAATTTGATTCCCGTAGGTGACCTGCACGTCGTGATGAGGATGAAATGATGATGAAGACGACACATACACCCAGTCCCCGTGCCAGGGGAATTAACCAATTATGGTCAAAAATTCCAGACCCTGCCAGGAATCGAACCCGGGACCCCTGTGCCCAAAGGCCAGCACGCTAACCATTTAGCCATGGAGCCGGAGGCTTTGGTCTTCATTGCATTAAATTGTAGTTTGTTAGTTTCACCTCAATTAAAAACGCTACACAAGGCAGAATTTGTTCGAACAGTGTGATCTCTCACATTTTCAGCTTCAATTAGAAAAAGAGCATCATCGGCGTAGACAATGATTCGACATCCCGTTGGAAGAATTACCTCTAAGAGATCGTCACAATGGATATTCCAGAAACCAGGGCTACATATTGATCCTTGCGGACAGCTTTTGAAAACATATTTTGTGGAGACTGCTGTTCCAATCTGAAGCTTCACTCTTCGTTTACAAAAGTAATACTGAATTAGTTTATAGAGATTTTTTGGGCAACGTTTCTCCTTTAACGGGGACAAAATTTTGCACTACCAAGCATTGCCAAAAGCACCACTTATGTCCAGGGAAATTACTACAGCAACTTTCTTCATTGAAAACATGCCTTAGATCCATTCTACCACGTCAAGAACAGCATCTTCGGTTGATTTCTGAAGGGTAAAGCCATACTGATTGCAACTTAGAAAAGCGTAGAAATACATGTGATACATAACTCGATCAATGAATAATTTCTCTTTCTAAGCACAGGTAGAAGATAAATTGGTCTAAATGATTTGGGGGTAAAATTAACTAGAGAACTTCCCTTCGGGATTAATTTAAGAATTGCCAATTTCCAAGAAGCTGGAAAATGGTTTAGAGCCAGACATTTGTTGAAAAGAATAACAAATAAGGAGAGAAAGCAGTAGTGAAGGTTTGTATTATATTAGCAGACACTCTGTCCCAGCCGGGAGCTTTCTTTTCATTCTGCAAAAGTATTGTGTTCAACTTCCTGTTGAGAAAATGGTGCATCATCTTCAGTATCAGGAGAAATTTCTGAAAACTTTTTAATTGATGCATGTTTATCTGAGTCATCTTTTTACCTGAGAAGAATGCACTTCTCAGAACTTTGGCGGTATCAGAGATATTTTTTTTTGTGTAACCGTTCTCAGTTTCGATTTAGGTGAGGTTGGTATTTATATTTTCTAGTTTCCTAGATAATTTATAAATGTACACCCAAAGGTTGTTTTTCGTTAGAGCAGAGCAAAATTCCTTCCAACATACTGATTTCCATTTTAGTATTAATTTTCTATAGTCTTCCTTAGTTTTCAAATATACTTCTACATATCTCTGGCGTAAAAGAGGGCAGCGACTGTGACAAGCCAGTACTCGCTTTCGAAGTATAGAAAGTCCTTCATTCCACCAGATTTGTTTACATGGCCTTTGAGAGATCTTAGATAAGTTAACCTCTGAAAGTATAATTATGGTTTCATTTAAGCAGTTTACTATTTCATCCAACTCGTTCTCGGATTTGCAGGCCTCTACCTCAGTTGCCATTTTCCCAAGATTTCTTCTGGCTGACAAATGAAAATGGTGCCATTTCACATTTTTTGTTCTATATAATCTTGTCAGATAATTCGAAGCATTAATAGTAGCCCTGCTTGGCGCCGATTGTATTGTCACAGTGATTAGAGCATGGTCTGAAAGTGTGGGAAGATCACTTACTTTCCAGTCTAAATGAAAGGAAAAAGTGAAGTATTACACACACTTACATCTAAAAAGTCCTGGGAATTACTTCGGAAGTACGTTGGTTTGTCGCCGTTATTGAGGATAGTTAGGTTATTGGCGCTAAGAAAGTCGCAAAAAAGTTTTCCTCGAGGGCTGCCCGATAATCCGTGTTTGGCATTTATGTCTCCAGTGAAAAGAATTTGTTTTCCTTTCAAATCATCGTATATGCGCTCAAGGGCATTTATATCGATGTTAATGTCCCTTGTGGAATCAAAATAAGCATTACTTATATAAAGTTCACGCTGATTGTAGGTTGTGCAAATAATAACTCTGTCAGCAGAGCAGTATTGTGATAACATTAAAACACTTTTGGATTTTGTTAAAATAGCTGCACGAATCCGTTCTTCACGTGTTTTATTTCTGGATACATGAATCTGAAATTCTTGACCAAATCCAATCACTTTATCTTTCCTCACATTGGGTTCTTGTAAGGCACAAAACTGTTCCTTCATCTCGTTATATGTTAAGGAGAAGCTCCTGCGTAGGCACAAGTGATTTATGCAAATTTTGTTGATATATTAATAGATTAACCATAATATATTCTTGATTTAATGATATTTAATATTTTATTATAGATTGGACAGTCTAGAGAAGTAGCAGGATGCTGGGTGTTTAGTGTGCCATGCTGGTTTCTTGAAGCGTTGCCTACGACATCTCGTAGGTAACGCTTGAAGTAATTTTCTGGTTTTGAGATTTACAGTTTACACATTCAATCTTCGTTTTGGAACAACTATTGATATTATGAGCTTCTAAGCAATGGGGAGTAGGTCTGTTGCTTTCTGGAGTCAGTAGAGAAATGTCTGAAACCATGACACGTGAAATAACGGATCACTGGAACATTCTCATTGAACGTACAGCTCGTGTGGCCAATATAAAGCTTGTCACAACTCATAAATATTTTAAAAACTAGCAAATATACCTGTGCTTCGCTGCGGTATTCTACATTGTATACGGATTTCTCCGTAAATTACTGTAAAGGCAGTGAGTAAGACTATATTAAATTTCACCTACAAATGGACTTTACCATCAGACGACTCGATCGGTGTTCTACATGGTTGGTCCTATGACATTTTCTCGTATCTCCTATATTTATAGGTTAGATTCAGTTAGTCATTAAATGGGGTGAAATTTGATACAGTTTTCACATACTACTTTATTTTTTTGATACTCATGTGACCCTGGAATCAAAAAATTTTGCGAACATTTGGCCACTGGTCATGTTAATGTGCCTGCCCAATGTCATGATTCTATCTCTCCTATAAGTGTGCCAAACGATAACATACACGTGTAAAAAGTATAAAATTAACTTGAACTCGAGATATGCAGTACTATTTAACGAATGAGGTATAGAGATACGACAAAATGTTATAGGCCCAAAGTTGTAGATCTCTCCAAATTGAAACGCGATCTTTTGTGATACGACTTACGGTTTAGCCACCAATTATTCCGAAAGGAAGGTCTGCACCGTCGTTAAAATTGCATCCATATACCGACATTTTCTGGGGCCCAAAGTTATACATTTGCATAGCCTGGAAGTTGTATTTCCTCAAAGAAAAGATTCTCCAGGTTTCGGGATTAGCACTCACATACATATGGAGTTATTAAGGAAGAAAGTGATACAGTTGAAAAAGTTGAAGTGAGTAGAAAATAGGATTATAACTGAGGACAGAAGGATGAGTAGAAATATGTAAATTCCAAGTGAATGTATTGGAAAATCAAATGTCCCTCAATAAATTATGCTGGTATGAGTTATGGATATAAGAAAGCGGTAACAGAGGAGAAATTTAGGCGCAGGGATTCTTAGGTAAACAGGTAAGAAAATGACTAATGGTGTTATTACTTGAGCTATTATAGGACGGTTATAACCTCCAACGATATTCCGCCAATATCCCGCAGAATGACCGATTGGTCCCCCTCTCTGGCTTTCTACTAAAGGAACAACCACGAATTTATAGGAATTATGACGAAAATGGCAATACGTTACTTCCCTGCTGGTATGCATTCAGAGACGTTGCCATGGTAACCTGTAGGTTCGTTCTTGGTCTGTCGGTTACTCAATGCAGAGCATGATACCCGCATAAGTTAGTAAATTTCTCCGTCATTTCAAGAGTAAGGTAAATTTTTAACATAAGAAATGTCGTTTATAATGAAGGGGCGTTTCACATAAAGTTTACGGAGTTTACAGAAGATCAATAGTATAAGAGAAAATGTAAACCCCCCGTCTATTCAAAGATTTTAAAACGATATGCATAACAAAACCGTGGCCGGGATTATAACGTTTGGTCGAGATCTATCCAGCCGTTTCGCCGTGATGGTAGAACAAACAGACAAACGGACAGACACGAAAAATAAAAACCACCGATTCCGTCTTGAGTTGATCTAAAACGGATAAATAACTGAAAATTGGCAAAACAAACGAAATTACAGACAGCGGACCCTCTACAACTTTATTTATATAGATAAGCATGGACACGTCTAGCAATACAGACATTTATTTCTAGAGTTACTGCTTTGAAACTGTACGACATATCTACAAACGGACTTCACCATCAGACGCCTCGTTCAGTGCTCTACATGGCTGGTCCCATGACATCTTCTTGTATCTCCTATATTTATGGTTTGATTGAGTTAGAGTCATTGAATGGGGTTAAATTTTGTACAGTTTTCACATACTACTTTATATTTCTGATACTCATGTGACAGCTAGATTCATAACATTTGGCTATCACATGGCCACTGGTCATGTCAATGTGCGTGCCGAAAGTCATGATTCTATCTTTCCTATAAGCGTACCAAATGATAACATATACGTGTAAAAGTACAAAATTAACTTGAAATCAAGATACCCTCTATCTAACGTATAAGGGATAGAAATACGACAAAAAGTCATAGGACCAAAGTTGTAGATCTCTCAAAAATGAAACTCGATTGCGCTTTCTGGTTTGTGATACGACTTACCGATTAGCCACCATCTATCCCGAAACGAACGTCTGCATCGTCGTTAAAACTGCATCCATAATTCGATATTTTCCGGGGCCAAATGTTATATATACATCCATCGATATTCCGCCAATATCCCGCAGAATGACCGATTGACGCCTCTCTTGCCTTCTACCCAAGGAACAACCACGAGGAAAATGGCAGTACGTTACTTCCCTGCTGGCATACAGTCAGAGACGTTGCCATGGTAACTTGTAGGTTCGTTGTCGGTCTGTCGGTCACAATGCAGAGCATGATACCCGCAGAAAATAGTTCATTTCTCCGTCATTTGAAGAGTAAGGTAAATTCTGAACATAACGAAAGTTGTTTATAATGAAGATGCGTTTCACATACGGTCAGTGGAGTTTACAGAAAATCAATAGTATAAGAGAAAATGGAGGAAAACCGTTCTGGTATTCCTATAAAGCCCCCGTCTATTGAAGGATTTGAAATGATATGCATATCGAAACCTTCCTCGGGATGAGTATAATCTAAATATGATGTTTGGTTGAGATCTATCCAGCCGTTTCGCCGTGATGGTGGAACAAACAAACAAACAGACAAACAATCAGACACGAAAAATAAAAACTACCGATTGTCTTGAGTTGACCTAAAACGGATAAGTATCTGAAAAATTGGAAAAACAAACGAAATTACAGACAGCGGACCCCCTACAACTTTATTTATATAGATGACAGGACTAACTTCAATGACGGCATATTGAGTCCTGCCATCTTGCGACTTTCTCATAAAGCATAGTCGTATGTCATTTTGGCCTTCGGATAACATTTGTTTCACAGCTTGATTCTGTTCGATAATGTACTCAATCACTTCATTCTCGGGGAGGTTAACTTCAATTCCATGAATAATTATTCTGGTATTCTCCTTTCGTGGAATAAAGGCCTTCAGTTTAGAGGTATTAACTTCAAATGTTTAGGACATAGTTTTGCACTCATTTTCATTCCGCAGCTCAAGAACCACACCTTTATTTCGTATCTTTTTGATTTTGTTAACACCAACTTTCAGTGATTTGATTTGTGTTGTGGTTTGCAATAGTCTAAAGGTTTGTTCAAAGTCCTTAACTTCACTTACGTCTTTAGGAGATACTATAACCACATGCTTAGTTGACGTTACTTCATTTTTAGAGTGTACAGCAGTAGTATAAGTAGCTTGTGAAGTACCGGAACTCAACAGTCTAGTTAACTCTTCTTTAAAGGTATCCAAAGTCAGCTTTATAACATCAATGGGCGAAAGCACTTCATCACACCAGTTTCTATTTCTTCTCTTCTCTGATTTCAATGTATTGTATATTAAATAAAATTCATTTCCCGCAGAGTGATACATTTCACTAACATTCACAGCCACCGCCATCTTGTGAAGATTCTGGTCACTCATGTTACGAATTGAACCTGTGGACAATTCTTCAATCGATATGTCACACTGCAGAATCTATTCATCAAAACCGAAAAACATGTACAGTGTACCTGTAATTGACTCATCAAACTCACCTGCATGAAAAGGCCTGCATCAAAATGATCCTAATCAACAAAGCAGACAAGCTCTTAACAATTTTCACATTAGTCATATGGGACATTAGAAGAATTTTAGACTTAAAAATCATCTGTAGACATGTGTTGTCATAGTTGTCTCGTTCACTGAATTTCCCATTTTTCCACTTTGTCGTTCTTTATTTGTAAATTCGTTAACTAAATGGGTCATTAGCCCATTTGACAGGAATAAAAAATATTAAAATATCGGTTAGCTATCTATGTTTTACTCAGTAGACGTTAACAAAGGAATAATTATTCCGGAACTTGGCGTACCACACGGGGGCCAATACTCCAGTGTTTAGGCCCGGAGGGAACCTATATTCAGATAACGCTAAAAACCATTCGAGACCAATATCAGGAATATTTCCTAAATGAGGGACAAGATCCTTGGCAAACACAAATAATATTTAATTAAAAATGTATGTACGAGGGCGAATCAAAAAGTAAGTTACACTGCCAAGTTATGGCAATTTATGAAACTACCTACACGTTGGCAACACGGCTACGACTACGTACAATGTAAGTTCACTTTTCCACATAGTCCCCAAGAGACTGTAAATATTTCTCGGAACGGTCAATCAACTTTTCGATTCCGGATGAATAGAAATCACCTCCAGCGCTATGTAACCACCTGGAGATAGCTGTTTTCACCTCCTCGTCGTTTCGGAATTGTCGTCTACCGAGATCCTTTTTCAGCTTACCGAACACACGACAATCGCATGGCGCTAAGTCTGGACTGAATGGAGGATGTTGCTATCCCTCCAACTTGAATCACTGCAGCAGTTCGGACGTTTGGCGGGCCGTGTGAGGTGTTGCGTTATCGTGCAACAAAATCACACTGGCGCTCAATTTTCCCCGCCGCATTTTCTTTAATTGCCTTACGCAACAGGTTCAGTGTTTGACAATACGAAGCCGAGTTGATTGTCGTAGCTTTCGGCATAAATCCCACGTGCATCACACCATCCATGTCAAAGAACACTGTCGCCATTACCCCTTTTCTATTGAAGGTTGTACCTTGGTCTTCTTTCGTAGTGGTGACGTGGTGTGCACCCATTCCATCTATGTTTTCTTTGTTTCTGGGGTGAAGACGTGGACCCACGTTTCATCACCTGTGATGATTCACCGCAGAAACTCGTTGCCCTCCACAGAATACCGTTGTAAAAAATCCAGTGACGATTGGAAACGTTGTCCCTTGTGAAAATCGGTAAGCAGACATGGGTCCCATCTTTGAAACAGTTTGCAAAATTCAAGGTACTGGTAAACAATGGAGAACACACTGCCATACGAAATGTTAAGCATGCTGGCAATGTCCTGCATATATGTGCCAATTCTCTCTAATGATCCCATCCACACGATCTACATTTGCAACGGTACTGGACGTTGCGGGCCTGCTTTCGCCATATGCGCCCGTGAGATCCTTGCAAGAGTCCTGCAGCGATGCCCACCACCCAGCACTTCAAACCCACGGACTCCGGCAGCCCATCCCGTGCAGTGCCGTTCTCTTCTGACGCAGCCGCTTACTGGCCCACAACACTGGGCTAATACAGCCCACCACAGTCCACCGCACTGGGTGGGCTCAGTAGATTAACCTTGAGTACTTCTCCACAATAACACGTGCGCCGTGCACAACGAAATGTTCACGTCACAGTACTATTCGGATCACTCACTCTGCGAATTCTCGTACGCTAATAACATATTTCAAAATAGGCTAATCACATTTTGAAATTAAACGGTAGAGATTTCTCCTGCACTGTAATAATAATAATAATAATAATAATAATAATAATAAAATTATAATAATAAAATAATAATAATAATAATTGTTACGGGATTACCCGTGGAGCAGAAAGAAGTTAAAGATGGTGCTGGGGTGAATGGGTCTATTTATAACATAAAAATTGAATTTTAAAAAATTTAACAAAGGTTATTTTTCTCTTTAAATCGCTAGCTTAACAATCTTTTCACTGAGTGAACAACGTGAGGTTACAGGTACAATGACAATTTCAAACATTGGAAAATTCCAAATTCAGAACCTTGACAATTCTGGGCTTCAAACCCCTAGGTTACACATTTACAATTTGGAGTGGTATTATTGAGGTAAGGGCAGAAAACCCCTAATTCCAGAGCTCTTGCTTCCCAAAATTACAATATCTAGCCTTCCAGAGGCAGCCTTCACTATTACACAACTTTGAAAAGAGCTTACATGCCCTTGATTCCTTACAGCCCACACAGGGCAACATCTAGCCTCACAGGGCACAAATTACAAATGGGAATAATGTTACACAGGGTTATCTAGTCTACCGCACCATAACATTTTATGGTACGTTTACTTTTTCTGATATCTTCATGCTCCTAGCGAACTCTAGTATCTATCAACTATTACTCTTTCCCATCATGTGTCGTTACCACTATGTAATCCTTCTCTATTCCGACAGATGGCGTCTTATACGATAGGATAGGTCAAAGAATTTCTTTTTGCCCCGTCTTATGGGATTATCTTTCTGATGGATTTTTTTAGATCTTTTCGACTTGAGAAGATGTAAGGATTCAATTTTCAAGTCGCCTTTATGGCTTATAAAAGATATTTTAAGAAATTCAAGATGTCCTTGTAAACATCTCAGCCTTTTGTGTATGCTGTTTGCTTATGTAGTCGAGGTATTTAATTTTCTTTAATTTTCTTTTAGTTCGGTTATAAGGCTTCCCTCATTACGTGTTTTTCTGTTTTATTCGTGTGCTAACCTTGATTTTCTTTTACTGATCCACTATGTTTATTTTGAGAATAGAAGGTAACACGGATTCATGTGTGTGTATGAGATTGTTTGCTGTGTGTGACCGAGACCTTTTACCCATGTCGCTTTATTAACATTCCGCTTGAGCTCATGTCGTATTATTTTATCGCGTGTTCTGTATAATTCATATCCATTTCATTGATCTGGTATGAATTCAAGCTAACTACGCGATTTGCCTGCTTCTGTGTTTTTTGGTGTTGGAGACACTCCGTCTCTTTTGATAGACCACTATCTGATTCATATTGTCTGAGCTCGAGAGCGGTTGTTTATTTATTAGGTGCTATATCGTCGACGCTCTTGTACGTCCCTTTATTTGCGACAACCTAACCTCTTGGTCTCTGTGTGTGCGTGGGTGGTTCTGACGTTTGATTCGCGATACCTTTTGTGCTTAATTTACGTGTTTATTGCTCGTTTCACGTCGCCGTCATTGGCTTTCTTTACTTATTTTCTAGTTTAATATGTTTTATTCCTTGAGGGTTGCCTTTCCATATTTTCTTGTTGTGTTGCGTGAAACTATGGTAACCGCCCCTTTTGCTTTTTCTCTCTGGTTGAATTTTAAGAGCTTGGTGTACCCTTACCTCTTCTCCATTTATGCTTTTACTTAATGTTATTGTATTCTCGGGGGATGTGAGGATTATTGTTGAGAGTCTTGATGCCTTGACTGTGGAATCGAATGAGAGTACGTTATGATGTGAGGCTGTTACTCTCTAATCTTATGATTGTCTTGACCTGACGTGCTATAAAGAAATGTTTTGTACCGTCTAAACTCATTTGCTTCAGCTAATTGATATAGATGCCATATCTTTATGCTAAACTTTTCTTCACGTCCTTTACGAAGGTAAGCGTTTGCGAAGGTATTATTATCATTGCGTCTGGTGTATTTTAATCACAGGCCACATATTACCCATTTGATTTTCGGCCCCCTGTTTTACTTATACTATTTTCTTTTGATTATCTTTTCATAATAAATTTAAGTTCTTACCCTTGTCACTGTTATGTTTTATTTTCTTTGCGTCTCTTATATGTTTCTTTTATCTATAAGAGGCCCGAGTCCAGTTCCTGGCAGTTTTCTTTTCGCTAGTTTTGACCAAATCCACTGCACTGGGTCTTCATCGTATCCTTAGTGTCAGTACACTAGTACCCAACCTACTGGACCTATGCGAAAAAGAACAGGTTAAATAAACGGCGTATATTGCGCTCCATAATGAAAACTTCAAAACCTACAGAGCTCTCGGCCGATGAAACAGGGGCTATTCCCAAACTACTGAGGTGGGTCGCATGGAAATTACTTCAATACATTACAGAAAAAATTACTAAAACGTAGTCACCTGAAACCAAGGTGAAGGGGAGCTCGAGAGGGTAACTCACTCTCTATCCCCGTTTTACAGTTAAAAGACTTTATGAAATTTTACATTAACCAAGAGAAGATTTATTTCTTTAGAAAAGTTTTGTTACATAATTAAAGATTCGGACCTTCCCCTCGGATAAAGCTGAGGAGGTAGCTACAGACCGAGCTCGATAGCTGCAGTCGATTAAGTACGGCCAGTATCCAGTATTCGGGAGATAGTAGATTCGAACCCCACTGTCGGCAGCCCTGAAAATGGTTTTCCGTGGTTTCCCATTTTCACACCAGGCAAATGCTGGGGCTGTACCTTAATTAAGGCCACGGCCGCTTCCTTCCCACTCCTAATCCTTCCCTGTCCTATCGTCGCCATAAGACCTATCTGTGTCGGTGCGACGTAAAGCAACTATAAAAAGAATGTAGCTACTGAAAAGAGAATTTATGTGGCCATTACCTTGTAGATGTTCTGCTGGCCAAAGAAAGAGGCCTCCTGCCTTAACACACACACTTAGAAAGACGGCGATCAATTGACAAGTAAACATGAAAAGCCGCAGTTTATAAACCCACAGGGAAGGTTCGAGAGGATTCTGGGATAACCCGCACACACCCTCTCAGTTTTTATTGGCAAATTCAAAGTGAACAAGAAATGCGGGATTGGTTGAAAATTAATTACACAAATTCTTGATTGGCTAGATTAAAAACTGGCGGAAAGAAAAAGAAGTATTGAAACCCAAAATAAATGAACATAGATTCAGTTATGAAAATCTAGAAATACTAAACTTCTTTAAGTTGTAAGTTCTTTCACCTTGCACCAGAGTGCATGATCAGTTTTGTTTTTTTTGCTAGCGTCATCTATGGAAAAATGTCCAAACTTCTTGATGTATAGCAAAACAAAACAAGGAGAAATTCAATCAGTTTAGGAAACTTCACAATAACGCAATTACTTAATATTTTAGTGGTGACATCTTCTGATTAAAGTTCCAAGTTCGTGTAGTACCAGATTCACCTTTTGATTGATAGAGGAATTTATTAAGGCAATAATTTTGAATGAGCGGCGTTGATGTGTACCTCCCGGTACAATAATAATAATAATAATAATAATAATAATAATAATAATAATAATAATAATAATAATAATAATAATACCGAGCTCGATAGCTGCAGTCGCTTAAGTGCGGCCAGTATCCAGTAATCGGGAGATAGTGGGTTCGAGCCCCACTGTCGGCAGCCCTGAAGATGGTTTTCCGTGGTTTCCCATTTTCACACCAGGCAAATGCCGGGGCTGTACCTTAATTAAGGCCACGGCCGCTTCCTTCCAATTCCTAGGTCTTTCATATCCCATCGTCGCCATAAGACATATCTGTGTCGGTGCGACGTAAAGCAAAATAGCAAATAATAATAATAATAATAATAATAATAATAATAATAATAATAATAATAATAATAATAATAATAATTGAACACAAACAGAAACGTTATTATAAACTAATATTCATCTGCAATTTACAACAAGTTAACTGAAAATGATTCTAAATAACACGAAGCATGGGGCCTCATTCGCGTTTAACTTAAAATACAAACTCAAATGACGTGCAATATGCCAACGACATAAACAAACCTGAACATTTCTTTTAATTAGTGTGAGTACTTTATTAGTCATTGATAATTGGTGGTGGGATTACTGTGAATGAAAATGAGGGCATCAGCATTGTCTGGGTGTAGAAGAGACCGTCATGCGTTGAGAATGAACTGAACTGAAATTTCTCTCTAAAGGTGAACTTGATGCTTGTATACATAATACTTTCTTTGCGATCTGGTGACGTTTCGGATAGTTTTGTCCATTTGTTCTCCAATAGGACGCTATATCTTCTTCCATTCCACATTTTTTTTTTAATATCTGTCCAGTTCATCTGTTGGAGTAGGACCATCATCAATATCAGCCCACGAAGTAAACTTCATTACTTTGGCAGGTTGTGGCATAATCATGGAGTCTGATGACCCGGGAAGATTAGAATGCTCGTCATTCATGAACGCCTCGTTCATCATAATCTTTTTACCTAAAAAAGAAAGAGAAAAATCGAATACGTCGCTATGTAAGTCGGCATCAGAGTGCGTCGCATAAGATAAAAATATTATGCAAACAGTGGCGGCTAGTAAGTGAGAAGGGGTAGGATTTGGTACGTATTGTATCAATTCTTACGCTATTTGCACGCAAGAAATGTGGAATTAGTCAAAAGCAAAGAAAGTACTTAAAAATTTGATTCCTGAACAAAGTGCTCTCCTGAAGAACGCATAAGTTAATGTTCACGTGCCATACCTACGCTGTTACATCACATCTTTCATTGTCAGATATCATTTTCAGATGAAGAAAGGTTCCAAAAGGAACGTCGCCACCTTATGGTACTAAAAAATGATGATTTTTTCTTCCATATAAAATTTGATGTGGTTCCGCAAAAGTTCTATTTCGGAAGCCTCCCCTGTATTAGGTTCCTGAGTCAGATGTTGTAGGAGCGTCATTTTCCTTGGTAAGTGTTACGGAGTATAGTGGATGTGCAGAGGTGAAAGAAGGTGCGGGGGTGAACAGGTCTCAAAATACGAAATTAAAGTTAAGATAAAATTTAACAAGGTTATATTTTCTTTTCAAGATTAAGAAATAACAAGTAGAACAGGTACTCAGTAGCCAAAACACAATTCGAAAATGTACAATTACAGTGATTACAGGATTTCGGCTCCGAGGGCCAGACACACAATTCTTGAGCTATAAGCCCAACCTTACGATATATAGAATTTAACAAAGGGGCAGAAGACCCCTATCATGCCCAGGAGCACTTGCTTCCAATTACACAGAAAAGCCTCCTCGAGGCGCGCAGAAAAAAAAATTTTAGAACGAGCAACCTGCTCTTAAGTTCGAGCCTATCAAAGGCCACACCAAACTCCACTTTCAAGTTGTCCTCCAAGGACATGAAAACAGGGGTAAAAATACCCAACCTACTGAGGCCTATTAAGTAAAGAAACAGGACAATTACATGGCCTCTAAAATACCAACTTGAGAGGAGGCGTTCTTGCACTCCTAATACACTTTATATAAAACCTACTTGGCACTAGGCCGTTACCTCAAGGGCTAATCCCATACTAGAGAGGTGACTTATAGAAGAAGACAATTTACATTACATTAAGGAAGCAACAGTTGAGAAAATAAGTTCACCTCAACGCAATATGAGTGGGAGCTCGAGAGGGTTAAGCACTCCCTATCCCAATATGTAGTTTAAAAGATAGAATTGATACTAGGTGTCTTTACATTTTAGGGGAAACGTTACATGGTAGAAAGGCTTCGGACCTGCCCCGAGAGTTAAACTGCTGAGCTAGCAAGAAAAGAAGTTATTAAATGGCCATTACCTGGTGGCTGAACTGCTGCCCGAAGAAAGAGGCGCTTCCCGCCCCCTGCTACGTACTTTACACACTGATAGATGTTACCGAAGTGGGCTGGAGACCCGAAAATCAGCAGTTTATATACCCTCGGGGAAAGTTCGAGGCGTTTCAGGAATGAGAACACCCGCCCACAATCATTTTATTGGCTAACCACGAAAACCCCTACACAAGATGAAGAAGAAACCCATGATATAGATGTTGATTCCCATAGGGAATCTGAAATATTTGTCCTGAATGAGCAAATTTATAATACCAATATAAATGGTCCGTTATTGGACATTATAAATTTTCCAGCTAGCTCATTCTTGGTTGCCAGCGTTTCGCCCTCGTGTGCTAGGGTGGGCTCATCAGTTGGTACCTAGCACACTTACCAATACGCTGGCTAGTGCATACCGTGGAGGCCACTGCGTAGGCTAACTGGAGCCACCGGCAGTGCCAATGCACTAAGAGACTTTGTCTCATCACTAAAAATTGATGCCTGCTTGGCCATCAGATGATATAGATGTTGATTCCCATAGGGAATCTGAAATATTTGTCCTGAATGAGCAAATTTATAATACCAATATAAATGGTCCGTTATTGGACATTATAAATTTTCCAGCTAGCTCATTCTTGGTTGCCAGCGTTTCGCCCTCGTGTGCTAGGGTGGGCTCATCAGTTGGTACCTAGCACACTTACCAATACGCTGGCTAGTGCATACCGTGGAGGCCACTGCGTAGGCTAACTGGAGCCACCGGCAGTGCCAATGCACTAAGAGACTTTGTCTCATCACTAAAAATTGATGCCTGCTTGGCCATCAGATGATATAGATGTTGATTCCCATAGGGAATCTGAAATATTTGTCCTGAATGAGCAAATTTATAATACCAATATAAATGGTCCGTTATTGGACATTATAAATTTTCCAGCTAGCTCATTCTTGGTTGCCAGCGTTTCGCCCTCGTGTGCTAGGGTGGGCTCATCAGTTGGTACCTAGCACACTTACCAATACGCTGGCTAGTGCATACCGTGGAGGCCACTGCGTAGGCTAACTGGAGCCACCGGCAGTGCCAATGCACTAAGAGACTTTGTCTCATCACTAAAAATTGATGCCTGCTTGGCCATCAGATGATATAGATGTTGATTCCCATAGGGAATCTGAAATATTTGTCCTGAATGAGCAAATTTATAATACCAATATAAATGGTCCGTTATTGGACATTATAAATTTTCCAGCTAGCACACGAGGGCGAAACGCTGGCAACCAAGAATGAGCTAGCTGGAAAATTTATAATGTCCAATAACGGACCATTTATATTGGTATTATAAATTTGCTCATTCAGGACAAATATTTCAGATTCCCTATGGGAATCAACATCTATATCATCTGATGGCCAAGCAGGCATCAATTTTTAGTGATGAGACAAAGTCTCTCAGTGCATTGGCACTGCCGGTGGCTCCAGTTAGCCTACGCAGTGGCCTCCACGGTATGCACTAGCCAGCGTATTGGTAAGTGTGCTAGGTACCAACTGATGAGCCCACCCTAGCACACGAGGGCGAAACGCTGGCAACCAAGAATGAGCTAGCTGGAAAATTTATAATGTCCAATAACGGACCATTTATATTGGTATTATAAATTTGCTCATTCAGGACAAATATTTCAGATTCCCTATGGGAATCAACATCTATATCATCTGATGGCCAAGCAGGCATCAATTTTTAGTGATGAGACAAAGTCTCTTAGTGCATTGGCACTGCCGGTGGCTCCAGTTAGCCTACGCAGTGGCCTCCACGGTACGCACTAGCCAGCGTATTGGTAAGTGTGCTAGGTACCAACTGATGAGCCCACCCTAGCACACGAGGGTGAAACGCTGGCAACCAAGAATGAGCTAGCTGGAAAATTTATAATGTCCAATAACGGACCATTTATATTGGAAGAAACCCATTATTGGTGGAAAATTCCTTATTATTTAAATTCAAAACTGGCCGAAAGAAAGGGTTAATATTGCCAACTTAAACAATAACTGAAAGAAATTTAACAAAGAACAAACTTATGAACACCAAATTTCTCCAAAAACGTAGTTCTTTCACTTCGCACTAGGGTGCACAATTGTAGTTCTTCAGTAGTGCCATCTGGAAGAGAATGTCCACACTTCTTACTACAGGCAAAACAAAAATACATCGAAAACGACCCAGTTCAGAAACTTCAAAATTTACAAGTAGGGACATCTTCTGAGAAACTTGAGAATTAACACAGTAGATAAAGTTCAGACTTCCTCCAGTAGAGGAGTTTCAACTGGCGCAAAGTTTGAATTAGCGGCGTGGAGGTGTACCACCCGGTACAGTAAGACAAGGTGAAGTGTGGATGACTTCTCGGATTCCAATTATTTTGATGCTTCCTTGAAGGGCGGTAAAATAGGTGTACTTAAAATATGTATTAAGATCACCAAATGGAACGAATTTAAATTGTCCAGTGTTTAAAATGGCAAAGCAAAAGAATGTAAACAAAATACATACCTGAAGGAGTGCGATTAGTTTGTTCATCAGCTTGATATCGATTCCATCCATATGATTTGCCGTCCCTTTCAGCTAGTTTTTCCCACAAAGCCAAATACTGACATAGTATAGATCCTAGCGTCGTTAAACGAGTGTTCCAGCGAGTGTCGTTGGATTGTTAGAATGATTTTTCAAGAGCATTTAATAGGCCACTTTGTTTTACGTATGTAAGAAGTCCTTTCGTCGCATGAATAAGGGTATCAATGTGAGGGCAACGAACTGACGTAAACTGGGTATTGAACGCATTTCTTAGCACCATGTTGAGCATATGACAGGCGCAATTCAGCCTCGTATAATCACGGAGTGCGACAATTATTTTGGCATCTTGATCAGTTGTAAAAAGCACGTTTTTAAAGTACGGTATCGGTGACACCCAGCACCATAAATAGTTTCAGCAATTCTCTTTTAATATTATCACCTGTTTTAGGCTCGTCTGGAAACCTGGCCGTGAACAAGACCTGCGACTTGAGTTCCCATTCAACAAAATAAGAAACCATGCACGTTACGTAATAGTTCCTTTTTGCACTACATGTCCACATATCCATGGTGGGTACTTATAAGGCCGAGTACCTCCGGTATAATTGAATCTCGTAGACGTTTAGCACTTTCTGCTATGTGTCGGGGCACGGTTGTTGGATGAGGTATGATATATGGTACGGAAACCTTTCTATACATCGATCCAGTGTCAACCAATGTTTGAGCGACATCCAGAAAGCCATCACCTCCAACTGTCCCAATGGACCTTCGCATCACATTTAAAACAATCAAGTCCTGGGCTGATTTAGGAAGATGATTTTCTTTCACGGGAGATAACTTGTTTTTTGATACACACGGATGATGGAAGTGTGCGACGTGCCTGTCAACACTAAGTGTATGAAAATTGAATTTTCACGACCACATTGTCGCCTTTCAACCTATTACGTCGTGTTGCGTACATTTAGTACGCGTTGAAGATATGTTAAGTACAGAACAAAAATAGCCAACCAGACACCAGTGGGATCCGAACCCACAACCTCTCGATTTCGCGTCGATTGCTCTACCAGTTGAGCTATGGTGGCCTAGGCCATCTTTGTTCTGTTAGAAAGGATCTGAGCTACAGGTCTGGTACTGTCGTGAAAATTCAATATTCATTGACTTGGCCCTCAAAGGGCAACTTAAATGCACTCTACAGTATGATGGTAGTAGTACCACTGCCCATTACTACCTGACCGTACAGAATCCTGTATTTTTTTACTTCTATCAAGAACGTCGATCTGAGACTTTTGATTCTTTTCTTTTCTTCACTTCTTTTTCGTCGAAATCTGGTATAGTCACGGCTTTAATATTTCTGGGATCGCGTTGTCGCGGCATTGTTTCTCTCTATACTTAACAGAGTCAATTCTCCACAGCCATTCGTGCTCTCTATAAACGCTAATAAATTTGGGATTTAACTCGGAATCCCACTTTTGCGACACTGTTACGAACACGTGTTCTTCTGATCCCGCGATGATTTCCTTACTGTCTTGTCCCGAGCGTGTTCACACGAAGACAAGTCTTGGACAGGACAATACGAGCGATGATGGGGGGTGGGGGAGAATGAGAGATTGTCCAGCATGGACAGGAAGCGAGGCTAACTCGTAAGACAGTAGCTTATTCATTGTCCTGTCCATGGGTCGTTCGTGCATACGAAGACCATATACGGTCTAGTCCCGTTGTATTGTCCAGTCTACAATCCCCGTGTAAACGTGAAGAAACTCCGAGAGATTCACTCAACGACATTTGCTAACAATACGCAAGTTATTCCGTTAGGCGTCAATTGTTTGTTTGAAGCTTGTTGTTTTACCCTACAGTGCGCATTGCCTCTGCGCGGGTTTTTAGTGAAAAATTATTGGATTAAGAAGTCAATTGTAGCCACACAAAGAGGGTGCAGGAGAGAGTATGGGTGTGGAGTGTGGATGCGGGATAGCATCCATAGAGAAAGTTGGAAACAACTGGGTCTTTGATAAACGAGTCAAGCAAGAATTGCACATCTGGTTTGGCATATGATGTTCAGATTCGTTTGCTTCGGTCTTCGGTCTTCTAGGAACGTCGTTTGTCTCAGGAGTGGGGTTAATTAAGTTATTCGTATTCCATATATCAAAGGGCGACCAAGAAAAAGTGCAAGATGATAGCAATTTACGAGTCGTGTAGGAAAAAGCGAGTCCGTTAGTGAACATGGTTCTTGGATTTTACTGTAGGCCCTATGGCTAACGGAAATTCTGAACATGACGTGATTTACAGGTGAGGCCAGGTTCCATCCGACTGGTTACGTTAGTTCTCAAAATACCCATATTCGGGCCACACACAACTCACACGGGAATGAAAGAACTGGGAATTATAATAATCCTGCAACTAAATTCATTGCCGAGAAGTTGTACATACCGGTAAACAAATTTAAACTGTGGCTGTTCATCCATCATACATGCATTTCTATGACGATACTTGTAACATTTTACCAGTGTTGTATTTTTTCTTACATGCTTCCTACTGGAGCTTTTTCTCTTGCCGCCTCAATTCTTTTATCTCTTCTTCCATTTTCTTCACCCTATCCCTCAAACTTGCCATTTCCTTATTGCTTTGGAACACTATCTATGTTAGCTCTTTCTCTCGCTTCGCTGGCCTGTTCCTGTAGGAGCTCTCTTGCTTGTTCTGCTTGGCAAGCCTCTTACACAATTTCCCTTATCTTCTCCATCTCTTCACATCCAACTGTACCTGTAGGGCTGGGACCAGGGTTCATTTCAACTCCTCCAATGACCAACAGCACTGCTATTACTGAAGCTGCTATCAGAATTGAAATAAGCCTCACTTGCTACCCAGCACTGTATTCCATTCCATTCAGAACTCATTCAGGTACTCACGCGCACAGATGGCTACGTGGTTGTCACCAACGACAAGAAAGATATAGACTGCTATCTGCCGACCATCTTTGAATCTACTTGAACTGCTGGCAGCCATGACACTTACAGGCAACACAAACGACAGGTGTAATGGCATAGTGGCTGTACTTATACAAGCGTACACAATAAATTCGTTATTCTTTATGTTCCATGCAATAAAACCCTTAATTATGATAAAAACCATTTTAAAATACATGAAATAAAAGTACCGTTGATGTTGTATGATGACATTGTTAACCAATGTAATTAATTCGTTTGTGGTTATGTGGCAATGGACTGTGTTGGTTGAAAGGTGGCTCCAGTTTCCTGTTAACAATAATATTTAATGAAATCATGTTAAATGGTCAAAGTAATTTGGGTACCTAAATAATAATTAAACTAGAAGTGCAATCTACCTCCAAAATTGAAACAAAGCAATAAGTTGTACAGATTTAAAAAAGAAGTACGCAGGTACTTCCTTGAACAGTATGTTGAAGAATAAATCCATAACCACTTTTTTCCCATGTCTTCTCCTACATTTAGTTTATTTTGAATATCTTCTTTTTCCAAGTAAAATAATGAAGTTATGCTGTAAATCAATATTTGTAAAACATGCCTTGTCTGAAACTAAAAGCTGTGATTGTAAATGGTAGTCCCTCCTTGAGCCACTAGCTCACTAGGACATTCCATAATAAATAAATAAATAAATAAATAAATAAATAAATAAATAAATAAATAAATAAATAAAAAATAAATAAATAAATAAATAAATAAGGTGTATTGTAGTGATCCAATATTAAATCCTTTTCTCACCGTTGTGGTCGCAGGAAAGAGGAGTGGTGTTGAGTATTGTTTTAAAAGTACGACTAGGCAACCATCCTCTATATAACACTAGTCAGAAAGAAATAATGGAAGGGATCGGACACTTCGAAAAATGAAGGAATTGACCAAGGATATACAACGGCCACGTAGGGCGTGAAATTGAAAAAATCCCTATGCCTCGAATACTCTAATACCATCGGGGCCGGAACACAACAAGACTTCACCAAGGTAGGTCGGATAGGATAGATGAAGGCGAGGAGCTTGGCACAAGTAAACGGAAGCGATGCCAGGACTCACCTAAGGGCCCCGTGGTCGCCAACCCACACTCCCAAGTTGAGAGCCCCTGGGGTCCCTTTTAGTCACCTCGTACGACAGGCAGGAGATACCGCGGATGTTATTCTACCACCGCCGCCCGCAGGAGGACTCATATAAGGGCCCCGTGGTCGCTAATCTACGCTCCCAAGTTAAGAGCCCTTGGGGTATCGAACGTGGAGTGCAGGTAGACAATACGCGAAAATCCTGCAGGGCTAAATTCCGGCATTATATTAGGTGTTCAGTATGAAGATACGATCCTGTGTGTATACAACCAGGTCGCCAACTTGTACAGACAATGAACTTTGTATTCCCTGTGTCAGCAAATACTTCCAACTGGCCTGTGCAGTCTTGCTGATATGTACACGAAAGAAAAAAAAAACAATGAACTCGCTATTCCATGTCTCCACAAAAAAAAACCTCCTGACACACACTTTTCCTAAAATTTTTTTCTAGTTGCTTTACGTCGCACCGACTCAGATAGGTCTTATGGCGACGATGGAACAGGATAGGGCTAGGAGTGGGAAGGAATCGGCCGTGGCCTTAATTAAGGTACAGCCCCAGCGTTTGCCTGGTGTGAAAATGGGAAACTACGGAAAACCATTTTCAGGGCTGCCGATAGTGGGGTTCGAACCTAGTATCTCCCGAATACTGGATACTGGCCGCAATTAAGCGACTGCAGCTATCGAGCTCGGTCGTCCTAAATTTAGCCCCGCAGTAGTTCAGACTCAATCTCCCCGTCAGCTCTCAGCACCAAAGTGCCTGGATCATGTCTAGTTAGGTTGAGTCTCAAACTTGAGACTGTAACGCCCTTTGATGACAAATGCGTGGGTTAACCTAGCACTCTTAACCATAATCACGTTAGTAGTTGGGTTAAGCTAGCATTCTTAGGTCTGTAATGCTAACACCCTTAAGCCTAGGTTCGAATCCAGGACCTGTGAGGTTATAGCAGTTGAGTCAAGTTTTTTTTTGGCATCGAATTTAGGACTTAAGCCCTTAAGCCTAGGGTTGAACCCGAGGTCTGTCAGGTTAAGCCTAGAGTCGAATCCGTGCCTGATAGGTTAAGCTTACACTATAATCACGTTAGCAGTTGAGTCAAGAATTTTTTTTTTTTTGCTAGTTGTTTTACGTCGCACAGACACAGATAGGTCTTACGGCGACGATGGGACATGAAAGAGCTAGGAGGGGGAAAGAAGCGGCCGTGGCCTTAATTAAAGTACAGCCCCAGCATTTGCCTGGTGTGAAAATGGGAAACCACGGAAACAATTTTCAGGACTGCCCACAGTGGGGTTCGAACCTACTATCTCCCGAATACTGGATACTGGCCGCACTTAAACGACTGCAGCTATCGAGCTCAGTCAAGATTTTTTTAGCCTCTAGGCTAGCTTTCTCCATATAAGCCTGTGTATAGCCGCCATCTTGCGCAAGCGAACATAAGCCGTCTCATAAGGGCCTATGTATAGCTACCATCTTGTGCGAGCACCCCTAGGCCGTCTCATAAGAAGCTATGTATAGCCACCATCTTGTAGAATTAGATAGCCGCCATCTTGCGCAAGCGTCCCTAGGGCGTCTCATAAGAGCCTATGTATAGCACCCAACTTGCAGCAACCATCATGCGCAAGCGCCCTTAAGGAGTCTCATAAGGAGTTGTGTATAGCCACCATCTTGTGCAATTGGCGTCGGGAAGGGCATCCGGTCGTAAAACTGAGGTTAGGCTCCTCCATGAGGTTAGATTGCTCTCTTCTGTTAATCTCCATTGCCCCACTACTCAAAATAACGTCTAGAGAATACCCATTGCCCTACAACTCAAGATAGCATCGGGAAGGGCATTCGGCCGTAAAACTGAGGTTAGGCCCTTCCAAGATAGTGACTCTGAGGTTAGGCTTGCTGTCTTGCGCGTAAAAAGTAAGGTTAAGCCCCTCCAAGATGGCAGATGTAAGGTTAAGCTCGTCATCTTATACGTCAGGAAGGGCATCCGGTCGTAAAATAGAGGTTAGGCCCTCCGTGAGGTTAGGCTTGCTCCCTTACGCGTCAAAATTAAGGTTTAGCCCCTCCAAGATGGCGGATGTGAGATTAAGCATGCAGTCTTAGCCAGCGCAGTCAATGAAGTGGTAGCCTCTCCCGAGAGCGTGTTGAGGCTGATGCCACCAAAGAGCCAGAGATGGAGGAGGCGGCCGAACCCCTTATACTACTGGAGGTTCTTCCACACCCGCCTTATTCGCCTGATCTGAGCCCATGTGACTATGATCTAATCCCCAAAGTCAAGGAGCCATTACGTGGACAACGGTTTGCTAACAAAGAGAACATCGTAATAACATTTCGGAGACAGGTGTCACACGTTAGCGATACACATGCAGCGAATGGTATTCAGCGCCTGCACCACCGCTGGCAACGCACAGTGGAAATCTTGGGTATTCATTTCGAAGGTCTGTAACCAGTAGAGACCTGTTCTTTTTACGTCTTATGTATTTGCTGTCTACACCAAATTAAACAATGTTTACCAATGGCCTGTGTTCTGTCATTTTCCTACGAGAATCTCCTACGAGAATTTGTCTTCAGGCACTATGCATAAGTACATGCCCTATGTTTCCAAATGCATTTCTTAGATTTTCCCTGTTATCTCCCGTTCGCGAGAAAAAAAATAATTGCCATGACTTATGACTCGACCCTCGTAATAACAGGAACATCGCTGTAGACATGAGGAGCGCGCATTACGAGCAGTATTCATCCTGCAGCAGCTCGTGTGCGAGGAAGAAGTGCTCCCCGTGGTCAAAGGACTGTACACACAATGAAACCCACCATAATCTCGCCGCAGTTTATTGTGTGTCCCTGATGTCTGTGCAAAAAGTGCGAACGAAGTGGAAGCGTTTGCTCAGGGAAAATGGAATTGTTTGCCAAATCTCGCACACGGAGTTCAGTCCCGGCATTTTGAAACTGACACCGTGGTCCAGTCACTCGTTGGGGGACGATATGCAGAAGTCCCAATGTTGGTGGAACGTATGTACTGTAGATAAGTTGTAAAATACAGGCCTGTCTAGTCTTACAGAAGAGTCAAGTGTAATAATAATAATAATAATAATAATAATAATAATAATAATAATAATAATAATAATAATGGCGTCTGGCCTAGGAGAAGCCTGGTGCGCGTATTTTTCGAGTAGACGGCCTTTAAGTGACCTGCATGTCTCTGAAGATGCGGCCTTACCTAAGCTGATTTCTAAGGACGAAGTCATCACAAACACCCAGCCCCTGAGTCAGACAAATTAACAACAAACCGTTAAAATCCCCGACCTAGCCGGAAATCGAATATGGGACAATTTATATCAAAGGTTAGCCATGGAGTAGGACAAGATTCAAGTGAATATTGAAAAATATAACGCTAAAATTATGAATAAAGGTGCTATTACTCGCGTATGAATTACTTCATCCCCCCCCCCCTTCTGTTCAAGGGGGTCAATTACATATCGTCTGATATGTTCTCCAAAAGGTTTCATCAGCATCACTTCCATCAAATAATGAGCCAGTCTATTTTCCCAGAAAAGGGAAAGGCATCTCTGCAACATCCATTATCCCACGATGTGTCCAGCATCCTGTCGTTATGACAAATCATTCATGGCTAATTCTTCCTACCCGTGTCCTTTGTAAGACACAGTGCTAATATCATCATCTTCTTCTTATATCTCCATCATAGACTATTATGCCTTTCAGCGTTCAGTCTGCAAGCCTCTGTGTATTTACTAAACGCCCCCAGAATCCTCTGTTTGAACACAATTCTAGTTCTATACCTCTTATTTTTAAATAGTTAGAAACCGAGTCTAACCATCATCGCCTTGGTCTCCCTCTGCATCTCTTACCTCCATAACAGAGTGCATTATTCGCCTGGGTAACCTATTCTCCTCCATTCTCCTCACATGGCCCACCACACAAGCCAGTTTATGAGTACAGCTTCATTCATCGAGTTCATTCCTAGCTTAGATTTATTTCCTCATTCCGAGTACCCTCCTGCCACTTCCCACTTATTTTTACTAGCAATCGTTCTCGCTACTTTCATGTCTGTTACTTCTAACTTAGGAATAAGATATCATGAGTCCACCCAGCGTTTACTCCCTACAGCAAAGTTGGTCTGAGGGCAGACCGTTGTAACGTTAGTTCCGTCCGGGAGCTGACTTCCTTCTTACAGAACACTGTTGATCGCTACTGCGAGCTCACTGCATTAGCTTTACGACACCTCGATTCAATCTCATTTACTACATTACCATCCTGGGAGAACACACAACCTAAATACTTCTAATTATCCACCTATTCCAGCTTGGTATCCCCAATCTGACATTCAGTTCTCCTGGATTTCCTCACCTACTGACATCAGTTTAGTCCTGTAAAGGCTAATTTTCATGCCATACCCATTGCATCTATTTTCAAGTTGAAAGACTACAGGTTTTCGGAACAAACTGTCATTAAGACCAAGTCGTCAGCGTAGACCAGATTGCTTACTACATTTCCACCTAACTGAATCCCTCCTTGCCACTTTATACCTTTCAGCAGAAGATCCGTGTAAACTATGAACAACCCCTACAATTATCTTGAACCAAGAACTTATTCTCACTGCAGCCCAATTGTCAACATAAATGGCTCTGTTTTATTTTAATAATCTACACTTAATCCCACAGCCCCCATCGCGGCGAAAATCTTTTCTTTCAGTACTCTGTCATATGCTTTTTCTAGATCTACGTAACAAAATTATAACTGTCTATTCCTCTCGTAGCATTTTTCTATTACCTGGCGCATACTGAAAATCTGATCCTGACAGCCCTCTGTGGTCTCAAACGACACTGGTTTCCATACAACTTCCTCTCAACCACGGATCGCACCCTTCTTTCCAAGATGCCAATGAACACTTTGCCTGGTGTACTGATCACTGAGATACCTCGATAGTTATTGCTTGTAGATAGGTGCAATTACTGCATTTGTCCAATCATCTTACCAACACACCCTGCTGATCTTATTACTCTATGAAGCCATTTCATCCCATCTTCTCACTATATTGCACAATTTCAGGCCTACTCCTGCTGCTCTATGACACTGGAATTTGTTTACCATTCTTTCCACTTCATCGTCGAACTCGTTGGCTGAATGGTCATCGTACTGGCATTCGGTTCAGAAGGTCCCGGGTTCGATTCCCAGCCTGGTCGGGGATTTTAACCTAAATTTGTTAATTCTGATGGCTCGGGGGCTGGGTGTGCTTGTTGTACTCAACATTAGAAATCATCCTAGGTAGGGCCCTCTTCTTCCTAGATATGCAGGTCGCCTAATAGGTCGTCTACTAAAAAAAGACCTGCACCAGGCCTCTCCGAAGGCCATACGCCATTAATATTATTCCACTTCACCAAGCTTAATTAAACCAATATCATTGTCCTCCTCCCCATGAACTAGGTTGTTCGCGACGTCACCAGGAAGATTTTCTTCTATGTTGAGAAAATTTTCAAAATATTCCTTCCACTTGTCCAGTGATTCTGTGGGATCAATTACGAGTTCACCTGAATTACCCAAAACCCAATTCACTTCCTTTTTTCCTTCCTTCCTAAGATTCTTTATTACTGCCCAGAAAAGTTTCCCTGCTGCTTGACAGCTTTTCCAGTTATTACCAAAATTTCCCACGACTAAATTTTGGATTCAACAACTAATTTTTCGATCTTTTCTTTCATCTACGTACAATTCCCTGTCTGCATCAGTCCTTATTTGGAGCCATTTCTGATAAGCCTTCTTTATACGTTTATAAGCTGCTCTCAGTTCATCATTTCACCAAGATGTTCGAATTTCTCCCATCTTTACACAGAGTTATTCCTAGGCATTCCCTTGCATTTTCTTCTAAAGCATCCCTGTTTGCTAGCTATTCTCTATTACTTTCCATTACTTCATACCCCACTCCATCTTCTGTTCAAGGGGGACAATTATATATCGTCTGATATGAATTTCTCCAAAAGGTTGCATCAGCATTACTTCCATCAAATAATGAGGCAGTCCATTTTCCCAGAACAGGGACAGATATCTCTGCAACTTACATTATCGCACGATGTGTCCAGCATCCTGTCGCTATGACAAACAAATCATTCCTGCTTACTGTCCACTGTTCGGAACTTTCCCCTAATCGTATCCATGTACAGTACTTCTAATTTCCTCGTCCTGGATATTTTCTTCCTTTATTCGTCAGCAGGCACATTTTACTTTCTCTGTCCTCGGCCTAGAGAAACTTAGTTCAATACAGATCCGATAGAGGTCTGTATCATCGAAAAATACCCAGGAAACCCGAACATTCCTAACAGATTGCCTGAATTCGAAATCGGTTACGGTATAGTCTCTTATGGATCTGGTGCCCCGACCCTCCCACGTGTAGCGCCTTATGCGTGAAGAATGTATTCTTAACTGCTAAACACATACTTGTCCAGAAGTCGAGCAAATGCTTCCCATTACTATTACCTTCCATATCTCCCCCTCATTTACCAATCACCCTTTCGTATCCTTCAGTTCTATTTCCAACTCTTGCATTGAAATAGCCCATAAGAACTATCCTATCCTTGCTGTTGACCCTGACTACGATGTCACTCAATGCTTCAAAAAACTTGTCAACTTCATCCTCATCTGTACCCTCACATGGGGAATACATCCAAATACCAAATCTACCCACATCATTCGCTCATTTACATGCCTACCAGAAACTATGTTGCGCGCAGTAGTATTCCTGATGTACAGCACAACCCTACACTCTGCCCTTCCCTTTTTAACACCCGGCAAGAAAATGTTATAATCCCCAACCTCTTCCTCGTTATCTCCCCATACCCGAATATCATTAGCTCCTAGTACATCAAGATGCATCCTCTTTGCTGACTCTGCCAGTTCTACTTTCTTCCATAAGCCCCATTAATATAGATAGCACCCCATCGAATTCCATTTCGTTCGCCAAAATGTTTCTTAGGAGTCCCTCGCCTGTAAAATGGGAGTGGGACTCCCTTACTAATATCATACCGTATGTAGGTATATATCCACATATCACTAGTAATAAATACACTTCATCTGACGTAATACAGTACAGTCTTTATTGAAACAGAACGTGGTTGATCACATTTTAGCTCCAGTGGCACAAATTAGTTATATTACTCTCCGTTTACAGCCACAAGTTTCTTTATACAGGAAAGGAAATGTTAGTAAAATATGACAAATACGCTTCTAAGAAAAGGTTGTGGGTTGGCTTTTTTTTTTTTTTTTTTTTTTTTTTTGCTGTACAGCACTTGCATAAAAGTATGTGGCAAGAAATCGCAGTACAAATTGTCTTCACGTAGAAATTTTGAAAGATACATCTTACCTTAATCATTCCTAGACAATAAACACAGACTTCATTACTTTCCTTCATGATGCATAGGATTTATAGAGGGTCCTCAAACATGAAATAAAACTATTCAAAATAACTGGCTGGAATGAATACGGAATTAGTTTTTATTTTCATTCAGAATGCATCCAGACTCCCCGTGTGGTATTCAACAAATAGTTACCAAGTTCTCATTGGTCGATAGAGATCCTACCATGAACGTGGGCCTAAGCGTTAGGTTGCTCTGCTGTGCCACGAACAGTTTTAAGATTTTAAGAAACCTGGGTACCTGATTGCAATAGTATCATCGTAAATTGTGTAACATACAGTTCATTAGTCCCACTACGTAATTAGGAACAGTATTTGATATTAATGAACGTCGTATACAGTCAGAGATTAGAACTAACTTATTAGTACTGACAGATACACTTTTAACTAAATTGCTCTCATTCTATGTCTACAAAGAAATAAACGCTGGAAACACGTTGTCCATCTCCGGAGTTTACAGAGTAGAGAAGTCGCACATTTCAACAGCTGCGTTGGCACTTTAAGCATTTAAAATTCATAAACCCCTTACAAAATAAAACCAGCCATTTATCGACACATTTATCGGTACTTGAGGAACTACTGTTGGACAAGCTCCAGCACATTGAGGTCTCCGAGAAACGTAAAAGTAATTAGAGGGGCGTAAAATAGTGTTTGTTATTATTATTCCAGCCCCACGGTCTAGGCCTGTCGTGCCTGTCCCTTACCACCAGACCCCGGATTCGATTCCCGATCAGCTCGGTGTTTTATACCTGTATGTGAGGGATAGTTGTTGGTGCACTCAGCCTACCTAAGAAGAAACGAGGAGCTATATGACGGTGAGGTAGCGAACCCGGTCGAGAAAACTAATAATAACGAACGAGAGATTCTTCTTGCTGATCACGCGTCACTTCGTAATCTGCACGCCTTACAGCTGAGTGGTAGATTGGTAGACTAAGGCCCAACATGCTTGTAGTTTAATTTGTTTTGGTTTTGTTATATTATCATCAATTATTATTAATCAACTATTATTATTCATTATTATGTCCGACTCGTTGGCTGAATGGCCAGCGTACTGGCCTTCGGTTCAGAGGGTCCCGGGTTCGATTCCCAACCAAGTCGGGGATTTTAACCTTCATTGGTTAATTCCAATAGCCCCGCGGCTGGCTGTTTGTGGTGTCCCCTACAATCCTGCAGCTCACACATCACAGATAATACTATCCTCCACCACAATAACACGCAGTTACTTACACATGGCAGTTGCCGCACACCCTCATCGGAGGGTCTACCTTACAAGGGCTGCACTCGGTTAGAAATAGCCCCACGAAAAAATATTCATTATTATTATTTATTTATTTATTTATTTATTTATTTATTTATTTATTTATTTATTTATTTATTTATTTATTTATTTATTTATTTATTTATTTATTTATTTATTTATTTATTTATTTATTCTTACCATTTACTCGTTTAGGAATACAGTAGTCACACCAGGAGGCTGACGACTTTGATCGTGGGAGAACTGTGGTACAGTCGCGACCTTCATTAGACTCCCAGGCGGCAACTTTTCAGTTGTAGCGGAACACACTCTTCGTCCCTCAGAATGTTTTGGCTGGGCTTCCAGTATCATGTTGTCACCACTTGGCGGCTCACATTTCAATAATTTGTTTTCAACACGCTCCACAATAAACTCAACAACAACGCTGTGTTTTTTTCTTTCTTTCTTCAGAAGCCCAGCTGCATCACTTGGAGGGTACGTCCTACATTCGAAGGCGTTCCGCTCTCTTTGATGCCGGCTGGGGTTCCAATGATCGTAGCGACTGTATATCGAGACTGCGGATTATCCATCCGAGACATTGGTTCTCGTGCTGGACGGAATGCAGCCACAGTGATGCGAGTATGAAATCGGCAAGTCGAGGGGACGAATTGACCAATGTGAAGGATCCCGACAGCCTCGTCGCACTCCTGAACAAGAGGGTACACATCTTGTGGACGCAGCTATTATGGGTCGTACAGCTACATCACAAACACCCTACCTACTATGGACCCTACAGCTACAGTACAAAAAAAGTACGAATTTAGGTGTGTGAGACCACACGTACACTCCGACATAGCCTGCAACATCGAGGTATTTTATTTCAAGGCACTCTAGCTCCAGCTAATCTTTACCCTTGTAGACGATCATAATTCTGAGAAGAAAAGGTAAAGAAGGGCTGGAATTTAATGAAGAATAAAGAAAAACAAATATTGAGTCATCAAGCGAAGAGATTAAACAAAGATGCAGAAAGCTGGCATTGAAAAAATTAACAAAGTAGTAGAAGGATCAACATATTTCTAAGAATCTGAAAATAATGCTGGCAAACTGTCGAGTATTTCCCATACTAATGTATGGATGGGAGTCGTGGACCTTAAGAAAGAAGGGCATAAAAAAATCGATTCAAATGGAATGTTTGGCTGGAGAAAGGTGTTAAGAATTCCATGGACCGATCAACGCACAAATATTTCCATCTTAAAAGAACTTGAAATTGAAAGGAGGATCTCAGGCCAGGTTCGGCTCCGTCAGCTGGAAGAGAGGACCAGGAAATATGGAGAGGTTGATCATTCAGGGAACAACCCACGGACAGAACCTACGAGGAAAAGTCCAAACAAGATTACCAGTATATATGGCAGGACAATGTGTGTTCTAATAGAACAAGTCAGTGACAGGTAACCATGGGGGAAAATGATCGAGGATATTGCAATGACCACCACAACTCGTACAGGACTCATGTTTGAAAAGAGGGAGAGGGGGAAAGAGAGAAGAAGAATAGCAAAGGGGTTTAGGAGCGATTCAAGCATAAGACTGGCAAGCCCATAAACAACTTTGTTACTGAATCAGACAGTGAATGAATATGGCAGATTATTAAATAAACTTCAATGAGCATTATAGTACTGTATATGTGCCTTTGGAAACAAGACATCTTACTAGAGTCTTTGGAACACATGATATAATTATAAAATATTGTTAAGTCAAGCAGGATGCAGTAAACTTTGCAACACGATAAACTCAGAAACAAAGACGGTAAGAGAGGTTTCATAGTAAAGTAAATGCAGAGAGACAGATGAATACATAGTTAAGGATAACACGGAACCGAAATAAGAAGATAATTCTAGAGAAGGCCGAAGTAGGTAGAGAGAATACAAGATAAAACTGAGACAGAGATGAAATGTCAGGATGGAATTTTAAATTAACCGCAGGGAGATATAGAAGAAATATACATGGGGAAAGTCGCTGATGGGAACATTATGGAAAGTAAAAATAATGTTGAAGACAACGAGGCTGATTTGTTGTAGGAGACTTGCATCATGGTAGCAGAGATACGCAGACAATGATAGCTGGTAGCAAGAGGGCCTTGAAAATAATAAAACCTCGATGTTTTAGGCTATCTATCTATCTATCTATCTATCTATCTATCTATCTATCTATCTATCTATCTATCTATCTATCTATCTATCTATCTATCTATCTATCTATCTATCTATCTATGCAACTATCATCCTATATAACTACTTATTTATAAATCCCATTATTTTTACTGAATGGAGAAAAGAAAGATGAAGAGAAGTGGAGAATCAAAGCGTTAAAGAATAGCAAAGCACCAGATGAATATGGGATTGAATTAAGAATTAACATATGGTGAAGAGGGAAATGAAGAGGCCATTTATGACCTAATAATTGAAGAACGGACGAAGAATGAGATGCCTCATACGTCAGAAAGGAGACAAAGCAGTTTCCTTGGTTCACCCCATAAGACTATTTTGAAGATTCTAGCCTCACGACTGGATTTGTGGATGGATAGTACAGTTCACCGGGGAAGTACCGAGCAGGGACATTGTACACTACGACAACTACTGGAGCAATTTTACGAATTTGACAAATAGATTCATCAGATATACATTATGTTGGTTTTAAACCGGAAGATAATAGTCATTACACAAGCAGTCTAAATGAGGTATGGAAGATTGTGTAATCCAACAGGAATTGGTAGGGCTGACAGAAGTGACTAAAATCCACCGCTTGTAAAGTCAGAATAGCTTGAGATGTGTCAGGGACATTTGTATTGAAGAAGGGGCTAAAACAAGGAGAATTACTCTCTAAACTGCTATTAAAATTAGTTTTGGAGAAAGTAATTCACCCATCTACTAAGAGGGAGCAGTTCTTAATAGACAAGTACACGTGGTAGCATCAGAAAGCACTTGAAGAGACTCCTTACCATACTAGAAAACAAGGTCGTCGCCATAAGACCTATCTGTGTCGGTGCGACGTAAAGCCACTTGAAAAAAGAAAAAAAAAAGACAGCATCTAGAGCTAGAACTAATACATGAAGTTGGAAAATACCGAAAGTCAAAGAGGAATTGCTCTAAGTTTGAATACCAAACAGATGAAATTTACGAACACTTAGGATCAGATAACGAAACATCAGCAGATATGCAGATACCGATCCTATTACATCTTGCAAAACACGTACAAATCTAGAAGATCAGAGGCGATACCAAGATTAAAACATGCATAGGCCTACAACCGTGCTAGGACCCATAATTTGTATGGTTCGGAGAGCTGTGTGATGACCGCAGAGTTGGTGGGAAAGAAGGATCTTAAGGAATATATTCGGAGTAGTGCGAGGTGAAAGTGACCGGATATTGAGGACAAACTGTAGGAAATATTGGGAAGCCTAATTATATGTCGATAATTAATCAGTGGAGGTTAGGTTAGGTGAGGTTGAGTCGAGTCGAGTCGAGTTGAGTTGAGTTGGAAGAAGACCAGCAATGTGTAAGCTTTAGAATATGGAGAAAGAATGGTGTACATTGAGAATTATGTACATAGATGACTAAGGCGGCGGGGTTCTACATAGACTATAATGGGCATCTATCTATCTGTCTATCTATCTATCCATGTCTGTCAAAACAACTGCTTACTACCTACGTACCTGTCTATCTATCTATCTGTCAAAACATCTGCCTACCTACCTACCTGTCTATTCATGTATCTATTTACTTATCCATTTACCTGTCTACAAATATATCTAATTATCTACATATCTATCTGTATAACTATCTATATAAATCTATTTAGCTATCTACATATCTATCTATCTACTTTTCTACATACCCATCTACCTGTCAATATACAGTATCTATCTACCTGTTTACATTTATATCTATCTACCCATCTACATACAGTATATATCCATCTACCTTTCTACATACCTATCTACATATCTATCTACCTATCTACCTGTCTACATACTTTTCTACACATCTATCTTCCTATCCACATACCTATCTACCTACCTATCTGCATACCTGTCTACATACCTATCTACATGTCTACCTACCTATCTACATACCTGTCTACATACCTATCTACATATCTATCTGCCTGTCTACTTACGAGTTTACATACCTATCTACATATCTATCTACCTGTCTACATACCTATCTACATATCTATCTACCTATCTACATACCTGTCTACGTACCTATCTACATATCTACCTACCTATCTACATACCCTTCTACATACCTATCTACATTACAACAAGTGAGTGCGACGTAGCTGCAGTTCCCGTAAAAGCCTGGCCCACAAGATGTGTATCCACTCGTTCAGTTGTGCTCTAGCTGTTGGGATTCCTTCACGTCAGTCAGTTCGTCCATCTTCGACTCACGGATTCCACATTCACACCACTGTGGCCGTATTCCATCCAACACGGTTACCAGTGTCTCGGCTGGTTAATAATCCACAGTCTCGAAACGCCACAGTTTTCCTGCGATCAAATCTGATAACCCGCTGTTGTGGCTCCTGTATTCCTCAACAAGGTTTGTTCTTTCCTTCTTTCTTTCTTTCTTTCTTTCATTCGATTCCATGTCAAATTAATCTACCTCCCCCCCCCCCGGCCTAGTTTACAGAGCATATAATTGCACTAAAGCCATCCTGTGTAGGTGAGGCGGGCGGGTGGGGGTGCGTATCCCCTGCCTGTCGTAAGAGGCGACTAAAAAGGATAAGCTCCGAGTGTCGCCACTATGGAACACTGTACTTCCTCAAAAAACAATAATCACCATCACAATCTGCGGGCTATACTAAACTATGGCGGCAATCCTACCCGAAAGAACTATTGAGTTCTGCTTTTTTTTAAAATCAGGAATATTCCGTTAACAGCAATTTGAATATTTCTATGGACACAAAGCCATAGCCAGTCAATTAAACATAGTTTAGCATCAAGTTGAAAGAAAGTCCCAACACTACCTATCCTAAGTTAGCCAACTACACGAGAAGTATAATGTCTAGCCTCGCATTAACCCTTCTACAACAAGCAGGTTGTAGTGGACAAACATAACGGACGATTATTTCAAACAATGAAGCATTAAATGACCCAATATGTAGTATTATTTCATGTCTGTACTTTGGACGTCTTTCTTAAACAAAATGCTAGTTAGTCCTTTAGAACAGAAGTCTGCGGTCATCGATTAGTTCTGATGAAGGTAGTTCATTGGATCATTTTAGACATTAAAAGAAAGGATTGTTATTTTAACAAGTGGTCAAGCCATCATACCTTTATGCAACGTTGAGTCATGCTGAACCATTCCCTGAGTAAATTTCGAAAATAGCCTTTCCAAACCTTCTTTCATTTTTTGTAGCAACTTCTTTCTTAATTTTGCACATTCAATAATGCGGAAGAAATCTCCATGGACTTGTTGAGAAACGTTTCTCGACAGGATCAACACTTCTTCACTCTGAGGATCAAACAAAAGTAAAAAATGATTTAAAAATAATTCAGAGAAACATTTTCAGAGAAAATTGATATCTACATTAATATAATTATTACAATATTGACAGTGACTACGAAATACGACAAACTAAATACTACATTTATTGGTCCACAGACGCCGTACATTTGTGTTATATCGTAATATTAATCATTTATTTCTGGATTGGTCTTCAATTACGTACTATAACAATAATGGCGTACGAGCTCCGAAGAGGCCTGTAGCAGGTCTTTTGAGTTGATGCCCAAGAACGACCTGTGCGTCTGTGACGATGGAGCCCTTTCTAAGATGAATTCTAATGTTGAAGACGGCACATACAGACTTTCCTCTAGCCAGAGGAATTAAAATACCAAGTTCGACATGCCCGAACCGGCCGGAATTCGAACCCCGTTTCCATTCGATCAAAGACCAGCCCAACAGCCTAACTAATTAGCCATGGGCGGGGACCATTACTTACTTTAGTCGAGACATGTGGAATTAACCTTGAACCTAAAATTGACATACCAGCATTTTGGTGAACTGAAGTGCACGACAGTTCAATATGACGTCATTTGTGTACCTTCCAAATTGTAGGATATTATAACACAGCGAATGCGTTTGAACTCAGGATTTTGTTTCCTGTGTAAACAGTCCATTTGTCTCCAGTATTTTATACTCTGAATTATGCGATTGCCTCGTTCATTATTACTTTGTACAGTAGATATGTCCGGTGATTGCAAGTGAGTACATATCAACAGTTGATAAGCAAAATTGAAACTATCCGCTTCATGAAATACAAGATTATAAGAAGCACTATGTGGGTAAAGTCTTGACGTCAGATAGCTCCTCATTTGTCTAACGTATGCTGAATACACCTCAATACAGCCCCCAGATCCAGATTGGAAACAGAACGCGCTGCCTTCGGGTAAAAATGCAGAATCGCTAGCCACGATCCATAAATTCCCCACAAGTGGTCCCCCTTTTCCCCACTTTTAAAAAGGAATTAGCTGATGAGATTTAGTTGAACTCATTACCTTTATAGTATGATCCTGGTAATGATGGCTAGTTAGCTGCTGTCCTCGGAGAATCGGATTCAATCCTCGCTGCATGTGGTTGAAGTACATTGGACGGAACTTCACCACCTCGAGTGTTACTAAAATACGAATAAGTTTTGCCATCACCGTAGCCACTCAGTTGTTCAGTACATGGCAACATCGTTAAGTCTCTCTTGGTCGAGAACACTCTGTTTCTTAACAAATATACAATTCGAATGTCCAGTAATTGACCACTCAGATAATTGATGGACTCAGTGTCACTTATTACGCTAAGTGTGGGCGAAATTCTCTGCCGTTCACGTTTACTCGTCTTTAACTCCACCAATCCCCAGACTCCTATCATTTCTCTACTCGTGGGCTATTTCCATAGGCATATCTCAACATTCAACACATTAACCCTCGGTGGTGAAACACATCCGCACATTCTTCCGCGACCATAAGCATTGAACATCCAGGGCTTCTAGAAGTGGTCCATGAGTGTGATGAGATGAGCAAGGGCAAGGCTCCTCACATTAATCCTTCCTATTTGATCTCTCTTGATCATTTCTTGTTCTCTTGTGACGTCCACTGAATGATATTCTTCGAGGTACTAGTAATTTTTCATTTCCACGCCCTTTCATAATTCAAAGAATCAAGCATTTGTTTTATCCTCGGATAAAAACAAAGAGAGGGTTGTTACAATGTATTTTTGCATCACATTACTGAAAAAGCACTACCACTGCCACCACCATATTTTAGTGGCTTTTAATAAACATTAGATTGTGTGTTTGCCGATAACAATCACGAGATGTATTAATACAGCCAACTCATTTTCATGAAGGGATATGAGATTGAGAGGTAGTTAGGACTATGTCAATATCACGCTGATTGTCACTTCCCTTCATTTAAGGTCTTCTACTTCTTAGCATTTTTTCCGTTCGTACGGTGTCCACGTGTTAAGCCGCTTAACATGCGTACCCTCTACAATATCCACAATTCCCTAAGTAAATAAGCCTAAACTACCAACTCGTAAACTGTCAATGTTTAATACTTCGGAGGCGAGGACGTCGTATGATCATTCCTCGGTGCACTTCATTCGTCTTCGGACAGTCCTTAACGCATCTCCTGCCCTTTGAAAATCGTGCAAGAGTATCAGGATATTGCACACCACCTGTTGGAAACCTTCTATTCACATGTACAATTCAGAACGAGTCAGCAATGATGTTGTCGAATGATAACGCCAGCTATAGTCTATGTTCATTGCATCATCAACTAATTGTAATGGATGGAACTCAGGAATCACAGCTCCAGTAGGTGATTCTGCAAAGCCTTTCATCTGAGAGTCAGATGATATTCAAATTTCCGACAATGTGTTCCTGGTGTAATCACGTTACTTATATCATACACCCATTGAGATGTGTACGAAATGCACTAAAGTGTTTTCATGAGTTACGGTGCAGATTTTTTAGTCATCATTATACTGATCTGAAAAGTGGTTACTACAGAAAGAGTTCATCAGAACACCGCACCACTTGTTGTCGTAGTCTCAGACACTTCAGCGGGATGAGATGAACAACGTCGACCATCTGCAACAAAAGGAATACAATAGCGAAATTAGAGCACAGAACTTCGGGCAGGATTTACGTTTGGTGTGACTGTTGATATCATTAATTTACGTGAAATATGAACCACAGAGCCTTTGAATTGTGAAAATATGTTTGGAAGGAGCATATTTTCAAGGACCTTGAAATTAGATAACTTATAAAAACTGGTCGCATAAGTGAACAGCATCTGTGGATGTACAGGGCAAACTGGAGGAGGCTCATACTATTTGTACTCAAGAGCAGTTCAGTGGTCTCGGGGACCTGACGCTAATGAAGTGGCTGCGTCACCTTCTCCGGTCTCTACACTCCAAAAACATCGAGTTGCCTATTGTCTTTGGAGATGAACCTTACACCTAGAAATTCATGTTTGTCAACTTTAACTTTTCCGTAGCTTACAAATTCCTGATCAGAGCCTCAACCCTAACCACCTCATTTGATTCGAGTCAAGATGAAGAATGTGTGCCTTTTCATTGTGATTTGACTCTCATCGATGTGTATCTCACAAATCATCAAGACAACTCAAGTTCTGAGAAGAATTGCTTCAAGCTACCACATGCGTGTGAAATACGATTGAACGTTCTCTCCATAGCAACTCCAGCAATAATGCCCCTTCTCAAAATTACTGATAACGACGAACAAAGCTACCACTATAAAGTCAGATAAAGAAGGAGAAGACTCGACATTTTCCTGTATGAGTAGTAGTGGTGATTATTGTTTTAAGAGGAAATACAACTAGGCAATCATCCTCTCTTAACACTAATCAGAGGGAAAACTTGAAAATGAAGGTATCCGCCAAAGAAAAACAAAGACCACGAAGGGCGTAAAAATGAAATGCTGTAATACCGTAATACTGTTTGGGTTTGGAAAAGAACAAAATTTGACCAAAGATGGTCGGATAAGATAGATGAAAGTGAGGAGCCCGTCACAAGTAAGTGGAAGCAATGACAGGACTCAGCTAAGGGCCCCGTGGTCTCCAACCCACGCACCGAAGTTCAGAGCCCCTCCAGCCCCGATTAGTCGCCTCTTACGAGTGGTGATTGTGGTGGTGATTGTTGTTTTAAGAGGAAGTACAACTAGGCAACCATCCTCTATATAATACTAATCAGAGAGAAGAAATGGAAGGGGTCGGACACTTCGAAAAATGAAGAAATCGGCAAAAGGAAGACAAGGGCCACGATGGGCGTGAAAATGAAAAAAAACCCTAGGCCTCCATACGTAATACCGTCGGGGTCGGAAAAGAACAAGGTTTGACCAAGGGAGGTCAGATAGGGTAGATGAAAGTGAGGAGCCTGGCACAAGTAAGTGGAAGCAATCTCAGGATTCCGCTAAGGGCCCCCTGGTCGCCAACCCACGCTCCAAAGTTCAGAGCCCCTGGGGCCCCTTCCGTCACCGAAAACCTGCGAACTGTTAGTGCGACGTTAAACAAGTGGCAAAAAAGTATGAGAGAGAAAGAAACAAATTTCATCAGAGAAGCTAAAAACAGTCCGGTTCAAGTAAGTGGAAGATTTGTGGTCACTAACCCAAGTATGTGTATTCTATGGCCCCAATGATGAGATCAGCCACAGTCTCCTGTAAGGTCAGAGAAATCCAAGCACTCAGTAAAGATCCAAAAATTGGGATCCACAGGAGCACACTGGGTGGTCTTCTCTCCTTAGATAAGAGGTTGCAGATTTTCCAAGAACAATCCTCAACTTGTATTAAAATAAGGACTACCTACGTGAAAAAAGGAAAAAGGTCTTCACTTGTGGGGGTTCAGACTCCAGGATTGTACAGCAGTAATATTCCTAGTACCGTGCAACCATCAACAGAACTAGTTGGTAATGAAGCCACCTCTTTCGTAACCTGGTCTGCTAATTCATCCCCTCCCGTGCCACGTGGTTAAAAGCCACGTGTAAGTGGTCATCATTATCATACAAGCTGGCTAGAAGGCTGTGGATCGGTTGCACCAACGGGTATTGGACAAACGCCAAAAAATTCAAAAAGTTAGCACTCTCGAGAAACTGATGTCGTTCGCGAACTTGTGCAAAGAGTGGTTCCACTTGACAGTGCATGACTGGAAACGAGTGATTTGGAGTGATTTGGAGTAATGAATCACGCTATACCCTGTGGCAATCCGATGGAAGAACTTGGCTTTGGCGAATGCCTGGAGAATGTTACCTGCAATTATGTGGAGTGCCAACAATGAGGTAGTACTGAGGAGGTGGTGTCATGGTATGGGGACGTTTTTCGTGGTTAGGGTGTTGTCCCCTTATTGTGCTTAAGAAAACTTTAAATGCGGAAGGATATGAACATGTTTTAGTCCATTCTGTAGAGGAGCAGTTCGCGTACGATGATTGTTCACATGAGCATGGCAATACACCTGTCAAAAAGCTGCGTCTGTGAGGCAATGGTTTGTGGACAATAACATTCCTGAAATGGACCGGCCTGCCCAGAGTCCCGACCTGAACCCAGTGGAACACCTTAGGGATGAGTTAGAACGTTGACTTCGCTCCAGGCCCCAGCGTCCAACACCAAGATCTTATCTGGTTTCGACTCTTGAGGACGGATGGGCTGCCATTCCTCCACAGTCATTCAGACACCCCGGCAGAGTTAAGACGCAGGGTGGACCCACCACATACAGGGAACGTGGCACGGGTAAAGTCTAAGTGCGATTTCAGAGAGGTGTCCAGATACTTTTGATGTGTACCTCCATTGAAGTACAATGACGGAAAAACTAGGACTAACATTGAAATTAAACGTGACTGCAAGGTTGGTAAAAATTGTGAGGAGTTATACAATAACTTAAAGAGGGAATGCCAATTTAAAAAATAACACGTGCCGATCAATAGAACGAAAATTACATCGTAAAATAACGAAACTAGGGTTGTAATAATGTGTGTAAGAGGTCACTTCATTCTTCAGTTCACTGGAGATCTCTGGAATAATCCGTAGTTCCAAGGACTGAAATAGTTAATAATTAATTAATAATGTTATTTGTTTTACGTCCCACTAACTACTCTTTTACTGTTTTCAGGGACGCCGAGGTGCCGGAATTTAGTCCCGCAGGAGTTCTTTTTACGTGCCAGTGAATCTACCGACACGAGGCTGACGTATTTGAGCACCTTCAAATACCACCGGACTGAGCCAGGATCGAACCTGCCAAGTTGGGGTCAGAAGGCCAGCGCCTTAACCGTCTGAGCCACTCAGTCCGGCTGAAATAGTTAAGTCAAAAAAATTTACAGTGCCTATAAACTTCCAGTGCCTTACTTTTAGAAAAAAAAGTCGACGGAACTTGGAGAAAAACTGTAATTTTAATTAGTTATTTAAATGAGGCTTTCAAAAGAAGATGAAGTACAGGAATTAAAAATATCACTTTTAATTGTTGAATTTTGAACTTGATTATTCGAACATGCTAAAGGACAATAAGTAATGAAAATAAGATATTCTTAGTAACTTAGAGACTTGATGTAATCAGGATTTGTTTAAGAAATTAAAAATGGAAAGTTTATTATAAACTAGTTCGTACCGCAAGCATTGGCGCTTTCTTTCTCGGAACGATGAACTGTAAAGACTTTTCATTGGTCATGTATGTTGTGTAGTACAGAAATGAAACCAGACTTATATGAACGGTGAACAAATAATTAAATATATAGTAATAAATTTGTTTAGAAACGTAATAACCTTCAAAAAACAGGCTAATTACAAAACTTGAGTTAACTTTACTCCTGCGTACACGCCGTACTGTAAGAAGCGCGTTAAGCCCATCAGTTGATCGATTAGGGCGACTAAACGAATGTTATGAGTTGTATTTAATGAATGTAATACATTGGATAATTGTGACTGTTGAAAGACAGACCTTTATTGTTAAGTATCTTGCATGATTCTTCTCTAAATATATCACATCGGGATTTACGTAAACAGCTCTTACTGAGATACGTAATGAGACATAGTTTAGGTTAGGTATGTTATTTTCATGTGGTGAGTAATGTAAATCAAGGAACGTGATGCTTCTTGTGGAATTTTTTCATTGATTCGATACTGTACGGTATTGTACATCTTTGTGGGAATAAATTTTCACAATGTTAAAAAAGTTGTGTGCATCACGACGAATATCCAACTATACAAGTGACTATACACATTATAAACCAATTTTCTCATTTCTTTCAGATGAGTACAGGAGAAACTTAATGGAAGATGAAAACCTTAACCGAAAATGTGACTATTATGAAGAATACAGGAATATGTTTCATTCATCTTTCCGAGCTGAGGGCGAGTTCTACTTTTGACTTTCTTCTTGTTATGTAGATATATGGCAGTGTGTTTTATTGTTGGTGAAGTACAATCCTAAAAGTAACGTAGATGATCAGTAACTAAGTGAGCCTACATTTGTCTTATTTCTTAGGTTAGGTAATATTGAGAACGTGCAAGAAAAGCGGAATCCAGTCCAAAATGTAGAATTAAATGCAGTTTATAAAACCCAACCTTCTACTAAATGAGTTTGGTAGTGTTATACAAACACTTTAAATAATTTAAATTAAACTGTTGCAAGTAGACAATATTTGCCGGCCCCGCGGTGTAAGGGTAACCTGCCTGCCTCTTACCCGGATGCTTCGGGTTCGATTCTCGGCCAGGTCAGGGATTTTTACCTCCATCTGAGGGCTAGTTCGAGGTCCACTCAGCCTACGTGATTACAAGTGAGGAGCTATCTGACAGTAAGATAGCAGCCCCGGTCTAGAAAGCCAATAATAACGGCCGAGAGGATCCGTCGTGCTGACCACACGACACCTCGTAATCTGTAAGCCTTCGGGCTGGGCAGTGGTCGCTTGGTAGACCATGGTCCTTCGGGGCTGTTGCGCCATGGGGAGGAGTAGACAATATTTAGGTATTACAAGTAATGCGTCCGACTCGTTGGCTGAATGGTCAGCGTACTGGCCTTCGGTTTAGAGGGTCCCGGGTTCGATTCCCGGCCGGGTCGGGCATTTTAACCTTAATTGGTTAATTCCAATGACCCGGGGGCTGGGTGTTTGTGATGTCCTCAACATCCCTACATCTCACACACCACACATAACACTATCCTCCACCACAATAACACACAGTTTCCTACACATGGCAGATGCCGCCCACCCTCATCGGAGGGTCTGCCTTACAAGGGCTGCACTCGGCTAGAAATAGCCACACGAAATTATATATACAAGTAATGCAACTTAATTCCCTGAAGGTTAGTGCCAGGAGTTCGAAGGATAGGAACCAGGAAAGTATTTATGATTATTTAGAGGTATTGTGGCAAAGCCTTAATTTTTATTCGTGTACGTTCGTTGTCTCCATATTTGTATTAATGCAAAATCATTAGGATTTGTTGGGTACATGTGCGAGTAATACAATCCTTATGATTTGACCACTTTGATTACATTTTAAGTCTACTTGTCCTAAAATCGGACAGAGGAAACAGTTCGCCTCTTTGCGTGTCGTCATCCGAGCTACAGTACGACCTGTACATCACGAAGGCAGTGCTCCCTAGGGAGTGCTCTTACTGAGCATTGTATTTGCTCACTTCCGTACAGCTTATACACGCTGTTTATTCTTTGAAAAATGGGTCTATATTCATAGACCTGTGGCAAATGGCCATGATTACGTCTGTCAACACATGTTCAATGAAAGAAACACCTCCAGCATCACTGGTATGTGTGAATGTTTAGTCCTCAGCCCAAAAGGTGGTTGGATCCTCAACAACTCCGCCATCAGCTGTCATAGATGGCCTAGGCATCACTGAAGAGGCGTACTAGGGAAATGAGAAGTGAGGTAGTTTCCCGTTGCTTTCCTCACTGAGCCAGAAGTTGCTATTACATATCAGTCTGCCAAGCCCACTGAAATGCATGCAACAACCGACCCTATGAGCAACATTTTCACACCATTCATAACAGGGACTGGCTGCAGAAGGAATGGTATTACTAGCATCACTCATACCTCAGTCACTTTCATTTTGTCAAAGCCAAGGATAAAGCTGAGACAGATCAATTAAAGTAACATGAAAGTAACTGGTATGTTAAAATATTCTGGCAACACAAAATTTAAATTTCCTGGACTGCTTGTAAAATGAAACACACGCTAAGAGTATATGGCACTACATTAACTATCTCTTCTCAAGTTTGTATCAGAATAAGAAATTACCTTGTTAGATGAGTTGAACACCACACCTCCACTCCAGATAGGAGACATATTATTTGTGATCTGTTTTTTGACCGGTCCTTCATTAGTCATTGTGGTAAACGGGACAGATCGCTAATTGAATTCTGCAACATGTAACTCAAAATGTGACGTTATGTAGCTCCATGTTCAGTATTATTATATTGTTTCCAACCCCTCACTGAAATGGCCATTACCATAGAAATAAACATACGTATTGTTGGTTTGTGATTGTTCTCTATAACGCTTGCTGATCGTCAGTAGGCTGCACGTTTTTCGTTTTAGACAGATAACATCACAACTTTCAGAGCCTCTATGAATGAAGATAGCTCCGTGGTCTCTCACCTAGAAAGGCCTACGACTAACATCTCCTGTGTCTCGAAATCGTCTCCAAAGCCTGGAAATGACACTTTGTGGCACATTGAAGGATACGGCGACTTCGGTCGGTGTCTGGCCTGCTTCCAGGCGGCCGAGAATTCTACGCTGCAAAACGGGTTCTAAATGGCGTCATTGTGCCATTAGGTTGTCACGTTCACCACGAGGCTACACTCCGCACGCTATAACAGTGCAAACACGACTGGGGGAATATGGGGCGCAGGCACTAGCTGTGTTTACCTTAAGCCGGGTATCGACTGCGCGCGGCTGCCGTGCGTATCTGTTCGAGCACGGCAAACTCTTTCGTTTGTGTTACGCGTAACACCCTGTTTGTGATGCCAGAGTCGAACGCGGCAGCCTCGCGCGGCAGGTGATCGACACTAGTTCCTCAGTTCTCGCGCGAATGCTATAAGTACTGCGCGTCCATACGTATTGCAATGAAAAAGATACGTACATCACACAAAGTATCCACAGTATCGTTGGGTGTATTTTTGTCGGTCATGAAGTCGAATTCCTTGAAAGCAAACCACTTGGATACGTAAACAGTACCTGCATATCTAAATAAACAAAACAGGATTAGTGCATTAGCATAATTGCATATAACACGAGTGGTATACTGTAAGACATTTTAATAAATATGTACTCACCATAACCAGTTACGAGAGACTTCTTAATCCGGGACTTGTCTCTTCTGTATGACGCTAATAAAGTTGTCTTTTCTTTAATTCTTGAACTGGCATTCTCATTTCCTCACCTATGTCCTTCCAGGCGTCCTCACGCATACTTTTGTTGTGATAACTAGCACTTTTAGGATTCCATAAGATCTCTTTACATTTATACAGCTGCATCAGAGCTATACGAATTTCATTCTCCATTTCGCCGCGGTAGAACCACCCCAACACCCGTCTCAACTGAACAAACACAGCACACTGAAATCCCTTTGCCGCGGGACAAAAGACCGTTCCGATTAGGCTCGAGCCGCGCCAAGTTCGAGCGCAGCAGTGTTCGTCACCGCGCGAGGCAACATGGTATCGACTTCGCGAGGCAAAGCAACGAACACTGCCGCACGCGGCAGCCGCGCGCAATCGATACCCGGCTTTTTACGGCTACGCCGCTAGTCAGAGCAGGGAACACTCCTTTCCTATACAGAGCGAACACGTAAGGGTGCATATGTCGTGCGATTTGCGGTCTATTTCCTGTTGCCCTGCTTACTCGTAACTTATGCTTAACTTTTGGACACTAGTGTAGTTGGAGGAAGTTCTGGAACCAACAAATACACTGACCGGCTAAAAAGTGAAACACTACGTATTTCAGACAAATTGTAATGTTAAGTCCATTTGAAACGTGGTAAAATTCAAATATTTTTACTTTGCGACAATATGGCAATGTATCTTAAATAGCCTATTTAAAAAGTTTCGCCGCCATAATTGAGAAACGTTATTGATCGTGACAACCAACGACATGAGAGCAACGACATTAAAAATTTAGACTGCTAATCTGCTGGCCATCTTTGAATCAACTTGAGCCTCTGGCGGCCATGACACTTGAAGGCAAAACATATGCTTATTTTCTCCGAATCTCCCGCAGACAGGATCTGTAGAAGTTGTTGTGTGACGGAGTACGGTCTTTAAGAAGGCATACAAGGTTAAAATAAATAAATAAATAAATAAATAAATAAATAAATAAATAAATAAATAAATAAATAAATAAATAAATAAATGTAGGCTATGAAGTCAGGCGAGGGTTGACCGAGAGAGGTCCGATAGAAATATTAAAGCGGTGTGAAACGCCATGTGTCCAACGGAGAGGCCTGGTGCAGGTCTTTTGATTGACACCCGTAGGCGACATGCGCGTCGTGATGAGGATGAAATTATTGTGAAGACGGCACGTCCCCGTGCCAGGGGAATTAACCAATTATCGTTAAAATTTCTGACCCTGCCTGGAATCGAACCCGAGACCCCTAAGACCAAACGCCAGCACGCTAAACACATTAAAGCGGCGAAGCTGTTAGAATAGTACCGTATGTGGAAGGAATGCTACACTCAGCCAGGGTTCTGGTGGTCTCAAGTTTAGAATCTGGGGTTACCCCGCTTAGTGGCCCCTTACGACAGGCTGAGAATGCCGTAGAGATGTTCTACGCCACAACTAACGGGTGTATGTGCTGTTTGTTGCACAGTATTTCTCAAAAGGTAGCCATAAGTAGTAAAATGCATGAAACCTAACAAATTAGACCAAGAAGAAAAATTCAAAAATAATACATTAAAGGAATGCCGTTAAAAGGCAGTGGTATCTTTCTCTACGCGTGCGAATACCTCAATGAACTGCTGCACGTGCAACATGTCTTTCTGTAGTGAATGACTTTATTGTTAGTGTATGATCCTTCTACATACGTAATTCTTGTTTTAAGATAGCCAAGCAAATGCCTACCATCTTCACTGCGCTTATTTCATTATAGCATTAATGCAACATTAAGAGTGTTTGAAAATATCGTGTTTATTTTTAAATAAAACTATAATTTGCAATGGCATATAATCTCGTCAGCTCATTTAACTGATAATAGGGCTAACTATCAATGCCAAGAAGTGGCAGTTAGCCATTATCAGTTCAATGAATTGATGATATTATGATATTGCAAATTAAAGATTTATTTAAAAATAAACACGACATTTTCAAACATGCTTAATGTTGCATTGATGTTATAATGAAATAAGCGCAGTGAAGATGGTAGGCATTTGCTTGGTTAAAACAAGAATTACGTATGTAGAAGAGTGGATAATTCGGAGTCATGCACTAACAATAAAGTCATTCACTACAGAAAGACATGTTATACGTACAGCAGTTCAATGATGAATTGACACGCGTAGAGAAACATACCACTGCCTTTTCATGACATACCTTCGGTGTCATTCTGGTATAGTTTTTTAATTTTGCTTCTTTGTCTGGTTTATGTTTGATGCTTTTTCCTACTTATGGCTACTTTCTAAGAACTGCTGTGGGACATGCAGCACATAAGTCCGTTGGTTGCTGTGTAGAATATCTCTACGGCATCCTCTGCCTGTCGTAAGGCGCCACTAAATGGGGTAACCCCATATTCTAAAGTTGAGGACACCTGACCCCTGGTTGAGTGTAGCATTCCTTCCACATACGGTATCCTACCAGCTTTACCAATATAATATTTTTACCGGACCTCTCTTGGTCAAACCTCGCCTGACTTCATTCTACTGAATTCATAGCCTACATTTATTTATTTATTTATTTATTTATTCCTTTAGTTTAACCTTGCACACCTTCTCAAAGACCTACTCCATCACACAACAACTTTTCTGCAGATCCTTTCTATGGCAGTTTCAAAGGAAATAAACATATGTTTTGCCTGCAAGTGTCATGGCTGCCAGTGGTTCAAGTAGATTCAAAGATGGCCATCAGATTAGCAGTCTATATTTTTAATGTCGTTGCAACGACATGAAAGATATAAGGTTCTTTCCAACACGCAGTTTGCTGTCAGTACATGGACGCATCCATATACCGCTCTACACGCATGCGCTGACTTTGTATCGGTTCCGGGATTGTTACACGATTGGGTTGTGTTGGAATGGATTCTCGTTCATGAACTTCAAGGAATACGAGTAACGGCAATTACTGTACTAACCTGGTGCAATGCCGATATTTTCCCATATTGCCCGTAATGTCTTTTATGATGCTCACTTGTTTCATATCGATTTGTAATATCTTGAGCAACTCCTCGGTTAATGCGGAAATGCTCGAAAAACTCTATTTCATTATACTGAGGGACAGTTTCTTCTGAAAAATACATCATATTTCAATTATATTTTGTTTCACTTGGTAGCTTTTGTGCCTTCATAAACTATAGGCCTAACGTAACACAATCCACAAATAACTAAAGAAAGATGTTTAATTACCGTCACCTAAATAATTTTCATTTCTTTTTCTTTTTGCGAAAAGTAGTACTTCCTCTTCTTCACTGGATGAAGAGTGTAAGAAATCGTCGTGAGTATCCATCCTAACCTCAGTCACCAAACGGCTGATTAATTTATTAATGGGAGAAGAGCTCGCGATGTGCATAAAAACAGCTGATTAAGGAATTCCAAAGAAATCAGCGTATACAGCAGGAGGCAACGATACAGTGTTTCTGCGCATGTCACAGAAATGTACGGCTCAGTACATGCTTTAGACTGCGGACTAGTTCCGACCGCCAGGGATCGATGCGAAGAGTTTGTTGGAACGCCTGACTGCAGTACACGGACGAATACATGGACGCAATTTTGACTGTGTTGGAAAGGATTTTTCGTATTGCGCATGCGCAAGGAGACCATGTACTGGTACAGGAACTGTGTTGGAACATCGCCCTCTCCTATGACTGCGCTAATACGCCTTCCCAATACAGCAATATGAGCGATATAAGCCTAATTCCCATTTCTACCACCGAGCGCTGCTTCGCTGGCATTGAAACACGATTGTTCATTACAGCACACGCTAAGTGTTTTGTATACTTCTGTTCAAATATAAAGCCAATCACTCAATAAACATATTTGAATCGCACCGTACACCTTAATAAAGAAATTCAGTGAAGAACGTACCCCTCCGCACCGGAAAAACCGTATAAAATAATGTTAACGGTAGATAGTAAATACTGTAGAAAATAAATATATTCACACACTTTTCTGTTTAAGTGTTTCCCGTTCTCGCGTTCAAATCTTTCAGAGATCTCTGTTATTGATGTGGCTATGTTATTTAAGAATACAGGAATAGCACACTCGCAAATAACTTCACTCAACTATGAATGTCCGATTTCAGGAAAAGTGCAGTGAGGAAATTCACGCAACACAGGCACTAAATAGTCACTCATAGACGCAACAGGATTTTTATGCACAAATGGTTGTGCTTTCAATACAAAATCATGAATAACTTCCAAAATCTACGGTGGCAAATCAGATGTGTACTGCAGCCTGCTCTTTTAATCTCTTTTATACGAGTAAATCAAGTCCATTAGCACTGTTGAATACCTTGGTCTTGTTATGACATGTTATGAGTAGAGACGGGAATTTGCCTATTTGCCTATTTTATTCCTGTGGTCAGAAACGTAGGCTTTTGAGATATAAATCCGTTTCAGGTTCCTTTAAGCTAGATTTAGTTGGTTTTATTGTGCCTATAAATGCCTATTTCAGGGGTTTGTGCTTATTTGGAGTATAATTGCCTATTCTATGCCTATCTGATGCCTTTTAAATATATTTTAAAGAAGCCGGTTTTCCTCCAGTGCATTATATTGCAACTGATGCGCTCGACAGTATTATCTTCTAGTTTCTCAAGATCTGTTTACCCCATGAACAAATAATGGGAATTTTTGGAAGTCACCAGAAATAGTTCTTGGGAATTTCCGTCAGGAGAGACAAAGAACAATTCGACCTCGAAGCCTTCAACCCCTTCAACATTCTAAGACATATGCGAGAACCAATCAACGTCGAACCCCTATACCTCCTTCTCGATGTGAACTGTTGTATGCGTACGCTTTATCTTCAAAACGTGTTGCGATTTATTGTGAACTGACTGCCGTAGTGAAAGGACATACGTGCCTCTCGCTGCACTCTCTCTCTCCTTGCCAGGCGCTCTGTACTTTTCAAGTATCAGCCAGGCACTTGTACTTATTAGTACATTTTCGAAGGAGCATTGTCTGAGCTGTAGCACTTCTCAGTGCTCGCTCTTTCTTCTGTTTCAGGTTATCTTACAAGAGGATCAAGATGGAGAAGCCGACCCTACCAGTGAGACTGGTCGACTACGACTACCAAGGAGCCGTCGAGAAGCTGCTGGACGCGCTCGACACGGCGGATGTCCCCAGCTATGAACGCCCGGGACTGGTGGTGTTCAACCGGCCGGGGGAAAGCGACTACCAGGGGACGCTGCGCGTCTTCGACCACCTGAATGCGACTGCGGAGTTCATCGGAGAGCCACTCCTGCCGATCATCGGCATTATGGTTGCTTCCTGGGCGATCATCATCCGCCCTAACGACGCAGCCAGCTTCAGGGTCTACGAGGAGCGCGTGTCCCAGCAGTTCCAGGTTGCCCGGCTACCAGGACTCAGGGAGCACCTGGACGTCTCGGGCTACCAGGAGGCAGCCTCGCAGACGGAGCCAACGACCGAGAACGACGGCGGCGCTCCCGAGCGCCGCGACGGCGCGACTCCAGTTGGAAAGCTGTACTTTACGAAGTACACGCAGACCAACAAGGCGACAACCAGGGCGAAGTGGTCGCAGACGCAGGCCTACCAGGAAGGGCCTGTTACCCGGGCGCAAACCAGGAACGCGCCCGTGATGGTGGAAAGCAGCACAGCGGTGGAGAAGGACGCCCCCTGGCGTACTGAGACTGCTGCCCAGGTCCAGCCTGCCTGCACGTCTGTCGAGTTGCAGACCTCGATGTGCGCCCCCCAGGACTGGGAACGCAGTCGAGTGTTATCACCGACCCCCCCTGTGGGTGGGGGCGGTAGAATAACACCCACGGTATCCCCTGCCTGTCGTAAGAGGCGACTAAAAGGGGTCCCAGGGGCTCTGAACTTTGGAGCGTGGGTTGGCGACCACGGGGCCCTCAGCTGAGTCCTGGCATTGCTTCCACTTACTTGTGCCAGGCTCCTCACTTTCATCTATCCTATCCGACCTCCCTTGGTCAACTCTTGTTCTTTTCCGACCCCGACGCTATTAGGTTTGCGAGGGCTAGGGAGTCTTTCATTTTTCACGCCCTTCGTGGCCCTTGTCTTTCTTTGGCCGATACCTTCATATTTCGAAGTGTCGGACCCCTTCCATTTTTCTTTCTGATTAGTGTTATATAGAGGTTGGTTGCCCAGTTGTACTTCCTCTTAAAACAATAATCACCATCACCACCACCTGTTATCACCGACCGACGCCACCGCCGCCGCCAGCCAGGAGAAAGAAGAAGATGGCGACGCAGAGGAGCCGGCAGCTACCCCGGGGTCACCAGGCCGGGAGGAGGGCCACCAGGGCGAGGCCTCTTCCCCAGCCGAGAAGCAACCCTTGGGACCGACCGACGCTACCGCCGCCGCCAGCCAGGGGAAAGAAGAAGATGGCGACGCAGCGGAGCCATCAGCCACCCTGGGGTCACCAGGCCGGGAGGAGGGTCACCAGGACGAGGCCTCTTCCCCCGCCGAGAAGCAACCCCCGGGAAGAAGAAGAAGACGACGCCGCACCAGGAAACAGAAGGCGACGCTGGCTCACCAGGAGAGGACCGCCAAGCCGCAACCCAGGACTGCTCCCAGGACAGCAGTCAACCGAGGAGCCAATCAGGAGAGGACCTCAGCGGGTAGCGGCAGTCAGGTGAGAATGAAACGTCCCCCTCAGCAGCTCTTGCAGTGTTTCCGCTGTCTGAGGTGGGGCCACCGTCAGGTCAGCTGTGGGCTCGAGGTGAGGTGCAACCGCTGTGGTGGTGATCACTACTACACGGCCTGCGCAACACTTAGAGACGCGCCGGTGTGCGCCAACTGCTCGGGGGGCCACCCGGCCTCCCATCGCAGTTGCCCTGTCTACCGGGCCATGGCGCGGGCAGAGAGGAAGGAGGCCCGGCGCCATGACCCACCCCCTTCCAGGAGGCCCCCGCCTCGGCGGGCTTGGCCTCATTCTCCGGGATCGGAGACTGGGTACGAGGTACCCCAAGGAGGTGGAGTCGTGCGACAGGCCCTAGTGGTACTTGACGCATGGCTCCGCAGCCGGCAAGGACCGTGCTAGTCACAGCAGTGCCCAGAGGGACTGATCCCCAGGTGATGGAATGGCAAGGAATTGGTTTATGTATTGTGCATGTTACCTGTTCCTAACTAACACAACCTCTGGTCTTTTTCCAGCCCACATCCTTGCATGTGCTATCACAAGATGTCAGGTTTTACATGTAGGCTCTTTCTTCTTTCTGCCTATGTGGTTTTTCCCTGACCCTTCAATACCATACTTCAACACCATATACCTAATACAATCTCGCCTGGTAGCGTGTCTGACATGGAAACAGGCAGATACTCCTTGTATCACTTCCCACTCTTCCCTGCTATCTCTTTCTTCTTCTTAGAAATAATAGCATGTCGGAGGCCATGTAGATTGAGTCGTTGGTCACGCGGGGGGAGCGGCCTTCGGGGGCCCCCCCGAAAAAAAAAAGAAAAAAAAGGTGTCTGTGGCAATACCCGAAGAAAAATCATCGGGCGAGTTGGATGTGCGCTTAGGGGCGCGCAGCTGTTAGCTTGCATCCAGGAGATAGTGGGTTCGAGCCCCACTGTCGCCAGCCCTGAAGACGTTTTTCTGTGGTTTCCCATTTTCACACCAGGCAAATGCTGGGGCTGTACCTTTATTAAGGCCACGGTCGCTTCCTTCCCACTCCTAGACCACCTTTCCCATCCCATCGTCCCCATAAGACCTATCTGTGTCGGCATGACGTAAAAAATGTAACTGCAAAGAAAAATCGTCGGAAGTCCTGGCTGAAGCGGTGGATCACAGGGGATCCCAATTTCACTACGGATGGAAAAGTAGTCTTCTGCCAAGCTTGGCAAGTTCGTTTGTTCCTTTCTTTTTTTTTTTTTTTTTTTTTTTTTTTTTTTTTTTTTTTTTTTCTTTTTGTAACTGAACTACAATCGCATTTCATTGTAACATTTATAGACCTATTAATTTAAGTATTGTGGAAAGTTAATTTTGTTGCCATGCTATATTAGTCGTGAACTTTCAATAATTTATATTACTAAAATGTAGATAATCATTTTATTACTGAACGAGGAGTTAGAACGCCGATGGTATCTTGTCACAGAGTGGATGAAAATTAAAAATCGGTAATTTGAACTCTGATTCAATTCCCGCGAAAATAGAGATTTACAACTGAAATATTTTCTTTCTTCCTTTCATTCTTTCTTTCTTTCTTTCTTTCTTAATCTGTTTACCCTCCAGCGTAGGCTTTTACCTCGGACTCAGCGAAGGATCCCTCCTCTACCGTGTCAAGGGCAGTGTCCTGGAGCGTGTGACTTTGGGTCGGGGAATACAACCGGGGAGGAGTACTAGTGCCTTTCGCAGATAGCCTCACCTATGCTGAACAGGCGCCTTGTGAAGGCATGAGAAGATTGGAAGGGACAGACAAATAAGAGGGAAGGAAGTGGCCACGTCTTTAAGTTAGGTACCATCTCGGCATTTCCCTGAGGAGAACTGGGAAACCACAGAAAAGCACTTCGAGGATGACTTAGGTGGGAATTTTATTTCTTTGCTAGTTGCTTTACGTCGCACCGACACAGATAAGTCTTATGGCGACGATGGGATAGGAACGGTCTAGGAGTTGGAAGGAAGCGGTCGTGGCCTTAATTAAGGTACAGCCCCAGCATTTTCCTGGTGTGAAAATGGGAAACCACGCAAAACCATCTTCATGGCTGCCGACAGTGGGATTCGAACCTACTATCTCCAGGATGCAAGCTCACAGCTGCGCGCCCATAACCGCACGGCCAACTCGCCCGGTGATGTGGGAATCGACCCCACCTCTACTCAGTTGACCTCCCAAGTCTTAGTGGACCCCGTTCCAGCCTTCGTGCCACTTTTCAAATTTCATGGCAGAGCCGGGAATCGAACCGGAGCCTACGTTGGTAGCGTCTAATCACGCTAACTACTACACCACAGAAACGGACTACAATTGAATTGTAATTTTTAAAAATTGTGAGTAACTTTCACCAGCGCTTTGTGTAGGCTCTAGTAAATTCTATTACGCTTCCGCTATGCCTTCGCGAAACATAGGGTGACGATCGAATGTGGGTAAGCTAGGACGATATCACAGAGGCTAGACGTACAAGATGGGCACACATGATGCAGAATCTATTGCAGGCAACAGAAAATAGTCTTCATGACAGCTGACCCGGCTGACCAAAGCAGGCGAATAGCAACATATAAAATGTTCACAAATCTGAGATTTACAGTGCCTCCATTTTAATTTTTCTATATACTGTAAGTAAGAATACTGCTGGAGGCAGCTTGGTGAGTTTCTGACAAGTATCTCTCCTCTACGCTACTCAGGTATCGTTTCGCGTCATTTTCATGATTTTTTTTCACCCGGTGAACTCGACAGGAAACTGCCAGATTATAACTGAACATTTTGAGGACATATTTCCATGTAAATTACGAATTCCCTTGTTCCTAGTTTAAAGTTTTGTACTTCTAGAAACATTACCTCTTATAGTCTTTCTCTTTTATTATGAAACAAATGCATATTTATACTGTCCGACTCATTGGCTGAATGGTCAGCGTACTGCCCTTAGTTTCACAGGGTCTCGGGTTCGATTCCCGGTCGGGTCGGGGATTTTAACCTTAATTGGTTAATTCCATGGCTCCGGGGCTGGGTGTGTGTGGCATATTGAAATCATCACAGATATGCACGTCGCCTAATAGGCCGTCTACGAGAAAAAGACCCGCACCAGGCCTCTCCGGAGGCCATACGCCATTGTTATGTTTATATTAAGCATTATTGCCAATTAGCCCAGCTTTAGGAATATAAGAACATTGTAATTTAAGTCAATTTTATTATTTTTCAGATCAAATGTGAAAAAATACCATATAGATCAACATAGAAATGCTGCGATGCATTTGACACGAGTACAGAAAGCGTTGTCATCGCAGCTTTTCTACCAGTCCAGTGTGAACAGCAACCAACAACAATTTGCTATAGACCTGAGCACTGCAATGATGGGAGCTAATATCCCCCTTGCATAAACTGGAGCATCTTCAGATTTCAACAAGCTGCCGGGAGCAATCACCGAGTAGGAGACGAGTGTCTTTCCCCCGGTGGAGTCATTTAGGGTTGTGGAAGAAGTCAGGAGAAATGTTGACCGAACCTCTGAGGAGGTAGCCGCTGTCAGTAAAATGTTCCATAAGAGTCCTGCTGCAGAATCCATGACGGAAAACGACGGTAAAAGTAGCCAAGGTGCTACGAGGTGAGGTAGATGAAGCAGTTGAACTAAAACCAGATGAAGTGGCTTCATTGAAGTCTTGTCCAATCACTTCCTGTGATGTACAAAACATTCTGCCCGACAGGAGAACAAGATTGTTACCGGAAAACATTGAAACGTTGCCTGATGTAAATTCATTTTATAGCAATTGAGCGTGTTATTGAATTATAAGTATTTTTATGCCTATTTTATTGCCTATTTTACACGTTAGTGCCTATTTACATGCCTATCTTGGCTTATTTAAGAGCCTATATGCCTGCCTATTTTAACTGTTTTTAGTGCCTATAATTCTCGTCTCTACGTGATATCGTCTCCTTCCTCTTCCTCGTTTTCCTTTTATCATCCCTTCAATTGCCCCTCGTAGTAAGGTGTTTTGGATTACGGTCAGCATGCTCCTCACTTCTCTCACTCTCTTCAGAACTCTTCTGGATGCTGAGTACAAATTTATTTTCATTTCAGTTTCTCGAGGTTTGTGGCCCCATTGTTACTGAGTGCTTCTATTTCCAGGGCCTCTGTCTGATCAATGTAGTGACACTAACAGGAAAAGTGGAAGAAATTGTAGATTTTATGGTTGGCAGAAATATAGCATTGCTGGGAGTCATTGAGACCAACTGGAAAGGAAAAGGTGAGAGGAAACTAAATAAAGGATACACCCTATACTATAGTGCATATAACTGCCCAAAAGGGCCGTAACTGTCTCGAAGAATGCCAATATCGAACAGTTTCTAATTTATATTTACCACTACTCGCTAAAGGGTTCCAAGAGGCAAACTACATTAAAACTTTGTCATCAAGTCTTTCGAGAAGAGTCTGGAAAAATATCGAAATACGTTTCAACTAATGGTTTTCTCTATTATAATGCGAAGAGCAGTCGAACTCTTACAAAGTAGATGAAGTAGGCGGTATCAGCAGGTTACCCAGTTTGAAATAAGCCGTGTAATAAGGTTACGAGGAGGTGGATGCTCTTTTCGCTATATCGCAGAAAGTCCTGGCAGGGATTAATCCGCAGTCCATCGGTGTTGACAACAATGGTCACGAGATAGCACTGCCTCAAGAAGACCAGTGTCCGGCCGCACACAGGCCATTACGGAAAGGGAAGACCACCGTATTCACTGCATGACTGTGGTGCATCGTACTGCATTCCAAGCAAGATAATGCCCGTCATTGTACCTCTACTGTCACCAACGTGCTCTACAGAGACTCGACCAGCCGCCTTGACCTCCGCCAAATCCAGCGTCATTCAATAACAGTTTTAAGCGTCGCTAATTTGAATGATCAAGTGTAGCAGGCATGAACTCCATCCGAAAAACTGGCATACGACAGCTGAATGACACAATGCATTAAAAAACATGGCCACTAAAGCAGTTATTGGTGTATCCCCATGTCAGATGCCTTCTTGAATCTGAGACCTGGAAGCTAGACAATTGCTTAGCCTAAATTGCATTCCTCTAAACTCATCTCCTTTTGGATCGAGATAATACTGGGTGATATTTCCAAGCAGATTTGTAGTTTCCCGCGGTCTGTTGGCGGAAGATGAGTGGAGATTTCCCCAATCAATAACAAGAAACTTGCCGTTATCATCGACCATTGCAAGTAGCACAATAAAAAAATATCCCTTGAAGTTGAAGAATAGACTTTCTGATTTTGAAAGGTGCCATCAACTGCTGCTACAAAGTTAGGGAATCCCCAACAAATCAGATTTCTGGTCCCAGTGTATGTGATCAGGGGGAGGCAGAGAAACAGGCGCAAGTTTCCTTTGTAGCACAGCGAATATCCTAGGTACGAACGTGCTTATAGCAGAAGGGGAAATGCGGTAACCAAATTACAGTGACCTGTATGATTCTCCTGTGGCCAGAAACCTGAAAGATAATGAAAAATATGCAGTAAATGCCGCATAGAAATAAGTACATTCATTTTGTTCAAATTCACAACTGAACAGGTCAAACACTTCTTCGTGCAAATATTTTAGTTTGGGCCTTTCAGAAATCTTTTTTTAAGCTTTTGACTTTCTTTCGGTTTATGTCTAACCAACAGAACCATATTTTACGCTGTTACACATTTTACAGAAGGAAATTATATAGGTACGCATGGAATGCAATGTTTTATGCAGGACAGAATACAGGTCTCGTGTTTGTCTGTCGGAGGAGGTTAATGCAAGGGTAGGTAGACAAGTATAGGAGATCACTACAAGAGGGAAAAATGAAGAGAAAGCTGCAACAAACAGTGTTGATAAAAAGGAAAGGGGTATTTACTAGGAACGGTTGAGATTTATGTGTTGTTAATGAAAGGATCCGTTTTACGAACATTGCTACTGATGCGAACAATAGAAAAAATTTCGTGTTGCTATTTCTAGCCGGGTGCACCCCTTGCAAGGCAGACCCTCCGATGAGGGTGTGTGGCATCTGCCATGGGTAGGTAACTGCGTGTTATTGTCTTGGCGGATAGTGTTATGTGTGTTGTGTGAGTTGTAGGGACGTTGAGGACCCAGTCTCTGAGGAAAGGGGATTAAACATTTAAGGTCAAAATCCCCGACCTTGCCGGGAATCGAACCGGGGAATCTCTGGACCAAAGGCCAGCACGCTAACCATTTAGCCATGGAGCCGGACATGCCAAAAATGTGCCATCAACTTCACCAACAGAAACTGACTTTGGTAACTTAGGAGGAGGTGAAGAAGGTACCCCAATCGAACGACTGAAAGAAAAAACTTCTCGCGATTAATCAATCATCATTGCAGTCGCACGCTCCATTCTCATAAAGTCAAACGTCTGCCTTTTATCCCCGAAATCCAAAAAGAGGAAACTAAATGGTGCTTTTAATAAGTATTTTTTTAAAAGCAGGATGTTTGAGAACATTTTGAAAGATGACGATGAAAATGACATGTTTCTTAAAACCGTTGTGGCTACTCTAAAACAATTCGTCAGATCTCGCCACTCGTATGAAAGCCTAAATATTTGAAATCCTTACAGAAATGGAAGTACGGAACTAGCAGCTACCGCATTCACAAGTATATGGTATGAAAACCAGACGGCCTACTCTACATCAACATCACCATTCACTTCTCACTCAAGAGCTTACAACGCTGCCAGTGACACAGTTCACACCTTCTAAGATGAGTCGCACGACTGTTAATACCGAACTTATAGAGATATGTATAATAATATTGCTTATAAATAAAATAAACCCCATAAGTGCATTTCTTAATTTTATTATTTGCTCACTTACCTCAGAGTTGAGGAAAATGTTTCTGCAGCTGTAAACGGTGATTTCTCTCTGTTGCAGGAGGAAGTCATCAAGTACTCTTCTGTTAGGTTCAAAACGAATATGAATCTTTGGCGGGTCAATCGAAAAGACACTTAAGAAAATGGTAATTGCAACACCATGAAGGCATTGGTCGTTTGTGTTGAGTTTCAAGATATGGAACGATGCCATGTAGGTATGTAAACGATCAAAGTTTCAGACCCATTGGATTGTTGCTACAGGTCTCCCCACCTGATTGGTCGCGGAGGAATCAACTCCAGTATACGGACTCTGGTGTAGCATAGTTGACTTGCAGTCTGTGCAGTGAAGTGTTTCCCGTCAAACATGCCTCGACGACAGAGGAGAACACGCTATCAACAACTGTCGCCGTTTGAGAGGGCTCGGATAATTGGGCTGTGTGAGGCTGGATTATCGCTAAGGACTGTCGCTGCACGTGTTAGCCGACAGGAATCTACATTACAACGTGTATGGCCGCACTGGTCAAATGAAGGTACCCATACTCGTAGACCTGGCACAGACCCAGAGCGAGAGACAACTGTGAGAGAGGATCGCCGCATCATTCGGATAGCCCGGATGAAACCCCAATCAACAGCAGCGCAAATTCGAGCAGCTGTGGCACCCCACGTTACACAACAAACAGTTGGTAATCGCCTGCGTGCAGCTGGCTTACGTGCCCGTGTCGCTGCAGAAGGGGTTCCATTGACCCCACAACAGCGACGTGTAAGGCTGGTCTGGTGACAAGAAAGATCGACGTGGGTTGACGAATGGCATAGGGTCTTTTTTAGTGATAGATAGCGCTTCTGTCTTGCCCGCAGTGATTGCCGGAATCGTGTGCGTCGAACCGGGTAGAGGGGCCGCCCAGATCTTATTGTCGAGAAGCACACAGGGCAAACACCAAGCATTATGGTCTGGGGAGCTACTGGCTTTAATGTGAAATCATAATTTGTGCTTGCTGATGGCAGTATTGCTGCTCGGCAGTACGTTGATAAGGTACTCAATCCAGTGGTTGTCCCTATGATGGCGAAAATTGCTAATTGGATGTTTCAGTAGGACAATGCCCGGGTTCACACTGCACGCATCTCCAGAGAAGCTCTGCACGACATCACAACCTTAGAATAGCCCCAGTGGCGGTTCGTGCTTGAAGGGCTTTCGGGCGCCGCCCCGCCGCCTTTACTAAAACACGTAACATAATTTCACTCCGGAGCTGATTATATAAAGAAATGGACAATGTAGCAAAGTCTAACTTATGGTACTGTGTTATTCAGTTATTCAATGTTATCTTTATTGTTTTGGCTGTAAACGTTTCACTTTTTTTATTGTCAAAGACAAGGCAAAGGCTGTCTGACAGTGGCATCCGTTCAGCAAGCACGATGTTTTCTCTTTGGTCCAGCACAATGTTTTCTCTTTAGACATTAGGCGGTCGGGTGCTGGCAGGAGAGCCCTTAGTAAGCTCCTAGAGTTTAACAAGAGTGAGGGGTGCGGGGGGAGCCTTGGAAGACGATTTGGGCCTGTCAGGGGAAGGAAGAGTGCAGGCGGGGTGTATGCTTAGAGCATTTAATACTTGAAGGTTATATGGGCTGTCCGGCAGAGCCCGTAGCAATGTCGCCAACCACTTTACAATGTGCCTAGGCCTTTTCCCAGACGTCTTACGTTAATTGTTGTTAGAGGTTAATTCCAAAACTGTTTACAAAACAATGGATTCCATTAGACTGACTATTTAAACAATTCAGTTCTAAAAATAAGCTAAAATGAATATTTAAAATCTAATCATAAGGTGACGGCACTATTTGTATGTTGGTCACATTTCTTTGAGATTTGAGGAAGCCGAAAGGAATTCTGGCGTGCATTGTTTATTTGTTCTCGTGAATGTCATTGTCGTTTGTGATTAGTGAAACAGGAGTAGCCGTGATTGCAGTACCTCTTAGCTGGCTAATGTGTGTGTGTTTAAATGCCATTGTAGTGTAGTGTTGCTGTGCAAGTGTCCAGTAGATAAAACTACGGTACCATAATAGTTTAAATAACATTGTAAATTCTACCTTCAGTTGTAAGTGTCGTTTTAATATCTTCATTAGTGTGTTTAGGACTTACCTGCCCATTTGAAAACTAAATGTTACAGTCTTAATTTAGGAAGGCAAGGAAGATGAATTCTGAAAATAGTATTTTAAGTAGTGACGGGAATTTAAGTTTTGAACATAGGATAGAATTGAAGAAATTAGGGTCCCCTCGGCCGAATTTAAATATTGCACAAGAACAAAAATGCATATACTAGGAAATTCAGTCCGTCATTTTATAAGCAGGCTGTGCGGATGTGAGATAAAGAATGCGTTCTTCTGTTACTCTTGTTTAGCAATGAATGTCGTTGACGCTCCATGGACATCATTCGGGGTATGACATAAAACACCTAGGTGAAAAAGCATAAACTGAGAGCGAAGCGTATAAATGCTGGTATTGAATTTGCTATGCTTGGTAGAGTAGATATTCGATGCCAATTAGACAGCGCATACAGACTTAAAATTTACAATCAAATGAACAGGTTTCGAAGAATCGATACATTCTTAGTAAATTAATTGATGCTATTAAGTTCTGTGGGAAGTTTAAACTAGCGCTCAGGGACCACGTCTGTCTGATAAACCAGGCATTTTTCGAGGTTTAGTCAATTTAATGTCAGAGCTAGACAGCACACTGAAAGAACATATCGAAAGAACAAATAACGGAGTATTTGTTGGGTTATCTAATACCATACAGAACGAGCTTCTGAATTCAATCTATGCCGTGTGCCATCAAATGATTTCGGAAGAAATCTCTCAGACAAATTTTTTGACAATTCAAGTTGATGAAACCACCGATTGTTCCACCTTAACTCGTTTTTGTTGTACGGTACGAGCTGGGTAGCAAAATAAGTGAAAAATTCATAAGTTTTGTGTTGCCTGATAATCACTCAGCAGAAGTATTCTGCAGTATTCCAGGAGTTGGAAAAACTTAAGCTGGACCAAACTCCGGACAAAGTCATTGCGCAGACGTACGACGGCCATTCAGTAATGAGTGGAAGGCAGACTGGCGTTCAAGCAAGGGTCAAGATCGTTTACAAAAACGCTCATTTTGTGCACTGCTACGCGCATCAATTAAATTTAATTGTTGAGCGATGCTCTACTCAGAATAAGCAGGTCAGGATCTTTTTTTTTTAGTAATTTAGAAGGGTCTTCATCATTTTTTTCAAAATCTGCGAAACGAACTGCTGTTTTGGACGAAGTGGTAAAAAGGCGCATCCCAAGAAATGCCACCAGAAGGTGCAACTTCAAGGCACGATGTGTAAGTACGGTTTTTATGTACAGAAATCTGATTTTCGCTGCGTGATCGTTCTGCCTCGGAAGAAGATACATACAGTATTTAGCCAGTGTCATCGGATTATTATTATTATTATTATTATTATTATTATTATTATTATTATTATTATTATTATTATTATTATTATTATTATTATTATTATTATTATTATTATTATTATTATTATTATATTTCATCTACAATTATCGTGGTGCTGGACAGTGAAAACTGGACCGTTGGAAGGGAGGGGGGGAAGAGATGACGGCACAGCCCTGCCAGAGTAAAATGTCACCAACCGCCACTGAATGGGCCGCCAGATCTCCGCACCCCAGTCCTATTGATCATGTGTGGGACATGATGGGTCGACAACTGGCCAACCGTCCTCATCCACCCGCAACTCTGGAACAACTGACCCATGCACTGCAGCAAGCATGGGCCACAGTTCCTCAGGAAGCGATCCAGGGCCTTATTGACTCCATACCTGGACGAATGTTTCAATATATTGCAGCTAGTGTAGGGCACATCCTGTATTGATTGTTGTCCAAACTTGTGGTCAGAGGGACATGAAAGTGTAATCATCGAATCACAACCGAACACTCGTCCTGCATGTTCAATTGCAGCAATGTAGCACCAATCATTCTGGGTGCTGCAATTTCCAATTTCTTCAGTGTATATTTTAAACTTTGGTTCTTCGTCAATGAGATGTGTACTGATAAAAAGCTTTTTTTAATCCTTCCACTTTTGTATAAATTTTACTAACCTCCTTTCTGAATTTCGCATATTTGTAAAGCATATAGCCGTCTTCCTCATCATGCATTATATGTTTCACAATAAGCATTGCAATCATCTGCCTTCTTCTGTTTTCATCCATTTCAACACACTCAAGCGCTGTCCGTTCGTCCACTGAGTAGATTGACACGCTACCCCTAGCAAAACAAAAACACGTCGCGTAAACACGACTCGCGGTCCCGTCGACGTGATTGAACAGACACGGCTTCCTCGAAAGGAAAGCAGGGCTTACGCGGTGGCGAGAACGCGATCAGCTCACAATGATTATTTAAGGAAAGCAGCTAAATATATGTTTGTGAATTATTATTCGAGGCTTCAGCTGGGCTTGGCCTCTCTAGTAAAAGAGTTAGGGGAAACTCGGGTTCGATTCACGGTGCTGCCAGAGATTGAAGAAAGGCTGGTATAGTAGCTGCACCTCACCTCTGCCAGAAAAAAGCTCCTCTACTTCGGGAGAATTGTTCACTTTTACAAGACTCTGACCACACGTAGGCTACGATGACCTTTAGTAGGTAAGATAGTTTCTACACATAAAGTGCGCGCGCGCGTGTGTGTGTAACGTTCACATGATGTACGCTAGAATTGTATTAGCGTTGCTACTTTCAGAGTTAGGGGCTGAAAATTGACTTTTATCCTCACCCTAAACAGTTTATTCCAGCTTAAGAGACTGATACGTAATAGCAAATTCTGGCTCAGTGAGGAAAGCAATGGGCTTAACGTTACGCTGACCTTACATTTCATTTTCCTCTCTTCATTGATATCCAGACCAGGCCATTCCTAATCGTAGAGCTGTTAAAGATCCAACCAACTTTTCAACTAAACATACATATTAATTCCCCTTAAATGTTTTAGGTAAAACAATATTTTAATATTTCTGGGTTGCTTGACATGTAATAGCAACTTCTAGCTCAGTGTAGAAATTACAGGGACGCATGCAGTTAACGACTTTGACTAAGTAAAAAAGACTCTTAATTGAATAAATATTAAACCGTTAGTTGCAAAAAAATGTCAACAATTTATCCTTTAACAGGATGAACTCGCCCATGATGGTTACTCCTTTTTCATGATAAAATAGTTTTGAGTGGCCTTGCATTTAGCAACCTATCATAGTAACCAAGTAAAAGTTACATATATTTATTTGGATGTTGTATTCATAGGTGTTAGCTGTGTAAAAAATGTCTAATGTAAGTAGCCATACTTTCACCCCCCTGTGGGTGGGGGTAGTAGAGAAACACCCACGGTTTTCCCTGCCTGTTTTAAGAGGCGATTTGAATGGGCTCCAGTGGCTCGCAGCTTGGGAGCGTGGTTTGCCGAACACGGGGTCCTTGACTTAGTCCTGGCATGTGTTCCACTAAGTTGTACCAGGCTCCTCGCTTTCATGTATCCTATCCGACTCTTGTTATTTATCGAGCTGGACGGTATTAGAGCACGCGCGGCCGAGGGAGTCTTTCATCTTCATGTCCTTCGTGGCCCTCGTCTTCCTTTGACGATACATAATATTTCTCTCTGATTAGTGTTATAAGGAGGACGCTTGCCTAGTTGTACTTCCTCTTAAAACAATCACCACCACCAGTCATGCTTTCTCACAGAGTTCGAGTGACGTCAGCAATTAAACTGCATGTGTGCTGAAGATCACGTTCTGCAAGACAGCAGCATGTGTAGACTGAAATCGTATGCATTTCTTCACTCATCTGAGAAAGGCAGAAGATCCGACAGTTCTCTGTCAAGAGTAAGTAAAAATACTCCGTATGCGGGTTGATTGAGAATGTGCTAAAACTATGCACTCTTACGCTTAAATCCGAGTATGTATCTAAAAAGCTTGGAGTACATTTTACATTCAAGACCCTATTTGCTGTTGGTGTACTACTGCTGCTAGTGATTTAATCTCAAGTAAGTAAAGATTTTATTGTGTTCTAGAATTTAGTGATACGCTTAACATTATTGTGTTTAGAGGTTCTACACAGTTGAAACTAGTAGATGTCCTCAAACACAAGCTTATACAAGAGTGATACTGTCTTCTAAACGTAGCCAGGCACTGGCTGCACGGGAACATACGTAGAACAGTCATTAAATTCTGAGACTTGACGCCTGGAGGATAGGCACTCACACGACTCTGTGTGTTACACACGATGCCGCCTTACATGGCGTACACCTACACAGAACAACATCCATCCTCAAAATAGTCGCCGTTGGCCGTTATGCAGGTTTGCCAACGTTGGTATAGCTGCTGGAAGCACCACCACTGGGAGGAAACACCATGATTCGTCTCCAGTTATTATCCGGTTCAGAAACGTCGGATCATCGTCAGCACAACCTAAGAGGTCACAACAATAGTCATGCGATCATCACGTTGGTTTTGCGACAGGATTCGTGGCACACTGTGCTGGTTAACAGGAGATATGTTGAGGTCATCATCAGAATTTTGTGGCAAGTACCATGGCTGACCCCATTGGTGCTTCGAGATCGTACACCGATTGGGAGCGGATGGCACGCACCGACGTTGCAGCTTCTTGGATGTTGATTTCCGTTCGCACTCTTTGTAGCCGACCAGTACGCACATCATCTTCCAAACTGTCCCGTCCTTGCACAAAACGCCGGTGCCACCTAAACACAACATTGCACTCAATGCGACCTCACAATAACCTGCTGCATCATTTGAAACGTTTCGGCAGTGGTTTTGCCTCATTTCTGCCAGAACTTGATGTTTTCCCGTTGCTCAAACTGTGGCATGTCATAGTCCACCTGGCGCATTCAAATCACCGCTACATCAACGACCGTAAATCTGCTTCTAGTGCATGCACTCAACTGTCTCTTGCAGGGAAGGTAGACTAACTGATATGGTAACATACTATGGCGCCAACTATGTGCTATAGTGCACCACAGCGCCATCGTGCGGTCAGTCTTAGAAATTAATGACTGCACTACGTATTATTACTGTGCTGATGCAAGTTTATGTCTGGCAAGAATGCTTTGATTTGAAATACTTGAGTACGTATATTATGAATGTTTTAATATTATCTCAGCTATCAAAAGATAAATCTCAACGTTTCTACTAAGAATCAAAGCCTTGATAACTATCAGTGAATGAGTTAGGTAGTCTTATTGACAAATACACTGTAATAAGAAAAAAGTTCTATAATGTTTAAAATATAACTTAAATAGTTAATCCAGATACACTTTCTTACACTTGTCATAGGAAAATACGCGCTTTATCACCATAGATACGGTATTGTCACCTTTTCACGATAAAGTTTAAAAGACACTTCTTTACTATATTAAGTATTGAGAGTAATACTGTGATACACTTCTTTGCTACTTTGAGGGAAAAGGTTAAATCAAAGTCTAAGTATTTCAATGCAGTTGCAGGATATGTGCGGGCACTCAGATATAATTGTGCCCTCGCAAAGAAATGCGAATCAGCATTTAAAACACTTAATTTAACGTTGACTAAATTATTATATGTACTCGAGTTTGGAGGTTGTTCATTAAGCTATAGGCCTACACAAAATAAATTACGTCAACATTTTCCTAGTGTCATTTTAATTTTACTTAATATTTTGAATTTAAATCTTTACTTACCTGAGGAAAGAAAAACACCAGCAGAAACAGTACACCAAGCAGCAACTAACAAGGAGAGACCACACCCTGCGTCCAACCGATAACAGCGATCTTCAGTGTACCTTATGGAGAGCACTCAAAAGTAACTCGTGTATAAGTGTTCAGGTCAAAAGGCTTTAGTTTCGAAAACAGAGGACTAATGCCATGAGCAGGTTCCGCTTCGGACCAAGTGAGGTTGATAAAACACTGAAAGGCGGACACATTTTGACTTAGACATTAGGTGGCGCACCTGACATGTTTAAGTGAAATGTCTTCGCCTTCTAGTGTTGTTTCACCTCCACTTGATGCCAAGCGGATCATGGGTCATAACAATTGTCCTCATGTTTTCAAAAGCGAAAGCGTGTTGACCTTAAACCTTTATACACGAGTTACAGTTGAGGGTCCCCCCAAAGGTACGTACATTAAAGCTCGTTGAAGTCGGTTTGGCGCGCAGGGTCTGACCTCCCCTTGTACTCTAAGATGTTGAAGCGATCTTCTGAAGCAGAGTCAAACTCTCCATTCTGAAACAGAAAAACGTACACGCTTGAATACAAGTGTAAAATTAGGACCCAAAATATGAGCTTATGTCTACTCTTGAATAAGGTTATATATGAGTACATTTATCAGTGTTGAATCTCTAAGCCAACAATGTTAAGATTTTACTAAATTTAAAACTTCACATACCTGAAAAAAGAAAATACTACTAGAAGCATTACAACGAGCAGCATCCTGAAGCGATCTGCTCAAGCCCGGTCAACTTCAATAATCTGAAAGAATAAAAATCGCACACTTGTAAATAAGCATGTGAAAATGGACCGCTGAAGTGAGATTTTGTTCTGCTCTCCTATAAGGCTGTGTTTGAGCATATCTATAACTAAATTTCAGTAGACAATACAATCTTTACTTACTTGAGGAGGAAGACACCAGCAGTAGCAGTCCATCAAGCAGCAACGAGGTTCGTGAATGTAAAAATGTACTCCAAGCTTTCTTTATATATACCCAGATATAAGCGTGAGAAAGCATAGTGTCAGATCATTCTCAAACAAACCGCATGCGAAGAATTTTTTTTTTACTTACTGTTGATAAGAGAGCTGTCGGATCTTCTTTCTTAGATAAGAGTGACGGAATGAATACGAATTTAGTTTACACATGCTGCAGTCTTGCAAAAGATGCTCTTCAGCACACCTGCAGATTATTTCCTGACGTCATGTGAAACGTAGTGTGGGAATGCATGACTGCTTACATAATATATTATTTATTCAGATAACACCTAAAAATGCAACTTTTTACTGTCCGCTTAGAAATACATATGTAACTGTTACCTATGTTACTATGAGAGTTTGCAAAAAGCGAGTCCACAGAACGTTTTTATACTGAAGGAAAACAAGTCGTGAGTTCATCTTGTTAAAAGATAAATTTAAGCTAAAGTTTGATTTCTTGAAACTAACGTTGTAAAGAGTTATTACATTAGGACTAAGAGTTTTTTTTCCTGGTCAAATTCAAAGTCGTTAACTGCACACTGAGCGAGAAGTTGCTATTACATATTAAGCCAACAAAAATTTCCAAAGTCATGTTTTTACATAAAAATGTTAAGGGTAAGTTAATACGTGTGTTCAGTTGGAAAGGTGTTTGTATATTTATCAACTCTACTATTAGGCTAGGCCTAGGCTAGATTACAACGAATATATAGATACAGTGTTGCCAACTCGATTCGACTTCTGATTAACCCTGGAACTGCGCTAACTCCGCCATGTTCGTACCTAGCACTGTATTGTAAACACAATGCTTTAGAGGTCTTAGTTCGCACAGTTGGTGAAAATGCCCGGTTGTGAAGCTTTCGACTTTACCAACAGGCCGCGGAAAGGAATTACCATGAACGTATTTCCCAGGGACCCATTCGAAGAAAGCCATGGGCTGCGATATTTAAAAGAAAATTGCGGTCTCCTAATGAAACATCGCCTTTATGTGAAGAAAGTCGAACATACTTTTCTTAAAGTAATCTAAGTATCCACAATATAGTTGTTTGGAATTTTCGGTATCTCATTTTATTTCACTGGAAACCCACCTTGAATTACATTTGTGGGAAAAAGTAGAGAGGATGAGAAAAGAATTCTGAGACGTAATCCTCATTTAGCAAGAATCGCGTCTCTCCTCCTTTTGACATTTCTACAGCTAGCAGATTGTAGTGGACAAACACAACAGGGACGAATACTTTAAACAACGAAGCATTGTATGATCTAATTTTCCACTATTGCTTCTATTTGTAGTATTACTTCATGTCTGACGTTCGGGCGTCTGTCTTAAATATAATGCTAGTTAGTCTTTTAGATCAGAATTCTGCGCTTATCGCCTGATTGTGATGAAGGTAGCTTATAGGATTAATTTAGATTTTAAATAAACACTTTTTACATCAACTAGTGGTCAGGTCATCATACCTTAATGAACCATTCCCTGAGTAAATTTGGAAAATATCCTTTCCAAATCATTTTTCATTATTTTGGTAGCAATGTCTTTCTTAATTCTGCGCATTCAGTACGGAAAATTCTCCATTGACTTGATGAGATACGTTTCTCGTCAGAATTATGACAGAATATAAAGAAGGTGTGTGTACATGACTGTCATTATAACGGCACTGGTACGAGTGAATTATGCTGATAATCAGATCTCACAGTACAATGGTAAGTACAGTTTACAATATAAAATCCAACTTCCGAGGGTTCTTAGAAAATAGATTGAACTGTTCTATTGATTATACAATTATGTCTGTGAAAGTGTATTCCGTTTATTGTTTATTGTCAGTTTCTCTTTATCCTTGTAAAAATTCCACGGTACGGGAGAGGGGTCAAACCCCCGGTAAGCCCCTGCTTCTCAACAAACTTCCTATCTTACTCTTACCACTGCGGTTAAAGTGAAAGCCATCTGAGCACAGATCCCAATCTCCAACCGACCCATTAGGATCTAGAAATCTCACTTCCAGTTTCCCAAAATCGCGCCCCATATTCTCATTTAAATCACCGATCACCTTCCCTGCTACACAGTACTCCACTGATAACAATCTCAGCTTACTTACACTTCACCTGCGTTGCATATTCCAGATCTTTCGCATCCTCAACTATGTAGGTACTTGTACCTGCTTGCCTTACGTTGTGCGTACCAATGTGAAAAACTACCACAGTTCTATTTTTCTCCTCCTTGTCTCTTTCCTCAACATCTGCCTTTACCTCAAACTATGGTCCCCTTTCCTCAACAACTGCCTTAAGCTAAACCCATGCTTCCCTTTCCTCCGCACACACTGTCCCTACGTTTCTCACAATGGAATCGCCCATGACCAGAGCCTCACATCTACCCATCTCATATGATTCGACAAAGTATGAAAAATGTGTACCTTTTCATTGTGAATGACCATCATCGATGTGTATATCATAAATCTTCAAGACAAAGCAAGTTCTTACAGCTGCGACAGGCGTGTGTAATACGATTGAATGTTCTCTCCATAGCAACTCCAACAATAACAACATTAACAATGGGACAGCGAATCACATGATGCTGCTACAAAATAAGATAAATGGAAGACTCGGCATTTTCCTTTATGAGTAGTGGTGGTGATTATTATTTTATTATTATTTTAAGAGGAAGTACATCTGGGCGAGCATTCTCTATTAACACGAATCTGACTGAAAATCTGGAAGGTGTCCGACATTTCGAAAAATGAAGGTATCGGCCAATGAAAGACAAGGTGTAAGAAGGGTATGAAATAAAATTGCTCAATAGGCTTCAAATGGTCTAATACCGTTGGGGTCGGAAAAGATCAAGTGTTAACCCAGGGTATTTGAAAATAATGAGCCTGGCAAAACTATGTGGAAGCAATACCAGGAACAGCTAAGGGCCCTGTGGTTGCCCAAATATGCTCCAAAGTGAAATGCCTTTGAGGCTTTTTCTTTGATATATTTGTCATACCTCAAATGACTTCAGAGACCGTTTACTCCCAGTTGCACAAGCGAAAACTAGGTATAAAATGAATATCTCCTTAACACAACTACTATCACCAACACCACCAGCCATGAAATGGAAATCCACATATGACAGTCTTATATAAAATGAGCGGGGTGAAGACATAATGAATGCCAGTATCAACATCGACCAGGGAAATTCGGTTGGCTTCACTTCTTTGTCATCTTCGGCATCGAAACTTTTGGGATTGAAGGTATTTGGTTTAGGAGTGGTCGGAGTGGAACTCCGGTTGGGAGGTCTGAAAATTGGTAACAATTTTCTTTACGTTGCACCAACGCAGGTATGCCTTATGACGACAATGGGATAGGAAAGGGCTAGGAGTGTGTTTTAAGCCCTGTGCTCTTAATTAAGGTACAGCCACAATATTTAACTAACGTGAAATTGGAAACTACGGAAAAGCATCTTGTGCCACACCAAGCCTGCCTTGTTGATGCACTTCCTATATTTTTACTTATCCTTGACTGCTGTTGTCGCCATTTGCGATAACGTTACCAAAATGTGACGTGAAACTTCGTTTCTCTTTGAAGATGGCGCTGTAGCCATCTGTGTTGTGATTGAGTCTGTCTCTCGCTCCCCGAGTATTAAGTTGGTCTGCTCGTGGAACCAACAATGGAGGGATCGGTAATAATGAGCAAACTAGGATTTAAAATGTGCTTCTTGATCTAAGAATTGTTTACTTATTTCAACGCTCGGCGCTGGGCTGGGTGTCATTATTCTGATTGAAGTAAATACTTTTGAGATTCCGGATGTATTTCAATTTATTTTATTTCACGTTCCATAGTTACAACAATGGTTCTATGTGATTGCATTTCCGTAGTCTTTTATTACCTGTCTTTGCGGGTTCTTAGTTAATTTATTTTGTGTGTGTTTTAAATGTGTGCACACGCGCGAGAGCGAAGAGTGGTATCTACCAATCCGTTTGTTTGGGTCTGTGCGTTTATGAGTTTTGAGAATACGCACTTTTGTTTTCTCATCATTTTGAATCACTGTTGAGCATTGGTATATTTTTGATTTGACGCTACGGGATTTAATCCATGTTTGACCACGTGAGTCCATGATATCCGTCGCCACCCTGCGCTAACCAGTACGTCGCGTGCCTTGATACGCCGACCTAGTCTGGGTCGATTTTTATATTGGGTCTCTGTTCTGCGTGCTGTGCTGTTTGCCTGAATGCGGGTTATAGTACTCTCCGTATCTCGTAATTTTAATTTTCCGTTTTTCATTTTCATTTCTGCTTTCTTTTTATTTCGCCGGCTTGCTGCTCTATTGTCGGCGATTGCATTTTGTTTTTGTAACTGTGACAATATCTTCTTGGACATGATTCTTCTCATTTGGGAGGCTGTGCTTTGGCATTGTCCTTGTGACGCGCTAGCATCGAGTTGACGCTCATTCGCAGCACGGGAATACTAAATTTGATATATACGCGGTTCGTAATTATACGATTATCTTACCCCATATTGGTTCCATTTTCTGGTTCCTTTGGTAACGTGTCCCACGTCACATTTTCATGGATTTTTGGACCATTGTATTCGTATGTGGCCGTACTGAATTGAATTGGGCGACTGTGTGCACTCTGCCCGAGAAATATAGCAACCTACTGTGTTATTGAACATGGACCTACTCGATATGCATTTTGCCTGCAGTTGTGTAAGTAACTTTTTAAAGCAACTTCCCATTTTCTTGTATTAATTTTTGTATTATGTCTGATAATAAACCCCTTATTTTTTGATCTATTCTCCTATTCATGGGGGTTATGGGTTATTGCCTTTCTGTCCTTCTCTCCCCTTCTTGTCTACGCGCAGATCCAGCTCCGAACTCTTAATTCGTTCCAGTCCGTCCACGGCAATTTATGAAAGGAGGTAAGTGAGGTAGGTATTTATGATTATGTCGTGTATCTTCATGTGTTATTGCAGCAGGTGGGGGTATGTGATTATTCAGGGCTGCCGAAAGTTGGGTTCGAACTCAATATCTCCCGAATGCAAACTCACAGCTGTGAGACCCTAACCTCACAGCCAACTCGCTCAATGTTTTAAAAATTCCCGCGTTGATGAGTTGGATGAAAATCAGCTCCATGAACTTTACGAATATTTCTCATCATCCTACCTGAAGTTCGTAATGAAAATATAACTTATTCTCTTTCCGTCCCTGAAGGGGTACGGCGGGCCTCCTAAACGGTGAAGCCGTCTCTCGGGCCAGCAGATTTGAGATGTGGTGTGGCCAATGCTAGGAGCTGTCTCGCATTCGCGTTAGTGCAGGACGGGAAACCACGGAAATATTTTATCAGGTGAGCCGACGTTGGGAACCAGTCCCGATTTCAGGGGTGTGGACTCACCGGTCCTCTACTCGGTTGGACGGTCGGAATGTAGAGTTGTTGATCCAACTCGACCACGCCTATTAATGACCTCGTGTCTAATTCACTGCCGACGAATTTAGCAGCGTTTACTAGTTCCCCGAGTATATAGCCAATAGTGAGCCGTCCCGTGACGAATTCACCAACCGAGTAATGGTGAAACTAAATCGAAAGGTTTTTGCAGTGGCAGTGACGGCGGTTTGTTTTGAGGGGAGAAGCACGAATTTCACAGACCACAAAAATACTAGCAATGGAGAAAATTGAGGGCTTTTTTCTTTGCTATTTGTTCTACGTCGCACCGACACAGAAATGTCTTATGGCGACGATGGGACAGGAGAGGCCTAGGTGGTTGTGGTGGTGGTGGCGGTGATTACTGTTTTAAGAGGAAGTACAACTAGGCAATCATCCTCTACGTAATACTAATCAGAGAGAAAAATGGAAGCAATCCGACACTTCGAAAAATGAAGATATCGGCCAAAGAAAGACAAGGGCCACGAAGGGCATGAAAATCAATGACTCCCTAGCTCTCGCAAACATTATAGCGCCAGGGTCGGAAAAGAACAAGTGTTGATCAAGGTAGGTCGGGTAGGACAGATGAAAGTGAGGAGCCTGGCACAAGTAAGTGGAAACAATACCACAACTCAGCTAAGGGCCCCGTGGTCACCACCCCACGCTCCAAAGTTCAGAGCCCCTGGGGCCTCATTTACTCGCCTATTACGACAGGCAGGGCATACCTTGGGTGTTATTCTACCGCCCCCACCCACAGGGGAAAAGAGGCCTAGGAATGGGAAATAAGCGTCCGTGGCCAAAGTTAAAGTACAGCCCCAGCATTTGCTTGGTGTGAAAATGAGGAAACCACGGAGAATCATGTTCAGGGCTGCCAAGAGTATGGGTTCGAACCCTCTATCTCCCGAATACTGGCCGCACTTAAGCGACTCCAGCTATCGAGTTCGGTAAATGAGTAATTCAACCGTAGAATTTGTTAGAAAGAAAACACGAGTGGGTGTTCTCTGCTTACATTGATACTCAAATTCACAATGGCACAATGACTCCATTCTGCCTGGCTCTGTGGCTAAATGGTCTACTTGTTGGCCTTCGGTTCAAGGGGCCACGGGTTCAATTCCTTGTCGGGTCGGGGATTTTAACTTGCTCCAGTCTTCCGCTCTGACAGTGCCTACGGCTTCCCAAAGAGGACTTCCAACTTCCGAAGCTGTGAAGGGTCTGTTATTCGCAGCTACATATTCCTCCACTTGGCCCCAAAATCAGCTCTACTGCGTTAAAATGGCAATGGTACGGTGGAAGGCGAACAAATGTATGCCCATGGCCCATTAGCTATTTCATCCACCACGTAAACAAGGTCGTAGGCCTTGTTTTGTTTCACAAGATGCATGCGATCGCCCCCTTGCTCATGTCATCGCGAACCTAAATCTTGTGCTCCTTCAACCAATCTAACAACTCACTCTTTCTAGCCGCCATTGTTGGTGCTTTGTCAAGAATGACCGAGTGAAATAACAAAGACCAAGAAGAGAACTGAGCAAATACAACACACTACAGATAATACGAGGTTACAGTAAACAACAGATCGACAACACTGGTAATCGGAACTGCAATTTAACGCTTTCTATCTGAGCGATTGGCTACCTATGATTGGCTGTTTATTAATTCGATTACGCTCCACCAAAAGCAGCGCTAAAATGTCAAGGCGAAACTGATAAGAAGTGAACTATAGTACCGAACCCACATACACAGAAGTAGGTGGTAATGAAGACACCTCTTTCGTCACCTGGGGCCTGTTCCACGAACGAACTTTGCAACTTTTCAACTTTGCACTTTTCACTTTTCAATTCTTGCAAAGTGCAAAGTCTTTCTGTTCCACCATGAACTAGGCTGTACTTTTCAATTTCTTCGCAAAGTGAAAAGTCTTTGCGAATGAGTGATCCGATCGAGTTTATTCTATGAGCAAACTGTATAGGCCTAATACTCTATGATTTTAATGCTTTACTTTTCGCGGCGAACTTGGCGGTATAATTGTCGTGCCGCTTAAGTTTTTATCGTGGGAAAGAAAGGTTATTACAAGAAGCTGGCTGTGCTGGAAGTTGTCAATGAGAAACGTGGCATCCTTTTTTGACAACTTTAAAGATAACCTCTCAAATGATGACACACATCAATGTTAACGAGAGTACCGTCAACACATCCACACACAGAAGGACATTCACCCTTCATTAGAAATCCCGTCGCTATATTAAATGGATTATCAGGCCAACGTACTGTTAGCAAATATTACATTTACAATAACATCTACGACTTTGGTAACAGTTCTGCAAATAATTGAATTTGATGTCCCATGCATTGCTGTTACACAGTACAGCTGGGTACCATTTACTAAAAAATGTAAACATAAGAATTTGTTCTTTTTTGGAAAGGAATTTACTTCTTTATCTTTCAATAAATTACCGATCATTTCAAGAATATAGTCAGCCTCTTGGGATAATACGAAATCACTCGCGTTATTACGTCGAAGTGAGGTTATGAAAATTAATCCTGCCTTTGTAAGTTCCATTATTGGATTCTTCATCACTGTCCTCACTTGATGCTAACAAAAGCTCACGTCGTGACGTGTTTATATCACTAAACCAAATTCTACGCCGAGAAGCTAATGTACATACTTGTTAATTAACATATGAAAAGGGAATCATCTCTTTGCAAGATTTATGAAAACTTTTCACTTCATTTCTTTGCACTTTGCATTTCTGTACCAATAGAGGAACATAACAGGCTTGAAAAGTGAAAAGATTTCTAACTTTTCACTTTTCACTTTGCAAGCTAAATCTGAAAAGCGATAGTGGAACAAAATCTGAACTGAAAAGTGCAAAGTGCAAAGTGCAAAGTGAAAAGTTGCAAAGTTCGTTCGTGGAATAGGCCCCTGGTCAGCTAATTCATTCCCTGCTATGCCATGTGTAGGTTATCATCATCATACAACCTGGCTGGGAGGTCGTGGACAGGTTGCACAAACGAGTATTGGACAAAACGCCAAAAAGCTCAAAAAGTCGGCACTCTTGACAAACAGACGTCTTTCGCGAACTTGCGTACAGAGTGACGTGTTTGGTCAGTGGATTGCTGGAAACGAGCGATTTGGAGTGGTGAATCACGCTGTAGCTTGTGGCAATCTGGCGGAAGTGTGAAGTACAGAGGAAGTGGTGTTTTGGTACGGGGGTGTTTTTCGTGGTTGGATGTGTGTTCCCCTTATTGTGTTTAAGAAAACTCTAAATGCGGAGGGATATGAACACATTTTAAACCAGACTGTGCTGCGGACAGAAGAGGAGCAGTTCGGAGGCGATGATTGTTTGCACCCTGTCATCTGTGAAGCAATGGTTTGTGAATAATAACATTCCTGGCGCCCAGAGTCACGACCTGAACACCCCAGCGTCAATCATCACTACCTTCTCTGGGTTCGGTTTTTCAGGAAGGTTGGGCTACCATTTATCCACATTCAAGCATCTCATTGAGTGTCCCCAGCAGAGATGAAGCCGTTGCATAGGCGTAGGGTGAACTCACATCCCATATTAATGCTCACTAACAGGGAACATCACGCGGGTAAGGTGGCGGTGTTCGTCTTTATCGTTTTGAGAGGAGCACCTTCCTCTAAATAACACTAATCAGAGAAAGAAATGGAAGGGATCCGACGCTTCGAAAAATGAAGGTATCGGCCAAAAGAAGACAAGGGCCTGAAGGGCTTGAAAATGAAACTTTCCCTAAGCCTCGAATGCTGTAATACCGTCGGGGTCGTAAAAGAAGAAAGTTGACCAAGGAAGGTCGGATAGATAGATGAAAGTGAGAAGACTGGCAGAAGTAATTGGAAGCAATGCCAGGACTAGCTACCACAGGGTCGCCAACTCACGCTCCCACGTTGATAGGCCCTGGGGCCTCTTTTAGTCGCCTCTTACGGCAGGTGGGGAATACCGTGGGTGTTATTCTACCGACCCACCCACAGGGGGGATAACACGGGTAAAGTCTAACAATGGAAGGGCGCGTACCGGGGAGTCACGGATCTTACGTAAATTTTGCACACACTTTAAAAGATACAAAACACTTCTTTGGGAAATTAACTTCTTCAACGTAGAGAAAGTGTTAAAGGTCGCGGTTGGCTGCGCTGACTGCGGCGCGTGCTGTCCTCTCTCGTCGAGGGACCGCGCCACTGATCTTCTGTCTTATTCCGTTAGTAGAACGTCGCGAAGTTGATGTAGTGACATTAAGAGAAATAATTTAATTCCTGCGTTGATAGTGGATCAAAAAGGTTATAACATAAGGTTTTTGCAGTGAAAATAAGGGGTAATCAGTATGATAAGCGAAGGCAGGTTACTTTATATAGTTTAGCAACACTGATGTTGGTGCTAGAAAAGTTGAACGCACGAATCCGTTCTACGTCAAGCACGTCTAAAGAAGCGAGGACAAGGGCAAGATGGTGATGGTGATGTTTCAAGAGGAAGTAGAACTAAGTAATCATCATCTCTGAACAGTGGAATATATTGAGTGACCGCCTTCAAAACAATATTGCACAGGGTGCTCAAAGGCTCCCGGTGCTTTGTACAAGCATTGACTTCGGTAGCAGGCGTATTACCACATGGGACGAAAATGAGGAGACAACAGTTGATGGTATGTCAACGTTTCAAGATTGTGTTTCTCTTCGCCAAGACGATATCGAAGTTCAATAATCGAAAAGTGTCAGATAATCTACGAACAAATCCTCTCCATACTCTAAACCCGCGTACGTCTAGTGGTTGACAGTAAGCTGTGGCACAGAGAGGAATCATCATCAGCTGTACGGTATCGTCACTTTGTGTAAATTTATATTCAGAAAAGGAATCCGGAATGAGCGCCACTATACCGGACGGTGTGAATAAGTCATTAAAACTTTCGTTCACTTATACAGATCTCATTTTTCCCGATTTAGTGCAAACAACATGAACATTATCGTGGGAAAACCTGTTCCCGTTCACCATCTTACGGAACACAACTTCCGACTCCCTTGCGGTGATGCATGAAGAACCCATAAGTTCGCCGCTTGCAGTAGTTCTCGGCATTATGGTGTAAATGCGTGTGGTGGACATCACAGGGTGAAATGCGGTAGGCTGAACCAACTCTGATCACGGTTACACACGTTTTCGGGACCGTAGCATCCTAAAACAGATTTAACACTTTCTACGAATATTTCTGCTGCTGCCATGGTTTCTACGCTATTTCATCCTTACACATGTTAATCCCCGCGACACAATGCCATAGAGATTCCTACATTTGGGTATCCACGTGCGGCATGCTTTAAGCCCTACGCTGTTGAACAGTACGAGTTGCAGGTAGGGCGTGAAGTGGCGGCCTGTCGACGTGTACACCCACCACGTCGTGGAGAATTGCGTAGCCGAGCGGGCAATGCAAACTTTCAAGCTTTCTGTAGGCGGCATGAATTAATTTCGGAAGAAATGGGAAAAACTTACGTAAGATGGGTGTCCATATCGCAGTCTGGCCAGTTAAATCTGCTATCTTAACGGAGTAAAGCATACAGCCGGTTCCTTCACGCCGAGTGTTGGGCGGCGGTAAATAGACTGACCCACTATAGGGACCAACGGCTACGGGCGGAGGAGTACTTATAGAAGGGAATTGGGCCATCAGAAGAGAAAATGCCACTGAAACCCCATATAAACTGTAGCGTCACTACTCCAGAGGAGCGGCTACAAAAGCCCTCCGTTCTCCAAGTTAGATGCGGCCTAAAAGTTTCGGCTGGCAGTAGCTCTAAAATGCCTTTGGGTTTGGCGATCCCATCGTAATAAAAGCCTATATGATGACAAATGTACTGAAGCCTCAGGAAATACAAGGGCGTTCCCCACAAAAACCTGCAAACTGCTAGGCGTTTCCCACAAACGACGCGCAGTTCTGGTGATGCTGGGAGAAATGTGAGAAATGGGCGATCAGCAAACAAATACATCAAGATAGCGACCATCATTGCTGTGTCACTAACAGGGAAAGTGGAATAATTAATAGATTTTAGGGTTCACAAAGATGTAGCATTGCTGGGAATCAGTGAGGTCAAATGGAAAGGAAAAGGTGACAGGAAACTAAAGAAAGGATACATCCTACACTATAGTGGAGGAAGAGAACCCAAAAATGGTTTAAATCTCATAATAAAAAGACCTAAAATAATACCTAGAATTGGTGGAATACATAAAGGACAGGTCAGATTGAGATTTGAAACTGGTGTTACGAATTGAACTCGATTAATTCATTTTGAATACTCTTTGATTCGCCACTAAACACACTTTTTATCTTAGAATACTGGTGTTGTATTTCTGCAGGGCTCCTTGATACTAGCAATTTCAACAATTCCTTAAAATTACCGCGATTTATTGAATATAACATTTCGTCATTACCACGAAAACTTGTTCTTGCTTACTTAAATAGAGCACTGCATCAAATACACACTGAAGGAAAAGCCTATTTAAACTACATTTTCATTGAACTGTACAATATACAGTCAAGCATTTTCCTTCAGGGCATCAGAGATCGTATTTTGGTTTCTTTCCAAAGTCTTCAAATCTAGTAGGCATTTTATATTTTCTGCAGAGCCTGAGTGCTTATGTGAAGAACGTGCTATATTAAAAAGGGCTGAAAATCCTTCTTTATTCCAAACGCTATTTTATTGCTAACAAGCAAGCAGGGCCAACAAAACAACTTATGTACAGCTAGAGAGGAGCACAACCATGGAAATTCCTTAAACGACGATCGTTGAAACTCAGATTGTAAGATTTACCGGAATGTTTCACTTCTCTTGTAGCAGAAATTTGCAGTGATTCAGCAGGGCGACCAAAACGTAGAATTTCATTCTGATCTTCGTTTCTCCAACGTGAAAATTGTGTCATAAACAGGATTCATGTTTAAATGAAACAGCACAACACTACGAATGAACCATGGTGCGTAATTACTCGTACTTTACGCAGGAAGACGCAGGGAAGACGAAACATTCCGATCTTCCGGCAACTTCACTTGAATATTCAGCTATGAGGACAGTACGCGGGTGACGTTACGGTTGTCATGGCAACCGCCAAGGCCAAGCGGTACGAGGGAGCACTTGGGAGGTAGAGGCAGCTGCGGAATCTCTCGTCTTTACTCAATCTCGCGCGCCGTACTGTGGCCGACAGCCGGCGCTTTCGTGAGTTCCCCTGGTTCTCATCAAGTAATGCGAGCTCTTGGTGCACCAAAAGCCGTACAAAAACTTGTTCTTTCCGTAAAGCCAACAAATGTCATGAGGAAATAAATTTTAAAAAATCATTCTGGAAAAAATAAATACATCACCTACTTCACATGAAAAGCCGCCCCTGTATTTTGGTAGACTTTTGTAGAAGAAATGAGTTGACCATTGGTAACACATGGATTCTAAAGAAAAGGCATCAGAAGATAACAAGATATAGCTGGTATAACAAAGTGAAAACTCTAATAGATAACATTTTGGTCGAGAAAGGTGACAGGAAAATGTTGGTAGATGCCACAGCCGTCCCAAGTGAATCTTTTAAAGGAGATCATCGAGTTGTGATAGCTATGTTAAAGATGCGAAAGATATAAAAGATGACTGAGATTAGGCAGAGAAAGCTACGGTGTGGAAATTACAGGAGAAGGAAATAAATGAAGAGTTTCGGACACCCATTAAAGCAAGTATACTTAAGGAAGACATTGGAAGGGTCGAAGAAGAATGGGCGTACTTCAAAACAGTCATTGTGGAGTCTGCAGAGAAAGCCTGTAAAAGAGTATCAGGAAGGAAGAAATATCAAGAAAAGCCCTAGTGGAATGACACGGTAAAAGCAGAACAATAGATTGAAAAAAAAGATACAGGCACTCCAAGAAGGAGTACCCAAAAGTAGTTCAAGAAGAGAAAAAGAAATTCTGGCAAAGATGCACTGAACATCTGCAAGAAGATGCAACCGGAAGCAAAAAGATATTATTCCAGTGGGAAAGAAAGGAGAAAAATCAAGGTGAAAGTGTTAACTTCATTAAAAATGAACAGGAGGAAGTGATGACACAGAAACAGGATATAGATATATTGCAGAGGTGGAGAAAATACTTCGAACAAAATTACAACGCGCAAAATACCTCGGTACAAGGAGAAATCGAAGAACCAGAGTTAGTGCAGATGGATGATAAGGAAAACGATGTGTCCATGGCAGAGATTGAGTGGGCCAGTAAAAGGATGAAACGAGGAACGGTGGCTGGTCATCATAGAAATGATAATATCAACAGGAGTATTTGGTCTACAGTGGTCGTATAGACTCCTCAGAGCGATATGGAGAGAAATGCGTATTCCAAAAGAGTGGACGAAACTGGTCATTATACAAATATATACATATTTTTTATGCTAGTTGCTTTACGTGGCCATAATTAAGGTACAGCCCCAGCATTTGATTGGTGTGAAAATGAGAAACCACGGAAAACCATTTTCAGGGCTGCCGACAGTGGGGTTCGAACCTACTATCTCCCGAATACTTGATACTGGCCACACTTAAGCGACTGCATCTATCGAGTTCGGTACCAGTTTTTTTTAAGGAGACAGGAAGCAATGTGAAAATTACAGAGGTGTGACACTGATACATCATCCTTGAAAGAATCTTGGATAGACGATAAGACATAGATTAGAGGGAATATTGGAAGTACACCAGTATGGATTCAGAAGGGGCAGGTCCACATTTCACCCAATATTTACATTGCGTCAAATGATGGAAAGGTAGTGGGAATATGGAAAGGACAATGTAGTAACATCTCTACATACTGAAATGGCATACGACCTTGTCCCAAGGAATTTTGTGTAGGAAACATTGACAGAGGCACGGAATGGGAATGAAACAATACAGATGGTAGCCGCATCGTATCAAAATTGCGAAAGCTTTGTTAAAACTAAAGTGGGGCAAACTTAATGGTTCAGAGTTGAGACTGGCTTAAGACAGGGGAGTGTACTGTCTCCCTTACTCTTCAGTATCATCATGGATAGAATTCCACATAATGTGAAGGAAAGATGATTGGTGAGCAAGTAAAGTCCATGCTCTTTGCTGGTGATCTTGATGTTTGGGGAGATAATGAAAATGAAGTACAGACACAAGTTGATTTATGGAATGAGGAGATACGAACATTTAGAACATTTATTAAGAACATTGCAGTCTTTCAGCCCATATACATGTTCCCGTTACAAAAGGGAAGAAAAGAAACAAAACAAATATGCACTAAATCTACCATGTGAACAAAAATAAACTATTTCTATTATGTGGACGCTTACATGGGCGGATGACCGGGCCTCGTGCAGTCGCTCCCTTGAAACATGAGGGGTTAAGACATTTTCGAATGAAGATTAGTACTGCGGAATGCAAGACGAGGGGTAACACAAATTCCAGGGGAGTGATAAAAATTTGAAGTAGTGAAACATTTTAAATATTCATGTAGCATGATGTCACAAGATTGAATTTTGGGTGTAGAAATTGATTTAAGAATACAGCATTCTGCAAGTTTCTACCAGTGTGAGAGAAACATTGTATGGAACAAATTGTAAGAAGGTTTTGTACCGTCTTATTACAAACCAGCAACCTGGAGGTTGAATAAGCGGAACCAAAGTAAGATACAAGCAGCTGAAATGAGCTTCTTGAGGAAGGAAAAGACGAGATAGAATACGAAATGAGGAAATAGGGAGAAGCTTGGGAGTGTGTAAACTTCAAGGACAGACTGATATAGCAAAGTCGAACTGTTTTGGACAAATGATAATGCCAGGAGGGAGAATAGCAAAGAGAACATTCATTGATACAGAGACTGTAAAGAGGCCTAGAACGAGATGGAGGAGCTCTGTTGTGGAATGTATTGCAACTAGAGGAGTCGATAGCAATAACGTACTAGAAGAGGATTCGTGGAGAGATCGATTAAGGGGGAGGGCTTTGGTACACTACCGTGTCCAGAGAAAATCTGGAATATGAAATGGATGAAGAAGGAGAATAAAAGGGTATCCAGATACATTTGTTCAGGTAGTGTACCTCCATTATACTACCATAATGGAAAAACTAGGACTAACATTGAAACGAAACAACATGAAATGTTGTATGGCTTTTAGTGCCGGGATATCCCAGGACGGGTGCCCGTAGGCGACCTGCGCGTCATGATGGGGATGCAATGATAATAACTTCGTGTGGCTATTTCTAGCCGTGTGCAGCCCATGTAAGGCAGACCCTCCGATGAGGGTGGGCGGCATCTGCCATGTGTAGGTAACTGCGTGTTATTGTGGTGGAGGATAGTGTTATGGGTGGTGTGTGTGGTGCAGGGATGTTGGGGACAGCACAAACACCCAGCCCCGAGCCATTACGTTAACCAATTAAGGTTAAAATCCCCGACCCGGCCGGGAATTGAACCCGGGACCATCTGAACCGAAGGCCAGTACGCTGACTGTTCAGCCAACGAGTCGGACAACATTGAAATGAAACTTGACTGCTGCGCTGTTGGTAAAAACTGTGAGGAGTTATAATTAAAAGAATGAATACTAATTAAATAGGAAACACGTAGTAAGCAATATAACGAAAGTTACTTCGTAAGAGGTGATCTCATTCTTCAGTTCAACGGAGATTTCTAGAATAATCCATAGGTGCAAGGACTAACGTGGTTAAATCAAGGAAAATTTTGATGCGTATGAATTTTAAAGCAATGGCTTCTTTTTAGAAAAACAGGCGACGAACTTGGAGAGGAACTGTATCTTTATGAGTGATTTAAATAAGGCTTTCAAAATAAGACAAAGAACAGGAATTTAAAAAATCACTTTTAAAATGTTGCAATTGGATTTAATTATTCGAACATGTCAAAAGACAATATGACATGAGAATAAGTTATTCTTAGTAAATTTAGAGACTTGATGTAATCAGGACTTCTTTAGGAAATTAAAAATGGAAAGGGAGTAAAAACTGGCTCGTACTAACGACATGAAAGATAGAGACTGCTACCTACCGACCATCTTTGAATCTACTTGAACTGCTGGCAGCCATGACACTTACAGGCAAAACAAACGACAGATGTCATGGCATAGTGGCTGTACTTGTGTAGACGTACACATTAAATTCGCTAATCTTTGTGTTTCATGCATTAAAACCGTCCTTTAATGATAAAAACCCTTTTTAAACACAAGTATTAAAATTAGTGTTGAAGTTGTGTGGTGACAGTGTTAAACCAATGTGGTTATGTGGCAATAGACTGTGTTGGTTGAAAGGTGGCTGCATTTTCCTGTTCAACAATAATGTTTAATGCAATTATATTAAATGTCAAAGTAAGTACGGTAACTAAAGAACAATTAAACTAAAGTGCATTCATGAGATGTATTGAAATGATGCAATATTAAATGCTTCTCTCTGCGTTGCAGTTCCAAGAAAGGGATGTGGTGGTGATTATTGTTTTAAGAGGCAACCATCCTCTATATACCACTAAGAAAGAATGCCAGGGATCCGACACCTCGAAAAATGAAGGAATCAGCCAAGGATAGACAAAGGCCACTAAGGGCGTGAATTTGCTCTAATACCGTCGGGGTCGGAAAGTAACAAGACTTCACCAAGGGAGGTCGGATAAGATAGATGAAAGTGAGGAGTCAGGCACAAGAAAGTGGAGGCAATGCCACGACTTCGCTAAGGGCCCCGTGGTTGCCAACCCACGCTTCTAAATTGAGAGCCCCTGGGACCCCATTTAGTAGCGTCTTACGTCAGGCAGGGGATACCCTGACCGCAACCACCCACACAGTAGCTCAGATAAGGGCCCGTGGTCGCCTACCCCCGCTCCCAAGTTGAGAGCCTTTGGGGCTCCTTTCATAAGAGGCGACTAAAAGGGGCTCCAGGGGCTCTGAACATTGGAGCGTGGGTTGGCGACCACGGGACCCTCAGCTGAGTCCTGGCATTGCTTCCACTTACTTCCGCCAGGCTCCTCACTTTCATCTATCCTGTCGGACCTCCCTTGGTCAACTCTTGTTCTTTTCCGACCCCGACGCTATTAGGTTTGCGAGGGCTAGGGAGTCTTTCATTTTCACACCCTTCGTGGCCCTTGTGTTTCTTTGGCCGATAACTTCATTTTTCGAAGTGTCGGATCCCTTCCATTTTCCTCTCTGATTAGTGTTATATAGAGGATGGTTGCCTAGTTGTACTTCCTCTTGAAACAATAATCACCACCACCACCACCACAGGGCGAGTTCAAAAGAAACCTTGAAGGAAAATAATAGGTCGTCATTAGAATGGCCTATGGGTTATGAAATTGGGTTTAGGCCTATGCTATAATAACCCGCAAATAATTGTTCATACATAAATGTAACGTTACCGGTAATGCCTTTCTGATGGCGACTTGTGACGTTCAATGCTGCGCATGACATGGGAATCTTGATTTAAAAAACGCATAGCCTATTATTACATATTAATACTGTTCATCTTTTTTCCAACCAAACGGCTGCCAGATATGCTGCGCTTATTTCATTAAAAGTCCTATGATTATTAATTGTAATAGTATTTTCAAAACGTCTGAACTTGATACGTTTATAATAAGACTTTATTTTTGCAACAAATATAACCACATTCTTTCATGAACTGATAATATGGCTAAGCTAAAGTGACGTGCGTTTAGGACAGTATGGAAGTGTCAAGTTCTCTTGCCTGCAACTGTAATGACGGCCGTAGTGCACTGAGCGTCCGTCAGGGGCGCTGTAACGAATATGTTTAGCAGTCTATATCTTTCAAGTCGTTGGCACGTACCGAAAGCACTGGCATTTTCCTTGTCGGAACGATGAGCTGTGATGACCTGTACTTCTCATTTGTCATGTATGTAGTATATTACACAAATAGAACCTCACTTACAGGAATGGTAAACAAAGATATAAATACATAGCAATAAATTTGTTTAGAGGCGTAATAAGGGTAAACAAAGAACTGAATACATACCAATAAATTTGTTTAGAAACGTACTAACCTTCAAGGTACAAGAGAATGACAGCCTGAGTTAACTTTAATCCTACTGAACAACGCCTATGGTCACCTTTGTGCAGCACATACACGCCGTTTATTCTTTGATAAATGTGTCTAAATTGGTCACGGGGAGCGAAGGTGACATACGATCAAACTACAACATGGCATACTCTAGTGCCGTGGCACATGGAAGCGCTACAGGGGGAAGAGTCGCGTCATCATTGGCTGGCTTGGGCTCGTGTCCTATGCTCGTATCATCATCGCGAAGAATTGGACCATTCTCCTCATGACGCGAGAAGAGAGATATTTGGAGATATTCAGTTCTTGAATAATAGATGAATTACTTCACTTTTCCGTCCAAGGCACGCGAAGCATTCTTCTCCTACACCACACCTTAAAGGTGTCTATACGGTCTTCATCTCTTTCCTTGAGGTTCCAGGTCTCGGAACGATAAAGGAAGAGAGAGAACAAAATTGAATCAACTAGTGTAAACTTTCTACTGTTTGTTATTGCTCTGCAACGCGCACTAAGGTGATAGCTCTCCTAATCTATTTGCCTGAATTTCCGGTAACACACAAGGTACAGTATATAAATTCATTTAATAATTCCAGTTCCCTTAATCGATCTATAAGCTAGATCTTTGCCGCTCTGACAATTACCATTAGTTTGCATAAGCTCAGGTTGATCCCTATCCCATATTCTAAACTTGACCTTTTACAATTGCTTGTAATATTCTGCAAGTTCATCTTCCCAGCTGGCAAGGAGAGTGGTGTTATCAGCTAGCGCAGGCTGCTGAGTTTTCGTCAACCAATTGATATGCTACCAGTCCAGTTATTGAGGGCTTTCTTCATCACATATTTAGCATAGATGTTATATACGGAGCCGTGCCGGACACCCTGCGAAATAGTGACAAATCCTGAAATGCCGCCATCTACATTTACAGTTGCAATGTTGTTTCCATACGAAATATTCGAAAATGACATTATATGTTGTGGAATGCAACATTTAACAAGAACCTCCCATAGTTTATTCCAGGCAACACAATCAAAAACTTTCTTGTAGGCAAGAAAGCATATTAGCGCAGGAACACAGAACTCACGGAATTTTTCAAATATTTGCCTCCTATTAAAAATCTGTTCCCGTGTTCCTCTTCCTGCAACAAATCCTGCTTTCTCAAGGGATATGTGAGGCATTATGTAAGACTTGAGGCTCTGGATTATGATGTACAATAAAATCTTACTTGCATGAGATATCAGAACAATTGTAAGATAGTTGGAACACTTCCTGACTGGCCCTTTCTTATGCAAGGGGATTTAGATAGAGCTTATCCAATCTTTTGGCCATTCTCTAGTCGCATATATCTTATTACACAATGAGTGCATCAAGTTCAAGCCTTCTTAACCCATTTCTTTAAGCAACTGTGAAGAAATACCATCTAGTCCAGGGGATTCCTTTTTCAAATGATTAATGGCGTTCTGATTTCGCTTTGTGGAATGTAAAGTTTAAATGCAGATGGCCCTTCTGATTGATGGACTGCTACATCATCATTTCTTCCAGAGTACAGCTTTTGACAGTATTGTTTCCATCTTCTATCGCAACTTTTCTATCTCCAATTAGGCGTCCATTCTCGTCTTCTATAACCCATCTGTGTGGTTTAAATTGATGAATAATGATGTTGATATTTTGAAGAGATTCTTTGTTTGATTTCGTTCTGGTCTTGTTCTATATCCTCGCAAACGCTGTGGATGAACTGTGATTTATCATTCCTACAATTACGCTGTATCTTTCTACAAAGAATCCTGTACCTATTTTCGTCCTGAATGGATGGATACCATGTTTCTTCAGATTAGGCCTACTTCTTTCTTCAATCAGCTTGTGGCGTTATTAATCTAAATATGCTTGTTATGTCATATAGTTTGGACAACCTACTGTCTACGCGACATGTATTTTAATTCTGTCTCTCATCGGCACTTGTAATTTTGGTGAATTATCTCATTCCACTATGGACCTCGTCTTCACGGCCCAGTTATTGTACGGAGCTGTGATATACCACGATTATATGAGACTGGAATTCTACTATATTTGAAGTATTGAATTAATAAAAACTTCGTATCTCGTGTACTCTGATAATATCTGCTTTAGCACCTTGGACGCTTGGCCTACTTGTCATCTACTCTGCCTATACGAGGAGAAGTGAACCTTTCCGTCACATAGTTACACTGTGTGTTATTATTGCACTTCGGACAGCTGCACGCACTCTGAAGCCATCTATGAGACTACGGTTGGTATTACAGTGGGTGGTTCGACATTGCCCACCAGGGCGAGTATCCGGTCTATGCTGTGTCGCCCCAACCTGCGAACTCTGAAGTGCTGAGTTAGTGCTTGAGGGTCTTGGACACAAGACGTTGACTAGGAACCATGGCGTGGGGGACTGCTGCTAAAACTATGTCTCCGCAGACTGGGACAGGGTGATAACCTGAAAAATCACCACATCTAGGGTTTGGAGTTTCATTACCCTTTTGGTTATGTATTATACGTGTTATTCATTCCGTATAAATATGTAGCTAATTAGGTAGTTTTATTTGGTACTGGTGAAGTTAGATGAAATACGAAGTGAGTTATCTTGGCATAAGGCCTACTTGTAAATACGTTTAATGTATTATTTCTGTTAAAATTATCTACTGTGTATGCGTTATATTCAGTTTGGTGTTTTATATGGACGTGATGGATAGCTAAGTTTGGTGATGCTGTGTTCTGCTACTAGTGTGTTTGTGGTATGTAAAGGATGGCCATTCTTTTGCTGAGATAATATTTGAAATTTTCCGTTTCCTTGTTGTTTAAAATTGTCGTTCTCTTCGCCCGGGCTTATTTTTCGCTGTATTTGCTGGTAATTTTCTATGCTATGCCCTTATGCGTGTGCCGTTTTTCCTTGAAATTTGGTATATTATTTAACTCTTCTATCGTGATGTATTGTGGGTTCATATTCATGTTTGTGGTTAGTCTCTTGGGTGTGATTAGTTCCTCTTGTCGCGTGTTTTGGCTTTCGTGTGCCCGTAATTGACCTAACACTGCACTTACACTTGTCTCTAATGTTTTTAAATTTACATTATTATTATTATTATTATTATTATTATTATTATTATTATTATTATTATTATTGAGGGTAATTTAAAATTTGTTTTTTTCTCTCTCTGAATATTTATCTTGGCTTGATGAGTTTATTTTCATCCCTATTGCGGGCTTTTAATGAGATCCTTGTTCTAATTATTTTAGTAATCCCGTATTTACCTTAACGTTTGTCAACAATGCCATTATAATTTTTCCTCTGGGGTGCTGTCGAAAGCTCTCGAATTTCATTTTAATGGCTTCCCCATTCTGTATTAAATTTTAAAGTAATTTAATATTAACATTCCTCAGACATGTGTCTATCAGTAATAACTATTTAATTAAACTGATGCATCAGTACATATGTATATATACTTTTTGGTAACAGAAGAGTACTATTTATTAGAGATACCATTAAATTTACATTTATTTAATTTTATTTAATGAATGTTTATCCTGCCTCTTAACATTGTGTTGGTTTCCTCTTGCAATTTTATTATGATTCCTCTGAGGTATTTAATTTTCTGTGAAATTGATGTATAGTGGTAACCATTATTTATTAATTATTTTTTTTTTATTTTATGAAAATTTTGGGTGTCATTTTGATGTTGCTTGTCCCGTAGTCCCTTGATCCTCTCCTCTCTCGTTCCTTTTTGGGTTGGTTCCAGTTCTCTTCCTTGCTTGTTGTGTTTTTATTCTGATTTGTTATGTATTGTTGCTCCTTTAATATTTATCTTGTGAACGTAAGTCCCTATGACGCTCGACATTCATTCTATTATTATTAAGGGGCGTTGCAAGCTGTAAAGTCGTGTTTGACATCCAGGGATGTTTTTCACTCGGTGTCCTCCTAGCTGGCTCTGGGAGAGCTGAGAAAACAATCTCTTCCATTCCGCCCGACATCTGACAATGTGATTCTTCTCCTTTAGTTGCAAATCTGGGAGCTTTGGCCGTGCAAGTTTCCCGAAGCGTGCAAGAGATTCCTGGTTGGTGAGTCTGAACTGTCTTGCTCTCATCTTCTTGGTGACTTTTAGTTTTAGCCGTATTTTAATGGACAACAGATTGTGGTACTGCCACATTCCGCTCTGGGAAGCTCTTACAAACAGATGTCTTCCAACGTTGTCTCACCAATATACTGTATATGAGTCGTAAATTGGAAAATGTCGAATGAGTTCTATACGGTTTAATACTTTTTTTTAGTTGTTTTACGTCGCACCGACACAGGTAGGTCTTACGGCGACGATGGGACAGGAAAGGGCTAGGACTGGGAAGGAAGCGGCCGTGGCCTTAATTAAGGTACAGCCCCAGCGGTTTAATACTATATAGTGATAAGAAGAAGTTCCGACGAACGAGGAGCTTCGTAAATTTTCCGGATAAGCATAATGCCCTAGTTTTGCTGTAGCCTATGTTTGAGTTCTGTATTTTTGCAGTTTCATTGTAAGCTACATGTAGTCAGAACATAAACGTGAGATGTTATTTTCTGCCGAACTGTGATAAGCACAGGGAAGATAAGTAATGGAAATGTACTTGTGAATAATTTATCATATTATACATTTCCATTCCTTCCATTTATTTGTATTCAGGTTTGAAACTTAGTTATCAAATGTCATGAGTTTATTTCAGAGAGGTTAAATTACTCCTGCAAGTTTCCAGCATCTACAAGTGGCTATTATGTCGATATAACTGGCAACCTCAACATCAAGAATATGGATTTTTTTAATAAGTTAAATATCATAAGGAAATAATGAAGCACGCTCTGAAGCACGTGTGAGTGATGCTGTAAATTGTTCCGGTTTTTATGTTTGTGAAGATCATATTCTTGAGAAGGACTTCGTTAAACACACTAGGCGTAATTAAGTTATGATGTTGTTCAACCAACCAACCAACCAACCAACCAACCAACCAACCAACCAACCAACCAACCAACCAACCAACCAACCAACCAACCAACCAACCAACCAACCAACCAACCAACCAACCAACCAACCAACCAACCAACCAACCAACCAACCAACCAACCAACCAACCAACCAACCAACCAACCAACCAACCAACCAACCAACCAACCAACCAACCAACCAACCAACCAACCAACCAACCAACCAACCAACCAACCAACCAACCAACCAACCAACCAAACAACCAACCAACCAACCAACCAACCAACCGACCGACCGACCGACCGACCGACCGACCGACCGACCGACAGACCGACCGACCGACCGCAAGCAAGCAAGCATTATTTACTCCCTATCAATTGTTTGCCCAGCACAACAACAAATCGTGTTGCTTTCTCTTGGATGTTTTTCAGTCCTTGTAGCAAGTGCTCCTGGTGTGGGTCCCATACTCTGGAGTAGTATTATAATTTGAGTCTTGACAGAGACTTATTCGCCCTCTAGTTTGCATCGTTCGTCACTAGTTAAAACATGATTCAGGAGGCTTCCTCTGCATATATCGCACTCCTGCTTCAGAAGTTGCAACACTGAAAATTTACAAATGTTCAGTAGAAGGCAAAAGAATATCACTAGAAATTTAAATGCCTCTGGTGAAGTAACGAATTCACGTGCACTTTTCATTCAATATCCGTTGCATGAATCGATCATTGCGCTTTGAGACACAACTTTGTGAAAAACTCCGATCATGAAAGGGATGCTCAAAGTGCAGCAAATATTTGTCGAGGATAATCTGCCTGTGGGCTGAAGTGACCATACTGGACGTCTGTTCAAGAATGTTGTTCTGGATTCAGATGCAGCCTCAAAGTAAGGTTGTGGTAGACAAAATTGTAGCGCTTGTAAGAAAAATGCCTCGTACTAAAGAAGAAAGAAACAGATATCATGTAATCTCAATCCTTTTCACTGGCTACAGATTGCAGTAATGACTTGATTTACACCATGTTTGTGTCACATTTTGATATGGAAAAGTGAACAGATTCTAATGGCCATCCTCACAATTCAGGATTCAATTGACAATACAGGGCAGTAATATGTAAAGTGTTGGAAGGTGAACTGCAAAAAGGAAAAATCCACGGGAAAATTGCGTAGGCTTTGCATGTGACAATGCAAGCTCTATGACTGGTGTTCCCAAAGATGTAAATATATTTCTTTGCAAATATTTATGAGCATGTGCATATAACCGCACAAATGGGCCGTAATTTTCTCGAAGAATGCCAATATCGAACATTTTTTTTAAATTTATATTTACCACTACTAGCTAAAGGGTTCCAAGTGGCAAACTACATTAAAACTTTATCAACAAGTCTTTCGAGAAGAGCCCGGCAAAATGTTGAAATACGTCTCGACTGAGTGGTTTTCTCTGTTTTAATGTGAAGAGCAGTCGAACTGTTTGTACGGAGATGAAGCAGGCGGTATCAGCAGGTTACTCAGTTCGAAATAGGCCGTGTAATAAGGTTACGAGGAGGTGGATGCTCTTTTCGCGATATTAGAGAAAGTCCTGGCAGGGATGCATCCGCAGTCCATCGGTGGTTTTAACAATGGTCACGAGAAAGCACTGCCTGAAGAAGACCGGTGTCCGGCAGCACACGGGCCACTACGGGCCCGTCCTCATACCTCTGCTGTGACCAACGTGCTCTACAAAGACTCGACTAGCCACCTTGACCTCCGCCCATTGAGCATTACTGTGACATAACGGGACGACAAGAGCCTCCTTGGCTCAGACGGCACCGCGTCGGCCTGTCACCGCTGGATACCGTGGTTCAAATCCCGGTCGCTCCATGTGAGATTTGTGCTGGGCAAAGCGGAGGCGGGACAGGTTTTTCTCCGGGTACTCCGGTTTTCCCTGCCATCTTTCATTCCAGCAACACTCTCCATACTCATTTCATAGCATTCATCAGTTATTAATAAATCACTTTGGGAGTGGCGAACCCATCGTACTAATAGCCTATATCTGCTTCATTCATTCCATCCCTGACCCGGTCAATGACTGGAAAACAGGTTGTAGGTTTCCATTTTCATTTTCAGCTTTAACTGTTGCTGATTTGATAAAGTGCAGCAGGCGTGAACTCCATCCCACAAAATGACATACGACACCTTAATGACACAATACATTCAAAAACATGGCTACTAAAGCAGTTATTGATGTATCCCCATGTCACATGTGTTCTTGAATCTGAGACCTGGAAGCTAGACAATTGCTTAGCCCAAATTGCATTCCTCTAAACTCATCTCCTTTTGGTGTTGGGATTTCATTTTCCGCCAGTGTCCGTCTCCATGGCTAAGTGGTTAGTGTGTTGGCCGTTGGTCACAATGGGTCCCGGGTTCGATTCCCGACGGGGAATTTTAACGGGGAATGTGTGTATATGACGACTCCATCATCATTTCATCCTCATCACGAGGCGTAGGTCGCCCACGGGAGTCAAAAAACCTGCACCAAGCCTCTCCGGAGGCCCCAGCCATTTTTATTTTCCGCCAGTATACATCGACGTATGCAAACGTTTCCTACAGATCGATATGATTTTCCTCGATAACTTATCCCTAACTACGTCGAATCTGTGGTACCGCTCGGTACATCCACTTAACATTTTCTGAGTTTTCTTTATTGGATACCGTACGTCAGATGACAGCACAATTAATCCAAGAGTAGGCTATAAGCGCGCGGACTATCTCTGCGCGAGTTTTAATTCACGATATGGTGGCCAAGTCGGCAGCGAGAAAATTATAATTTTATAAGTTTAGAAACACTGCTTCGGTATCCTGTACAGTCATCTCTGTTATCGAATACTTCCTTTTCCCTTTGCTTACTTTGTTTTGGTTTAAGTTTAACCAACAGAACCATATTTTACGCTGTTACAAAATATACAGAAGGAAATTATCTAGGTACGCATGCAATTCATGTTTTATGTAGGACAGGATACAGGTGTCGTGTTTGTCTGTCGCAGGAGGTGAATGCAAGGGAGGGTTAGAAAAGTGTGGGAGATCACTACAAGAGGAAAAAATGAAGAGAAAGCTACATCAGGCAGTGTTGGTAAAAAGGAAAAGGCTATTTACAAGGAACGGTTGAGTTTTTAGATGTGTGGATAATGAAAGGATCAGTTTTACGAACATTGTTACTGATGCGAACAGTATAAAAATTTCGTGTTGCTATTTCTAGTCGGGTGCACCCCTTGCAAGGCAGACCCTCCGACGAGGGTGGGCGGCATCTGCCATGTGTAGGTAACTGCGTGTTATTGTCATGGCGGATAGTGTTATGTGTGTTTTGTGAGTTGTAAGGCCGTTGAGGACAGCACAAACACCCAGTCTCTGAGGAAAAAGGATAAAACATTTAAGGTCAAAAGCCCCGACCTGGCCAGGAATCGAACCCGGAACTCCCTAGACCAAAGGCCATCACGCTAACCATTTAGCCATGGAGCCGGACATGCCAAAAATATGCCATCAAATTCAAGTACAGAAACTGACCTTGGTAACTTAGGAGGAGGTGAAGGAGGTACCCAAATCGAACGCGGTTAATTTTCCGTGCAATGACTCTATGTATTACATAGTGCCCCTACAGAGGCAGTGGACTGGCTGAAAAGTCTGGACATTAAGTTTTGAATGCTGACCAGTAAATTACATACTTCTTTAAGAATTATGTATATATATGTATTTATAATGTATCCTTGTTTTGCCATACGAAATAAATAAAATCTTTGCAATCATACACTCCATTCTCAAAAAGTCAAAGGTCTGCATTTCAATCCCTAAAATCCAAAAGAAGGCAAATAAATGGTGCTCTTAGTAAATATTTGAAAGAAAAACAGGATGATAGAGAATATTTTGAAATACGACGATGAAAATGACATGTTTCTTAAAACCGCGGCGGCTACTGTAAAACAATTCGTCAGATCTCGCCACTCGTATGAAGGCCTAAATATTTGAAATCCTTACAGAAGTGGAAGTATGGAACTAGCAGCTACCGCATTCACAAGTATATGGTATGAAAACCAGACGGCCTACTCTTCATCAGCATCACCAATCACTTCTCACTCAAGAGCTTACAACGCTGCCAGTGACATAGTTATATGCCTCTGTGGAGCCGTGGTAGAGTGTCGGCCTCCGGATCCCAAGATAGCGGGTTCAAACCCGGCAGAGGTAATCGGATTTTTGAAGGGCGGAAAAAAGTCCACTCGACACTGTAAAACATCTCTGGTGATACATTTGGTATTTACCCGACAAAATTAATTAAATCTCAACCATAGACGCCCAAGAGAGATCCGGTTTACTCTGTCTGCCATCTAGTGGGCCTAGAGTAAAACGGAACGTCGAAATTGACGAGCAGACAGCCAGATGGCGTCAAATCGAAATGTCTGCACACGGTAGCTAGTGACATAGTTCACACCCTTTGACATGAGTCGCCTGACAGTTAATACTGAACTTATACAGATATGTATAATAATATTGCTTAAAAATAAAATAAACTCCACAAGTGCATTTCTTAAGTTTATTATTTGCTCACTTACCGCAGAGTTGGAGCGAATTTCTCGGCTGCTGCAAAAGGTGATTTCTCTCGGTTGCAGGATGAAGTCATCAAGTACCCTTCTATTAGTACAAAACGTATCTGAATCTTTCGCGGGTCAATCTAAAATATCTTTTAAACTTTTCTTCTTCGTAAATGAGATGAGTACCGATTTAACTTTTTTTATCCTTGCACTTTTGTATAAATTTCACTAACCTCCTTTCTCAATTTCGCATATTTCTGAAGCATATAGCCCTCTTCTTCATCATCATCATCATCAATTATATGTTCCATAATAAGCATAGCAACCATCTGCCTTCTTCAGACGCTGTCCGTTCGTCCACTAAGTAGATTAACACGCTACCCCTAGCAAAACACTAACACGTCGCGTAAACACAGCTCGCGCTCCCGTCGACGTGATTGAGCAAACACGGCTCCTCCTGCGGAAAACACGCGTCGCTAGGAAAACAGGACAGGGGTGGCGAGAGCGCGATCAGCTCACAATGATTATTTAAGGAAAGCAGCTAAATATATTATTATGTTTGTGAATAATTTCACGAGGATTCAGCTGGGCTTAACCTCTCTACTATAAGAGTTAGCGGAAACTCGGGTTCGATTTACGGTACTGCCAGAGATTAAAGAACGGCTGGTATAGTAGCTGCACCTCACCTCTGCCAGAAAAAAGCTCCTCTACTTCGGGAGAAGTGTTCACTTTTACACGGCTCTGATCACACGGAGGCTACGATGACCTTGCGTAGGTACGATGGTTGCTACACATAAAGTGTAAGTGTAACCTTCACATGATGTGCGCTAAAATTGTTTTAGAGCTACTACTTTCACAGTTAGGGGCTGACAATTTACTTTGATCCTCACCCTAAACAGTTTAAACCGGCTTGAGAGACTGATCTGTAATTGCAAATTCTGGCTCAGTGAGGAAAGCAATGGGGTGAACGTTACGCTGAATTAACTTTCCATATGTCCTCTCTTCATTGATATCTAGACCAGGCCAATCCTAATCGTAGTGCTGTTAAAGATCCAACCAACTTTTCAACTAAACATACATTAATTCGCCTTATATGTTTTAGGTAAAAAATTATTTCATATTTCTGGGTTGCTTGATATGTACTAGAAACTTCTACCTCAGTGTAGAAACTACAGGGACGCATGCAGTTAACGACTTTGACTTTGACTAAGTAAAAAGACTCTTAATTGAATAAATCTTAAACCATTAGTGGCTAAGAAAATGTCGAAAATTTGTCCTTTAACAAGATGAAGTGGCCCATGATGTTTTTTTAGGATAAAAACGTTTTGAGTGGCCTTGCTCTTAGCAACCTGTCATAGTAACCAAGTCAAGTTATATATTTGTTTGGATGTTGCATTCTTAGGTGTTAGCTGTGTAAAGAATGTATTATGTAAGTAGTCAAGCTTTCTACCCTCTGTGGGTGGGGGCAGTAGAATAACAACCACGGTATCCCCTGCCTGTCGTAAGAGGCGATTAGAAGGGGCTCCAGTGACTCTTAACTTGGCAGTGTGGTTTGCCAACCACGGGTTCCTCAGCTGAGTCCTGGCATTTCTTCCACTTACTTGTAGCAGGATCCTCGCTTTCATCTATCCTATCCGACCTCCCTTGTTCAACTCCTGTTCTTTATCGACCCCGACGGCATTAGAGCGTTGGAGGCCGAGGGGGTCTTTCATTGTCTTGCCCTTCGTGGCCCTTGTCTTCCTTTGGTCGATACCTTCATTTTTCGAAGTGCCGGATCCCTACCAATATTTCTCTCTGATTAATGCTATAAGGAGGATGGTTGCCTAAATGTACTTCCTCTTAAAACAGTAATCACCATCACCTGTCAAACTTTCTCATGTTTTGCAAGACAGCAGCATGTTTAGACTGAATTCGTATGCATTTCTTCACTCATCTGAGAAAGAAAGAAGATCCGACAGCTCTCTTATCAACAGTAAGTAGGAAATACTTCGTATCCGGTTTGCTCGGGAATGTGCTGAAACTATGCATTCTCACGCTTATATTTATATAAAGCTTGGAGTACATTTTACATTCAAGATCCTACTTACTGTTTGGTGTACTGCTGCTGCTAGTGTGTTATTTCTCAAGTAAGTAAAGATTTTATTGTCTACTAGAATTTAGTCATGAGCTTAACTTTATTGTGTTTAGAGGTTCTACACAGTTGAAACTAGTATATGTACTCTAACACAAGCTTATACAAGAATAATCCTGTCTGGCACTGGCTGTGCTGAGCAAGTTTATGTCTGGCAAGAACGCTTTCATTTGAAATACTGTATTACGTACAGTACAGTTAAAGATAATGAATGTTTTAATGTTACTTCAGCTACCAGAAGTTAAATCTCAACGTGTTTACTAAGAATCGAAGTCTTGATAACTATCAGTGAATGAGTAAGGTAGTTTTATTGACAAATACACTGCAATAGGGAAAAAGTACTTTATCACGATAAAGTTTCAAATATCACTCTAATAGTGAATACAAATACGCTTTGTTACACTATCATAGGAAAATACGCACTTCATTGCTATAAATACGGTATTGTCACTTTTTTACGAAAAAGTTTTTTTCAAAAATCACTTACTTAGTATAATAAGTATTAAGAGTAATACTTTGATACATTTCTTTGCCACTTTGATGGAAGAAAGTTAAATCAAAGTATAACTATTTCAAGCCAGTTGCAGGATATGTGCCGGCACTGAGATATAATTGTGCCCAGGCAAAGAAATTTCCCAGCGGTCACAAAATTTTAGCAGGCGGTGGGCGTTATTGTCAGGGTATCCACACTCACCTGCTGTGCTCCTGTTCGCTCCTTCTAGGTCAACATTCTGGATAAAATATTATGCGAATATCCTTTAAAAGAACATAATTTACCGTCGACCAAATTATTATATGTACTCGAGTTTGGAGGTTGTTCATTAAGCTATAGCCCTACAGAAAATAAATGACGTCATAATTTTCCTCGTTCCATTTTAATTTTACTTTAGGTTCCGAATTTGTTCATATTCAATACTTTTAACGCAGGTCGAGCGCAAAAATTCCCCTTTCAAAACGTGTTCAAACCGTGTATCAATTCTAGGACATAATTAATAATTCATCATCTGATCTAATCCAGCTTTCAAAAAGTACATTGGGCAGTTTTATACTTTTGTTATAAATTGCAGACTTATATGTCTCCAGAAACATGACATGACCTTTTCTTTGCCTTCATACACACCCAGGTGACGATTCCATGTTGACTTCCCGACACCTTCCGCGCATATAATCTCTGTAATGTGCACAACGTTTTGCCTTATTAGTAACTGTCAGTTCCATTACAGTACATAGCAGTAAATACTTACACTAGGCAGGTTCGATATAGAATGGTGTTTATGGCTGAACGTATCAGTCTCTAAATAATGCGAGCGAGAAAAGAAGCAAGCAGGAGCCCAGGCACGTTAGGGGGGATACCCTGAGATTACGCTAGTGATGCCAACCCCCTGCTGAAATGACCGAAAAGCCTCCGACTTTGGGAAAATACTGTGGATGGCCATAAGTATATCTCAGTGAACGCAATATCTGGACATCTTTCGAGGCTACACAGACAGTTACTACTCAAAAGTAAAATATTTGTCCACACGCACAACATGTGCTTACAAAAAATTTACACGCAGTTCCGCTTATTTTTCACGCCGACATACATAATTTGAAGGCTTTTCACTTTATTGACATCCCACAATGGAATGGAGCACGACCAGTGAGTGATTTATATGTAGAAGATAAAAAACTGTAACTTCACCTGCAGGCAGGTAGCAACACTGTTCCTTGCGTTCTGGATGTTTACCGCGCAATACTTGACTTGAAGTGGAGGTAATTCTGACAGCTTTTCCACAGTTCTGCAAACAATCTTCCTAAGCACGGCCAACTTTTCTGCAAAGTCCAAAATCTAAAAGAAAAATGCACACATGTTAAAGGCAAGTAGAAAGTGAGATTTTTCTACTCTCTTATAAGGTTATGTTTGAGACATCTATCAGTGTTGAACTCGAAGAGAACAATAACGATAGGCGCATTATTAAATTTAAATATTCACTTACTTGAGAAAAAATACGCTAGCAGAAGCAGTACACCAAGCAGCAACTAACAAGGAGAGATCACACCCTGCGTCCAACCGATATTAGCGAGCTTCAGTGTACCTGTGGGGAGCACTCAAAAAAGTAACTCGTGTATAAGGTCAGTAGGATTTTGCTTCGAAAAAAGAGGACTAATGTCACGAGCAGGTTCCGCTTCGGACCAAGTGGGGTTAATAAAACACTACAAGGCGGCGGCATTTTGACTTAAAACATTAGGTTGCACACCTGACATATTTAAGTGAAATGCCTTCTCCTTTTAGCGTTCTATCACCTCCAATTCGTCCGAAGCGGATCGTGCGTCAAAACATTGTCCTCAATTTTTCCGAAAACGAAAGCGTATTGACCTTAAACCTTTATACACGAGTTACTGTTGAGGGTCCCCCCAAAGATAAATTAAAGCTCATTGAAATGGGTTTGGCCGCAGGGTCTGGCCTCTCCTTGTACTCTAAGCGATCTTCTCAAGCGCGGGCAACTTCTCCATTCTAAAACGGAAAAACGTACACGTTTCAATACACGTGTAAAGATGGAACCCAAAATATGAGGTTATTTCTTATCTTGTATGAGGTTATGTATGAGTACACTTATCAGTGTTGAATCTCTAAACCAATAATGTTAAGCATATTATTAAATTTAAAACTTCACTTACCTGAAAAAAATACCACTAGTAGAAGCAGTCCAACGAGCAGCATCTAGGACCCTGAAGCGATCTACTGAAGCCCGGTCAAGTTCAAAAATCTGAAAGAATAAAAATCGCACACTTCTTAATACGCATATGAAAATGGACCGCTGAAGTGAGGTCTTTTTTCTGCTCTGGTATAAGGTTGTGTTTGAGTACATCTATAAGTAGACAATAAAATCCTTACTTACTTGAGGAGGAAAACGACAGCAGTAGTAGTACATCAAGCAGCAAGGAGGTTCGTGAATGAAAAAACGTACTCCAAGCTTTCTTTATATGTACTGAGATGAAAGTGTGAGAAAGCATAGTGCCAGATCATTCTCAAACGAACCTAATACGAATTATTTTTACTTACTGTTGATATGAGAGCCGTTGGATCTTCTTAGATAAGAGTGAGAGAATGCATATGAATTAAGGCTACACATGCTGCTGACTTGCAAAACATGATCTTCAGCACACATGCAGTTAATTTGCTCACGTCATGCGAAATATAGTGTGAGAATGCATGCTGCTTACATAATACATTATTTATTCAGATAACACCCAAGATTTCAACATTTTACTGTCAGCTTAGAAAGATGTATATTGCTGTTACTTATGTTACTATGAGAGGTTGCAAAAACCGAGTTCACTAAAAGTGTGTTCATCTTGTTAAAAGATACGTTTTGGACTAAAGGTTAGTTGTATGCAATTAACGTTGTGAGAGTTATTCAATTTGCCGTAAGAGTTGGTATTACCTGATCAAAGTCAAAGACGTTAACAGCACAATGAGCTAGAAGTTGCTATTACATATCAAGCCCTCCCACCCTCAAAAAAAATTTACATAAAAATGTGAAGTGTGAATTACTACGTGTGCTTAGTTGGATGGGTCTTTAACAGCCCTACCATTAGGATAGTCTAGATTACAACGAATAATAGATACAGTGCGGCTAACTCGATTCGATTTTTGATTGGCCGTAGTTCGCAGAGTTGGTGAAAATGCCGGGTTGTTATGCTCTACCAGCAGGCCGAGGAAAGGATTTGTCATGAAGGAATTTCCCAGGGACTTTCGAAGAAAGCAATGTGCTGCCAGGTTTAAAATACAATGGTGGTCTCCTACTGAAGCATCGAATTTATGTGAATTAAGTTCAACATACTTTTCTGAAAGTAATCTAAGTATCCACAATATAGTTGTCTGAAATTATCGTCATCTTATTTTATTTCAAGAGGTATCCACCTTGAGGCACATATGTGGGAAAAAAATAGAGAGGATGAGAAGAGAATTTTGAGACGTAATGCTATTCCCACAATTTGCTATACTAAACTATGGTGGTAAGCCTACACGAAAGGACCATTGTGTTCGTGTTTCCCTTTTGGCTGGAATATTCTGTTAACAAAAATTCATGTAATCATATATATGGACCCAAAGCCATACGCAGAGTATCTGCTAGTGCGGTATCACGTTCGGGGAGCCATCTGGTGGCGAATGAACGTACCATTTCACATCTATTATAACGTCTAAATTTAAAAAGTGATTGTTTAACAAGCCTTTCTCGTGGACAGTCGAGATTTTGTTTCGATGAGGCAGAGTACAATTCACCTTATTTTCTTGACACGCCATAAGCCCATACAGTACAACTCCATATTCCCATTTTAATCCCCAATCACCTTCCTGTCAGTATGCTTCCTACACAGCATTCCATTGCTAACAATCTCCGCTTCCTTACACTTCACCCGTGTTGCATTTTACAAATCTTGCACATCCCCAACTATGTTGGTACTTATACCTGCTTGCCTTACGTGGTAGCTACCAATGCGAAAAACTACCACAGTTCGGCTTTCCTTCCTCCTTTTCTCCTCATTTCCTCGTCATCTGCCTTAACCTAAAACAATGGTTCTCTTTACTCCATACATAAATGTTTCACAATGGAATCGCCCGCGACCAGATCCTCAACACTGCCAATCCCATTAGATTCGACCAAGTATGAAAAATGAGTACCTTTTCATTGTGAATTAGCTGTCATCGATGTGTATCTCATAAATCATCACGATAACTCATCTTCTTCGAGTTGCGATAGGAGTGTGAAATACGATTCAACGTTCTCTCCATAGCAACTCCAACAACAATGCCCCTTCTCAATATTAACAATGGGGCAGCGAATCACATCATGCTGCTACAAAATTAGTTAAATATAAAACTCGTAATTTTCTTTTCTGAGAATTTGTGGTGATTATTGTTTTAAGAGGAAGTACAACTGGGCAACCGTTCTCTATTAACACGAATCTGAATGAAAATCTGGAACTGGTCGGAACTTTGAAAAATGAGCTATTGACCAAAGAAAGATAAGGTCCACGAAGGGTATGAAATAAAACGGCTCCCTGGACCTCAAATGTTCTAATACCGTTGGTGTCGGAAAGGATCAAGTGTTGACCCAGGGAGGTCGGTTAGGATGTATGAAGTAATGAGCCTGGCACAACTATGTGGAAGAAATACCATACCCTGCTAAGGGTCCCATGGTCGCCAAACTCGCTCCTAAGTTAAATACCCTTGAGTTATTTTTTGATATCTTTTGCATACCTCAAATTATTTCAGAGACCATTTACTCCAACTTGCACAAGTGAAATCTAGGTACCGGTATAAAATTAATATTTCCCAAACACAACTACCATCAGCAACACCACCAACCATGAAATTACTATCCACATATGACAGGCCTATGTACAGTCTGCAGAGTAAAGACATGATGAATGCCAGTGTCAACATCGACCAAGGAAATTCCGTCATCTTCGACATCGAAAGTGTTGGGATTGAAGGTATTTGATTTTGGAGTGGTTCGAGTGGAACCGCGGTTGAGAGGTTTGAAAATTGGTGACTATTTGCTTTACGTCGCACCGACACAGATATGTTTATGGCGGCAAAGGGATAGGAAAGGGTTAGCAGTGTGTTGGAAGCGGCCCTGGTCTTAATTGAGGTACAGCCATAGCATTTATCTTGTGTGAAATTGGAAATCACGGAAAAGCGTCTTCAGGGCTACCGACAATTGCGTTCGAACTCACTCTCTCAAGAATGCAAACTCACAGCTGTGCGACCCTAACCTCACAGCCAGCTCGCTCAGTGTTTAAAAAATTCCCACGTTGATGAGTTAGATGAAAATCACCTCCATGAAGTTTACAAACGTTTCTCATCATCCTACCTGAAGTTCGTAATTAAAATATAACTTGTTATCTTTCCGTCCCTGAAGGGGTACGGTGGGCCACCTAGACGGTGATGCCGTCTCTCAGGCCAGGAGATTTGAGATATGATCTGGCCAATACTAGGAACTGAAGTGCAGGATGGAAAACCACGGAAAACCATTATCAGGTGAGCCGGCGGTGGGAACCAGCCCCAAGTCCAGGTGTGTGGACTCACCGGTCACCTACTTGCTTGGACGGTCGGAATGTAGAGTTGTAGAGACACCTCGACCACGCCTACTAATGAACTCGTCTCTAATACTCTGCTGAAGAATATGGCAACTTTTACTACTTCGCCGAATATTTAGCTTATTGTGAGCCATCCAGTTACGAATTCATCAATCGAGCCATGGTGGAACGAAACTTAAAGCGTTTTGCAGTGGTAGTGATGGCGGTTTGTTTTGGTGGGAGAGCCACCAATTTCTCAGACTACAAAAATACTAGCAATGGAGAAAAATGAGTAATTCAAGCGTAGAATGTGTTACAAAGGAAAGACGAGTGGGTGTTCTCCGCATAAATAGATACTTCAAATTCACAAAGGCACAATAACCGCTTTCAGTCCGGCTCTGTGGTTAAATGGTTAAATTGCTGGCCTTTGGTTCAAGGTGTCCCGGGTTCAGTTCCCGGTCGGGTCGGGGATTTTAACTCCTATGACTCGGGGGCTGGGAATTTGTCCGTCTTCATCATTAGATTTCATCTTTAGTGGTGCTCCATTCTCACAGACCCGAAGGTCGGCGATACCTAACAAACACGGTGTCCCCTGCGTGTCGTAAGGGGCGACTAAGAGGGCCCACACGGGCTCTGAACTTTTGAGCGTGGGTTGGCGAGTAAGGGCCCCTTAGCTCAGTAATGGCTTTGTTTCCAATTACTTGTGCCAGCCACCTCAATTTAATCTATCCTATCCGACCTCCCTTCGTCTACTTCTGTACTCTTCCAACGTCGACGGCATTAGGTAGCGAGACCTAGGGATAGGGATCTTTCATGTTCACACCCTTTCTCGTTGTCGTTCCTCTTTGCCCGATTACTTCAGTACTTTCTCTTTCTCTCATTATTGTTACATGGAGGAGAGATGTCCACTACTTTCCTATTGCTTGCCCTGCGATGTGTTAGTGCGGCGTAAAACAAGGGGCAAACAATATCAGAGAGAAAGAAACAAGGTTCACCCAGGGAAGTTAAAAAGGGAAGACAAAAGTAAGTGGAAGATTTGTGGTCACCAGCCCTCGCTGTATGTGTATTCTATGTCATCATGATATCGTCTCCGTCCTCTTCCTCGTTTTCCTTTTATCATCCCAAAAATTGCCCCTCGTAGTAAGGTGTTGTGTCTTAGATTACGCCCTATCCACTTTTTCTTCCTATTTTGGATTACGGCCAGCATGTTCCTCACTTCTCCCACTCTCTTCAGAACTCTTCTGGATGGTGAGTACAAATTTCTTTTCATTTCAGTTTCTCGAGGTTTGTGGCCCCATTGTTACTGAGTGCTTCTATTTCCAGGGCCTTGGAGGAGCCTCTGTCTGATCAATGTAGTGACACTAACAGGAAAAGTGGAAGAAATTGTAGATTTTATGGTTGCTAAAAATATAGCATTGCTGGGAGTCATTGAGACCAAATGGAAACGAAAAGGTGAGAGGAAACTAAAGAAAGGATACACCCTATACTATAGTGCATATAACTGCCCAAAAGGGCATTAACTGTCTAGAAGAATGCCAATATCGAACAGTTTTTAATTTATATTTAGCACTACTCGCTAAAGGGTTCCAAGAGGCAAACTACATTAAAACTTTGTCATCAAGTCTTTCGACAAGAGCCTGAAAAAATATCGAAATACGTTTCAGCTAGGTGGTTTTCTCTATTATAATGTGAAGAGCAGTCGAACTCTTACAAAGTAGATGAAGTAGGCGGTATCAGCTGGTTACTCAGTTTGAAATAAGCCGTGTAATAAGGTTACGAGGAGGTGGATGCTCTTTTCGCGATATTGCAGAAAGTCCTGGCAGGGATTAATCCGCAGTCCATCGGTGTTGGCAACAATGGTCACGAGATAGCACTGCCTCAAGAAGACCAGTGTCCGGCCGCACAGGGGCCATTACGGAAAGGGAAGACCACCGTATTCACTGCATGACTGTGGTGCATCGTACTGCATTCCCAACAAGATAATGCCGTCATCGTACCTCTGCTGTCACCAACGTGCTCTGCAAAGACTCGACCAGCCGCCTTGACCTCCGGCCATTGAGCATTACTGGGACATAACGGGACGACAAATCCAGCGTCATTCAATAACAGTTTTAAGCGTCGCTGATTTGAATGATCAAGTGCAACAGGCATGAACTCCATCCGCAAAACTTTCATACGACACCTGAATAACACAATGCATTAAAAAACATGGCCACTAAAAAAGTTATTGGTGTATCCCCATGTCAGATGCCTTCTTGAATCTGAGACCCGGAAGCTAGAAAATTGCTTAGCCTAAATTGCATTCCTCTAAACTCATCTCCTTTTGGTGTTGGGATTTCATTTTCCGCCAGTGCCCGTCTCTATGGCTAAATGGTTAGCGTTTTGTCCGTTGGCCACAAGTGTCCCGGGTTCAATTCCCACCATTGTCTGGAATTTTAACGGGGAATGAGTGTAGGCCTACATGACGACTTCATCATTTCATCCTCATCACGAGGCGCAGATTGCCCACGGGAGTCAACACACAAGACCTGCACCAAGCCTCTCCGGAGGCCAACGCCATTATTATTTTCCGCCAGTATACATCGACGGATGCAAACGATTCCTACAGATCGATATGATATTCCTCGATAATTTATACCTAACTACGTCGAATCTGTGGTACCGCTCGCTACATAAACTTAACATTTTATGAGTTTTCATTATTGGATACCGTATGTCAGATGACAGAACAATTATTCCAAGAGTAGGCTATAAGCGCGCGGACTAACTCGGCGCGAGTTCTAATTCACGATATGGCGGCCAACATGGTGGCCAAGCTGGCAGCACTGCTCCGTCATATTGTACAGTTATCTTTTCTTTTTCCGCCAAATAAATTCTCTGTTATCGAATACGTCCTTTCCCAATCGATTACTTAATACACAAACAACAGTCGCACACACGTTCTGGTACAATTCTCAGGAGCAACTTCACACGCGAGAGCCGGAAGTTGTACCACGGCAGAATGACGGGAAGTTTACTCGTAAAGTGAGAACACGGTATTGAAAGAGAAGGGGACTGCAGTTAAGCCTCCTAAAAAGTTATTTTCAAAGTACAGGGCCATGCAAAATTCTCTCTTACCTTTGTTAGCCACTCGATGTGCTACGCAGTCCGCAGCCAAAGAGCGTGAACTCGTTTGCAGGACGGAATAATTAAGCCCCTGAGCCATCAGGTTTCTAATAGGCGAAGTTCTGTGACATGATGGGGGTTTCATTTATCATAGTGTAAATTTACTGAAAAAAATACACTGCAACAGGAAGAATGTCAACATTTTGAATACATGCTTCAACCTGATCGAGATAAAACTGGGTGATATTTCCAAGCAGATTCGTAGTTTCCCGTGGTCTGGTGGCGGAAGATGAGTGGAGATTTCCCCAATCAATAACAAGAAACTTGCCGTTATCATCGACCATTGCAAGTAGCACAATAGAAAAATATCCCTTGAAGTTGAAGAATAGACTTTCTGATTTTGAAAGGTGCCATCAACTGCTGCTACATAGTTAGGGAATCCCCAACAATTCAGATTTCTGGTCCCAGTGTATGTGATCAGGGGGAGGCAGAGAAACAGGCACAAGTTTCCTTTGTAGCACAGCGAATATCCTAGGTACGAACGTGCTTATAGCAGAAGGGGAGATGCGGTAACCAAATTACAGTGACCTGTATGATTCTCCCGTGGCCAGAAACCTGAAAGATAAGGAAAAATATGCAGTAAATGCCGCATAGAAATAAGTACATTCATTTTGTTCAAATTCATAACTGAACAAGTCAAACACTTCTTCGTGCCAAATATTTTAGTTTGGGCCTTTCAGAAATCTTTTTTTAAGCTTTTGACTTTCTTCCGGTTAATGTCTAACCAACAGAACCATATTTTACGCTGTTACACATTTTACAGAAGGAAATTATATAGGTACGCATGGAATACAATCTTTTATGTAGGACAGAATACAGGTCTCGTGTTTGTCTGTCGGAGGAGGTGAATGCAAGGGAAGGTAGACAAGTATGGGAGATCACTACAAGAGGGAAAAAATGAAGAGAAAGCTGCAACAAGCAGTGTTGATAAAAAGGAAAGGGCTATTTACTAGGAACGGTTGAGATTTAAGGATCGGATTTACGAACATTGCTACTGATGCGAACAATAGAAAAAATTTCGTATGGCTATTTCTAGCCGGGTGCACCCCTTGCAAGGCAGACCCTCCGATGAGGGTGTACGGCATCTGCCATGGGTAGGTAACTGCGTGTTATTCTCTTGGCGGATAGTGTTATGTGTGTTGTGTGAGTTGTAGGGACGTTGAGGACAGCAAAAATACCCAGTCTCTGAGGAAAGTGGATTAAACATTTAAGATCAAAATCCCCGACCTGGCCGGGAATCGAACCCGGGACTCTCTGGACCAAAGGCCAGCATGCTAACCATTTAGCCATGGAGCCGGACATGCCAAAAATGTGCCATCAACTTCACCAACAGGAACTGACTTTGGAAACTTAGGAGGAGGTTAAGAAAGTACCCAAGTCGAACGACTGAAAGAACAAACATCTCGAGATTAATCAATCATCCTTGCAGTCGCACACTCCATTCTCATAAAGTCAAACGTCTGCATTTCAATCCCCGAAATCCAAAAAGAGGAAACTAAATGGTGCTCTTAATAAGTATTTGAAAAAAAAAAACAGGTGTTTGAGAACATTTTGAAAGATGACGATGAAAATGACATGTTTCTTAAAACCGTTGTGGCTACTGGAAAACAATTCGTCAGATCTCGCCACTCGTATGAAAGCCTAAATATTTGAAATCCTTACAGAAATGGAAGTACGGAACTAGCAGCTACCGCATTCACAAGTATATGGTATGAAAACCAGACGGCCTACTCTTCATCAACATCACCATTCTCTTCTCACTCAAGAGCTTACAACGCTGCCAGTGACATAGTTCACACCTTCTAAGATGAGTCGCCCGACTGTTAATACTGAACTTATAGAGATATGTATAATATTATTGCTTATAAATAAAATAAACACCATAAGTGCATTTCTTTCTCACTTACCTCAGAGTTGAGGAAAATATTTCGGCAGCTGTAAAAGGTGATTTCTCTCTGTTGCAGGAGAAGTCATCAAGTACTCTTCTGTTAGGTTCAAAACGAATATGAATCTTTCGCGGGCCAATCGAAGAGACACTTAAGAAAATGGTAATTGCAACACCATGAAGGCATTGGTCGTTTGTGTTGATTTTCAAGATATGGAACGATGCCATGTAGGTATGTAAACGATCAGAGTTTCAGAGCCATTGGATTGTTGCTACAGGTCTCCCCACGTGATTGGTCGCGGAGGAATCAACACCAGTATACGGGCTCTGGTGTAGCGTAGTTGACTTGCAGTCTGTGCAGTGAAGTGTTTCCCGTCAAACATGCCTCGACGACAGAGGAGAACACGCTATCAACAACTGTCGCCGTTTGAGAGGGCTCCGATAATTGGGCTGTGTGATGCTGGATTATCACTAAGGACTGTCGCTGCACGTGTTAGCCGACAGGCATCTACATTACAACGTGTATGGCCGCAGTGGTCAAATGAAGGTACCCACACTCGTAGACCTGGCACAGACCCAGCGCGAGAGACAACTGTGAGAGAGGATCGCCGCATCATTCGGATAGCCCGGATGAAACCCCAATCAACAGCAACGCAAATTCGAGCAGCTGTGGCACCCCACGTTATACAACAAACAGTTGGTAATCGCCTGCGTGCAGCTGGCTTACGAGCCCGTGTCCCTGCAGAAGGGGTTCCATTGACCCCACAACAGCGACGTGTAAGGCTGGTCTGGAGACAAGAAAGATCGACGTGGGTCGAAGAATGTCATAGGGTCTTCTTTAGTGATGGATAGCGCTTTTGTCTTGCCCGCAGTGTTTGCCGGAATCGTGTGCGTCGACGTACCGTGTAGAGGGGCCGCCCAGATCTTATTGTCGAGAAGCACACAGGGCAAACACCAAGCATTATGGTCTGGGGAGCTACTGGCTTTAATGTGAAATCACAATTTGTGCTTGCTGATGGCACTATGACTGCTCAACAGTACGTTGATAGGGTACTCAATCCAGTGGTTGTCCCTATGATGGTGAACGTTGCTAATGGGATGTTTCAGTAGGACAATGCCCGGGTTCACACTGCACGCATCTCCGGAGAAGCTCTGCACGACATCACAACCTTAGAATGGCCCGCCAGATCACCGCACCTCAGTCCTATTGATCATGTGTGGGACATGATGGGTCGACAACTAATTGGCCAACCGTCCTCAGCCACCCACAACTCTGGAAACACTGACCCATGCAGTGCAGCAAGCATGGGCCACAATTCCTCAGGAAGCGATCCAGGGCCTTATTGACTCCATACCTGGACGAATGTTTCAATATATTGCAGCTAGTGTAGGGCACATCCTGTATTGATTGTTGTCCAAACTTGTGGTCAGAGGGACCTGAAAGTGTAATCATCGAATCACAACCGAACACTCGTCCGGCATGTTCAATTGCAACAATGTAGCACCAATCATTCTGAGTGCTGAAATTTCCAATTTCTTCAGTGTATCTTTTAAACTTTGGTTCTTCGTCATTGAGATGGGTACTGATAAAAACTTTTTTTTAATCCTTCCACTTTTGTATAAATTTTACTAACCTCCTTTCTGAATTTCACATATTTGTAAAGCATATAGCCGTCTTCCTCATGATCATCCATTATATGTTTCACAATAAGCATTGCAATCATCTGCCTTCTTCTTCTATTCATCCATTTCAACACACTCCGGCGCAGTCCGTTCGTCCACTGAGTAGACTGACCCGCTACCCCTAGCAAAACAAAAACACGTCGCGTAAACACGACTCGCGGTCCCGTCGACGTCATTGAACAAACACGGCTTCCTCGAAAGGAAAGCAGGGCTTACGGGGTGGCGGGAACGCGATCAGCTCACAATGATTATTTAAGGAAAGCAGCTAAATATATGCTTGTGAATTATTACTCGAGGTTTCAGCTGGGCTTGGCCTCTCTAGTAAAAGGGTTAGGGGAAACTCGGGTTCGATTCACGTTGCTGCCAGAGATTGAAGAAAGGCTGGTATAGTAGCTGCACCTCACCTCTGCCAGAAAAGAGCTCCTCTACTTCGGGAGAAATGTTCACTTTTACACGACTCTGACCACACGTAGGCTACGATGACCTTTCGTAGGTAAGATAGTTTCTACACATAAAGTGCGCGCGCGCGTGTGTGTGTAACGTTCACATGATGTGCGCTAGAATTGTATTAGCGTTGCTACTTTCAGAGTTAGAGGCTGAAAATTGAATTTTATCCTCACCCTAAACAGTTTATTCCAGCTTAAGAGACTGATATGTAATAGCAAATTCTGGCTCGGTGACGAAAGCAATGGGCTTAACGTTACGCTGACCTTACATTTCATTTTCCTCTCTTCATTGATATCCAGACCAGGCCATTCCTAGTCGTAGAGCTGTTAGAGATCCAACCAACTTTTCAACTAAACATACATATTAATTCCCCTTAAATGTTTTAGGTAAAAAATATTTTAATATTTCTGGGTTGCTTGATATGTAATAGAGACGTTTAGCTCAGTGTAGAAACTACAGGGACGCATGCAGTTAACGACCTTGCCTAAGTCAAAAAGACTCTTAACTGAATAAATATTAAACCGTTAGTTGCTAAAAAAAATGTCAACAATTTATCCTTTAACAGGATGAACTCGCCCATGATGCTTTCTTCTTTTTCATGATAAAATAGTTTTGAGGGGCCTTGCCTTTAGCAACCTATCATAGTAACCAAGTAAAAGTTATATATTTATTTGGATGTTGTATTTTTAGGTGTTATCTGTGTAAAGAATGTCTAATGTAGCCATACTTTCAACCCCCTGTGGGTGGGGGCATTAGAGAAACACCCACGGTTTTCCCTGTCTGTTTTAAGAGGCGATTTGAATGGGCTCCAGTGGCTCGCAGCTTGGGAGCGTGGTTTGCCGAACACGGGGTCCTTGACTTAGTCCTGGCTTGTGTTCCACTAACTTGTACCAGGCTCCTCTCTTTCATGTATCCTATCCGACTCTTGTTATTTATCGAGCTCGACGGTATTAGAGCACTCGCGGCCGAGGGAGTCTTTCATCTTCATGTCCTTCGTGGCCCTCGTCTTCCTTGGACGATACATAATATTTCTCTCTGATTAGTGTCATAAGTCATTGTTTTTCACAGAATTCGAGTGACGTCAGCAATTAAACTGCAGGTGTGCTGAAGATCACGTTCTGCAAGACAGCAGAATGTGTAGACTGAAATCGTATGCATTTCATCACTCATCTGAGAAAGGCAGAAGATCCGACAGTTCTCTGTCAAGAGTAAGTAAAAATACTCCGTATGCGGATTCATTGAGAATGTGCTAAAACTATGTATTCTCACGCTTAAATCCGAGTATGTATCTAAAAAGCTTGGAGTACATTTTACATTCAAGACCCTAGTTGCCGTTGGTGTACTACTGTTGCTAGTGATTTAATCTCAAGTAAGTAAAGATTTTATTGTGTTCTAGAATTTAGTGATACGCTTAACATTATTGTGTTTAGAGGTTCTACACAGTTGAAACTAGTAGATGTCCTCAAACACAAGCTTATACAAGAGTAATACTGTCTTCTAAACGTAGCCAGGCACTGGCTGCACGGGAGCATACGTAGTATTCATTAAATTCTGAGACTTGACGCCTGGAGGATAGGCACTCACACGACTCTGTGTGTTACACACGATGCCGCCTTACATGGCGTACACATACACAGAACAACATCCATCCTCAAAATAGTCGCCGTTGGCCGTTATGCACGTTTGCCAACGTTGGTATAGCTGCTGGAAGCACCACCACTGGGAGGAAACACCATGATTCGTCTCCAGTTATTATCCGGTTCAGAAATGTCGGATCATCGTCAGCACTACTGAAGAGGTCACCACAATAGTCATGCGATCATCACGTTGGTTTTGCGACAGGATTCGTGGCACGCTGTGCTGGTTAACACGAGATATGTTGAGGTCATCGTCAGAATTTTGTGGCAAGTACCATGGCTGGACCCCATTGGTGCTTCGAGATCGTACACCGATTGGGAGCGGTTGGCACGCACCGACGTTGCAGCTTCTTGGATGTTGATTTCCGTTCGAACTGTTTGTAGCCGACCAGTACACACATCAGCTTCCAAACTGTCCCGTCCTTGCACAAAACACCGGTGCCATCTAAACACAACATTGCACTCAATGCGACCTCACAATAAACCTGCTGCATCATTTCAAACGTTTCGGCAGTAGTTTTGCCTCATTTCTGCCAGAACTTTATGTTTTCCCGTTGCTCAAATTGTGGCATGTCAAAGTCCGCCTGGCGCATTCAAATCACCTTCACATCAACGACCGTAAATCTGCTTCTAGTGCATGCACTCAACTGTCTCTTGGAGGGAAGGGAGACTAACTGACATGGTACCATACCATGGCGGCAACTATGCGCTAGAGTGCACCACAGCGCCATCGTGCGGTCAGTCTCAGAAATTAATGACTGTACTACGTATTATTACTGTGCTGAAGCAAGCTTATGTCCGGCAAGAATGCTTTGATTTGAAATACTTGAGTACGTATATGATGAATGTTTTAATATTATCTCAGCTATCAAAAGATAAATCTGAACGTTTCTACTAAGAATCAAAGCCTTGATAACTATCAGTGAATGAGTTAGGTAGTCTTATTGACAAATACACTGTAATAGGTAAAAGTTCTATAATGTTTAAAATATCACTTTAATATTTAATCCAGATACATTTTCTTACACTTGTCATAGGAAAATACGCGCTTTATCACCACAGATACGGTATTGTCACCCTTTCACCATAAAGTTTAAAAGACACTTCCTTACTATATTAAGTATTGAGAGTAATACTGTTATACACTTCTTTGCTACTTTGAGGAAAAAGGTTAAATCAAAGTCTAAGTATTTCAATGCAGTTGCAGGATATGTGCGGGCACTCAGATATAATTGTGCCCTCGCAAAGAAATGCGAATCAGCATTTCAAAACACATAATTTAACGTTGACTAAATTATTATAAGTACTCGAGTTTGGAGGTTGTTCATTAAGCTATAGGCCTACAGAAAATAAATTACGTCATCATTTTCCTAGTGTCGTTTTAATTTTACTTAATATTTTTATTTTAAATCTTTACTTACCTGAGGAAAAAAAAACACCAGCAGAAGTAGTACACCAAGCAGCAACTAACAAGGAAAGACCGCACCCTGCGTCCAACCGATTACAGCGATCTTCAGTGTACCTTATGGAGAGCACTCAAAAGTAACTCGTGTATAAGTGTTCAGGTCAATAGGCTTTAGTTTCGAAAACAGAGGACTAATGCCATGAGCAGGTTCCGCTTCGGACCAAGTGAGGTTGATAAAACACTGAAAGGCGGACACATTTTGACTTAGACATTAGGTGGCGCACCTGACATGTTTAAGTGAAATGTCTTCGCCTTCTAGTGTTGTTTCACCTCCACTTGGTCCCAAGCGGATCATGGGTCATAACAATTGTCCTCATGTTTTCGAAAGCGAAAGCGTGTTGACCTTAAACCTTTATACACGAGTTACAGTTGAGGGTCCCCCCAAAGGTACATACATTAAAGCTCGTTGAAGTCGGTTTGGCCGCAGTGTCTGACCTCTCCTTGTACTCTAAGATGTTGAAGCGATCTTCTGAAGCACAGTCAACTTCCCCATTCTGAAACAGAAAAACGTACACGTTTCAATACAAGTGTAAAAATTGAACCCAAAATATGAGCTTATTTCTACTCTTGTATGAGTACATTTATCAGTGTTGAGTCTCTAAGCCAACAATGTTAAGATTTTACTAAATTTAAAACTTCACATACCTGAAAAAAGAAAATACTACTAGAAGCATTACAACGAGCAGCATCTATACCCTGAAGCGATCTGCTCAAGCCCGGTCAACGTCAATAATCTGAAAGAATAAAAAAATCGCACACTTGTAAATAAGCATTTGAAAATGGACCGCTGAAGTGAGATTTTCTTCTGCGCTCCTATAAGGCTGTGTTTGAGCATATCTATAACTAAATTTCAGTAGACAATAAAATCTTTACTTACTTGAGAAGGAAGACACCAACAGTGGCAGTCCATCAAGCAGCAATTAGGTTCGTGAATGTAAAAATGTACTCCAAACTTTCTTTATATATACCCAGATATAAGCGAGAGAAAGCATAGTGTCAGATCATTCTCAAACAAACCGCATGCGAAGTATTTTTTTATCTTACTGTTTATAAGAGAGCTGTCGGATCTTCTTTCTTAGATAAGAGTGAGGAAATGCATACGAATTTAGTTTACACATGCTGCTGTCTTGCAAAACATGGTCTTCAGCACACCTGCAGATTATTTCCCGACGTCATGTGAAACGTAGTGTGGGAATGCATGACTGCTTACATAATATATTATTTATTGAGATAACACCTAAAAATGAAACTTTTTACTGTCCGCTTAGAAATACATATGTAACTGTTACCTATGTTACTATGAGAGTTTGCAAAAAGCGAGTCCACAGAACGTTTTTATACTGAAGGAAAACAAGTCGTGAGTTCATCTTGTTAAAAGATAAATTTAAGCTAAAGTTTGATTTCTTGAAACTAACGTTGTAAAGAGTTATTACATTAGGGCTAAGAGTTTTTTTTCCTGGTCAAATTCAAAGTCGTTAACTGCACACTGAGCGAGAAGTTGCTATTACATATTAAGCCAACAAAAATTTCCCAAGTCATGTTTTTACATAAAAATGTTAAGGGTAAGTTAATACGTGTGTTCAGTTGGAAAGGTGTTTGTATATTTATCAACTCTACTATTAGGCTAGGCCTAGGCTAGATTACAACGAATATATAGATACAGTGTTGCCAACTCGATTCGACTTCTGATTAACCCTGGAACTGCGCTAAATCCGCCATGTTCGTACCTAGCACTGTATTGTAAACACAATGCTTTAGAGGTCTTAGTTCGCACAGTTGGTGAAAATGCCCGGTTGTTAAGCTTTCGGCTTTACCAACAGGCCGGGGAAAGGAATTACCATTAACGTATTTCCCAGGGACCCAATTCGAAGAAAGCCATGGGCCGCCATATTTAAAAGAAAATGGTTGTCTCCTAATGAAACATCGCCGTTATGTGAAAAAAAGTCGAACATACTCTCCTTAAAGTAATCTAAGTATCCCAAATATAGTTGCCTGGAATTATCGGTATCTCATTTTATTTCACTGAGAACCCACCTTGAGCTACACATGTGGGAAAAAGTAGAGAGGATGAGAAAAGAATTCTGAGACGTAATCCTCATTAGCAAGAATCGCGTCTCTCCTCTTTTTGACATTTCTACAGCTAGCAGATTGTAGTGTACAAACACAACAGGGACGAATACTTTAAACAACGAAGCCTTGTACGATCCAATTTTCCACTATTGCTTCTATTTGTAGTATTAAATGTCTGAAGTTCGGGCGTCTCTCTTAAACATAATGCTAGTTAGTCTTTTAGATCAGAATTCTGCGCTTATCGCCTGATTGTGATGAAGGTAGCTTATAGGATTAATTTAGATTTTAAATAAACACTTTTTACATCAACTAGTGGTCAGGTCATCATACCTTAATGAACCATTCCCTGAGTAAATTTGGAAAGTATCCTTTCCAAATAATTTTTCATTATTTTGGTAGCAATGTCTTTCTTAATTCTGCGCATTCAGTACGGAAAATTCTCCTTTGACTTGATGAGATACGTTTCTCGTCAGAATTATGACAGAATATAAAGAAGGTGTGTGTACATGACTGTCATTATAACGGCACTGGTACAAGTGAATTATGCTGATAATCAGATCTCACAGTACAATGGTAAGTACAGTTTACAATATAAAATCCAACTTCCGAGGGTTCTTACAACGTAGATTGAACTGTTCTATTGATTATACAATTATGTCTGTGAAAGTGTATTCCGTTTATTGTTTATTGTCAGTTTCTCTTTATCCTTGTAAAAATTCCACGGTACGGGAGAGGGGTCAAACCCCCGGTAAGCGCCTCCTGGTTACGCACCTGCTTCTACAACTTCCTATCTTACACTTACCACTGCGGTTAAAGTGAAAGCCATCTCAGCACAGATCCCAATCTCCAACCGACCCATTAGGATCTAGAAATCTCACTTCCAGTTTCCCAAAATCGCGCCCCATATTCTCATTTAAATCACCGATCACCTTCCCTGCTACACAGTACTCCACTGAATACAATCTCCGCTTACTTACACTTCACCTGCGTTGCATATTCCAGATCTTTCGCATCCTCAACTATGTAGGTACTTGTACCTGCTTGCCTTACGTTGTGCGTACCAATGTGAAAAAGTACCACAGTTCTATTTTTCTCTTCCTTGTCTCTTTCCTCAACATCTGCCTTTACCTCAAACTACGGTCCCCTTTCCTCAATATCTGCCTTAAGTTAACCCATGCTTCCATTTGCTCCGCAAACATTGTCCCAACATTTCTCACAATGGAATCGCCCATGACCAGAGCCTCACATCTACCCATCTCATATGATTCGACAAAGTATGAAAAATGTGTACCTTTTCATTGTGAATTGACCGTCATCGATGTGTATATCATAAATCCTCAAGACAAAGCAAGTTCTTCAAGCTGCGACAGGCGTGTGTAATACGATTGAACGTTCTCTCCATAGCAACTCCAACAATAACAACATTAACAATGGGACAGCGAATCACATCATGCTGCTACAAAATAAGATAAATGGAAGACTCGGCATTTTCCTTTATGAGTAGTGGTGGTGATTATTATTTTAAGAGGAAGTACATCTGGGCGAGCATTCTCTATTAACACGAATCTGACTGAAAATCTGGAAGGTGTCCGACATTTCGAAAAATGAAGGTATCGGCCAGTGAAAGACAAGGTGTAAGAAGGGTATGAAATAAAACTGCCCCATAGGCTTCAAATGTTCTAATACCGTTGGGGTCGGAAAAGATAAAGTTTTAACCCAGGGTATTTGAAAATAATGAGCCTGGCAAAACTATGTGGAAGCAATACCAGACACAGCTGAGGGCCCCGTGGTTGCCCAAATATGCTCCCAAGTGAAATGCGTTTGAGGCTTTTTCTTTGATATATTTGTCATACCTCAAATGACTTCAGAGACCGTTTACTCCCAGTTGCACAAGCGAAAACTAGGTATAAAATGAATATCTCCTTAACACAACTACTATCACCAACACCACCAGCCATGAAATGGAAATCCACATATGACAGACCTATATAAAATGAGCGGGGTGCAGACATTATGAATGCCAGTATCAACATCGACCAGGGAAATTCGGTTGGCTTCACTTCTTTGTCATCTTCGGCATCGAAACTGTTGGGATTGAAGGTATTTGGTTTAGGAGTGGTCGGAGTGGAACTCCGGTTGGGAGGTTTGAAAATTGGTAACAATTTTCTTTACGTTGCACCGACACAGGTATGCCTTATGACGACAATGGGATAGGAAAGGGCTAGGAGTGTGTTTTAAGCGCCTGTGCTCTTAATTCAGGTACAGCCACAACATTTAACTACCGTGAAATTGCATACTACGGAAAAGCATCTTGTGCCGCACCAAGCCTGCCTTGGTGATGTACTTCCTTTATTTTTACTTATCCTTGACTGCCGTTGTCGCCATTTGCGATAACGTTACCAAAATGTGACGTGAAACTTCGTTTCTCCTTGAAGATGGCGCTGTAGCCATCGGTGTTGTGATTGAGTCTGTCTCTCGCTCTCTCGCGGAACCAACAATGGAGGGATCGGAAATAATGAGCAAACTGGGATTTAAAATGTGCTTCTTGATGTAAGAATTGCTTCTATCTTGGATTTACTTATTTCAACACTCGGCGCTGGGCTGGGAGTCATTATTCTGATTGAAGTAAATATTTCTGATATTCCGGATGTGCTGTTCCCAGGTATTTCAATTTATTTTATTTCGCGTGCCATAGTTACAAGCATGGTTCTATGTGATTGCATTTCCGTAGTCTTTTATTACCTGTCTTTGCGGGTTCTTAGTTAATTTATTTTGTGTGTGTTTTAAATGTTTTCCTTTCTTTGTGTGCACACGCGCGAGAGCGGAGAGTGGTATCTACCTATCCGTTTGTTTGGGTCTGTGCGTTTATGAGTTTTGAGAACACGCACTTTTGTTTTCTCATCGTTTTGAATCACTGTTGAGCATTGGTATATTGTATGATTTGACGCTACGGGATTTAATCCATGTTTGACCACGTGAGGCAATTCGGACGTCCCGGGTAGCGGGTCGACGAAAATTATGGCTGGTGCTATCATATTTGGATCAGCCTTGCCTATTTTTGCGGAGGTTCAGCATTGTATCTGAGGTGTTCGAACCAAGCTCGTGAGTCCATGATAACCGTCGCCATCCTGCGCGAACCTGTACGTCGCGTGCCTTGATACGCCGACCTAGTCTGGGTCGATTTTTATATTGGGTCTCTGTTCTGCGTGCTGTGCTGTCTGCCTGAATGCGGGTTATAGAACTCTCCGTATCTCGTAATTTTAATTTTCCGTTTTTCATTTTCATTTCTGCTTTCTTTTTATTTCGCCGGTTTGCTGCTCTATTGTCGGCGATTGCATTTCGTTTTTGTAACTGTGACAATATATTCTTGGACATGATTCTTCTTCTTTGGGAGGCTGTGCTTTGGCATTGTCCTTGTGACGCCCTAGCATCGAGTTGACGCTCATTCGCAGCACGGGAATACTAACTTTTGATATATGCGCGGTTCTTAATTATACGATTATATTATCCCATGGTGGTTCCATTTTCTCGTTCCTTTGGTAACGTGTCCCACGTCACATTTTCATGCACTTCTGGACCATTGTAATCATATGTGGTCGTACTGAATTTAATTGGGCGACTGTGTGCACTCTGGCCGAGAAATATAGCAACCTACTGTGTTATTGAACATGGACCTACTCGATATGCATTTTGACTTCAGTTGTGTAAGAAACTTTTTAAAGCAGCTTCCCATTTTCTTGTATTAATTTTAGTATTATGTCTGATAATAAACCCCTTATTTTTTATCCATTCTCTTATTCACGGGGGTTATGGGTTATAGCCTTTCTGTCCTTCTCTCCCCTTTTTGTCTACGCACGGGTCCAACTCCGAACTGTCTTAGTTCGTTCCAGTCCGTCTACGGCAATTTATGAAAGGAGGTAAGTGAGGTAGGTATTTGTGATTATGTCGTGTATCTTCATGTGTTATTGCAGCAGGTGGGGGTATGTGATTATCCGCGGCCTCCGAAAGTTGGGTTCGAACTCGATATCTCCCGAATGCAAACTCACAGCTGTGCGACCCTAACCTCAAAGCCAACTCGCTCAATGTTTTAAAAATTCCCACGTTGATGATTTGGATGAAAATCAGCTCCATGAACTTTACGAATATATCTCATCATCCTACCTGATGTTCGTAATGAAAATATAACTTATTCTCTTTCCGTCCCTGAAGGAGTACGGCGGGCCTCCTAGACGGTGAAGCCGTCTCTCGGGCCAGCAGATTTGAGATGTGGAGTGGCCAATGCTAGGAGCTGTCTCGCATTCGCGTTAGTGCAGGACGGGAAACCACGGAAATCTTTTATCAGGTGAGCCGACGTTGGGAACCAGTCCCGATTTCAGGGGTGTGGACTCACCGGTCCTCTACTCGGTTGGACGGTCGGAATGTAGAGTTGTTGATCCAACTCGACCACGCCTATTAACGACCTCGTGTCTAATTCACTGCCGAGGAATTTAGCAGCGTTTACTAGTTCCCCGAGTATATAGCCTATAGTGAGCCGTCCCGTGACGAATTCATCAAACGAGCAATGCTGAAACTAAATCGAAAGCTTTTTGCAGTGGCAGTGACGGCGGTTTGTTTTGAGGGGAGAACCACGAATTTCACAGACCACAAAAATACTAGCAATGGAGAAAATTGAGGGCTTTTTTCTTTGCTATTTGTTCTACGTCGCACCGACACAGAAATGTCTTATGGCGACGATGGGACAGGAGAGGCCTAGGTGGTTGTGGTGGTGATGGCGGTGATTACTGTTTTAAGGGAAAGTACAACTAGGCAACCATCCACTACGTAACACTAATCAGAGAGAAAAATGGAAGCAATCCGACACTTCGAAAAATGAAGATATCGGCCAAATAAAGACAATGGCCACGAAGGGCGTGAAAATGAATGACTCCCTAGCTCTCGCAAACATTATAGCGCCAGGGTCGGAAAAGAACAAGTGTTGACCAAGGGAGGTCGGGTAGGACAGATGAAAGTGAGGAGCCTGGCACAAGTAAGTGGAAACAATACCACAACTCAGCTAAGGGCCCCGTGGTCGCCACCCCACGCTCCAAAGTTCAGAGCCCCTGGGGCCTCATTTACTCGCCTATTACGACAGGCAGGGCATAACGTGGGTGTTATTCTACCGCCCCCACCCACAGGGGGAAAAGAGGCCTAGGAATGGGAAGAAAACGTCCGTGGCCAAAGTTAAAGTACAGCCCAGCATTTGCTTGGTGTCAAAAAATGGGGAAACCACGGAGAATCATCTTCAGGGCTGCCGACAGTATAGGTTCGAACCCTCTATCTCCCGAATACTGGCCGCACTTAAGCGACTGCAGCTATCGAGTTCGGTAAATGAGTAATTCAACCGTAGAATTTGTTAGAAAGAAAACACGAGTGGGTGTTCTCTGCTTACATTGATACACAAATTCACAATGGCACAATGACTCCATTCTGCCTGGCTCTGTGGCTAAATGGTCTACTTGCTGGCCTTCGGTTCAAGGGGCCACGGGTTCAATTCCTTGTCGGGTCGGGGATTTTAACTAGCTCCAGTCTTCCGCTCTGACAGTGCCTACGGCTTCCCAAAGAGGACTTCCAACTTCCGAAGCTGTGAAGAGTCTGTTATTCGCAGCTACATATTCCTCCACTTGGCCCCAAAATCAGCTCTACTGCGTTAAAATGGCAATGGTACGGTGGAAGGCGAACAAATGTATGCCCATGGCCCATTAGCAATTTCATCCATCACGTAAACAAGGTCGTAGGCCTTGTTTTGTTTCTCATGATGCATGGGATCGCCCCCTTGTTCATGTCAGCGCGAACCTAAATCTTGTGCTCCTTCAACCAATCTAACAACTCACTCTTTCTAGCCGCCTTTGATGGTGCTTTGTCAAGAATGACCGAGTGAAATAACAAAGACCAAGAAGAGAACTGAGCAAATACAACACACTACAGATAATACGAGGTTACAGTAAACAACAGATCGACAACACTGGTAATCGGAACTGCAATTTAACGCTTTCTATCTGAGCGATCGGCACCTATGATGGCTGTTTATTAATTCGCTTACGCTCCACCAAAAGCAGCGCTAAAAATGTCAAGGCGAAACTGATAAGAAGTGAACTATAGTACCTAACCCACATTCACTGAAGTAGTTGGTAATGAAGACACCTCTTTCGTCACCTGGTCAGCTAATTCATTCCCTGCTATGCCATGTGTAGGTTATCATCATCATACAACCTGGCTAGGAGGTCGTGGACTGGTTGCACAAACGAGTATTGGACAAAACGCCAAAAAGCTCAAAAAGTCGGCACTCTTGACAAACAGACGTCTTTCGCGAACTTGCCTACAGAGTGACGTCCTTGGTCAGTGGATTGCTGGAAACGAGTGATTTGGGGTGGTGAATCACGCTGTAGCTTGTGGCAATCTGGTGGAAGTGTGAAGTACAGAGGAGGTGGTGTTTTGGTACGCGAGTGTGTTTCGTGGTTGGATGTGTGTTCCCCTTATTGTGTTTAAGAAAACTCTAAATGCGGAGGGATATGAACACATGTGCTGCGGACAGAAGAGGAGCAGTTCGGAGGCGATGATTGTTTGCACCCTGTCATCTGTGAAGCAATGGTTTGTGAATAATAACATTCCTGGAATGGACTGGCGCCCAGAGTCACGACCTGAACACCCCAGCGTCAATCATCACTACCTTCTCTGGTTTCGGTTTTTCAGGAAGGTTGGGCTACCATTTATCCACATTCAAGCATCTCATTGAGTGTCCCCAGCAGAGCTGAAGCCACTGCATAGGCGTAGGGTGGACTCACATCCCATATTAATGCTCACTAACAGGGAACATCACGCGGGTAAGGTGGCGGTGTTCGTCTTTATCGTTTTGAGAGGAGCACCTTCCTCTAAATAACACTAATCAGAGAAAGAAATGGAAGGGATCCGACGCTTCGAAAAATGAAGGTATCAGCCAAAAGAAGTCAAGGGCCTGAAGGGCTTGAAAATGAAAGTTTCCCTAAGCCTCGAATGCTGTAATACCGTCGGGGTCGTAAAAGAAAAAAGTTGACCAAGGAAGGTCGGATAGATAGATGAAAGTGAGGAGCCTGGCAGAAGTAATTGGAAGTAATGCCAGTACTCAGCTACCACAGGGTCGCCAACTCACGCTCCCACGTTGATAGGCCCTGGGGCCTCTTTTAGTCGCCTCTTACGGCAGGTGGGGAATACCGTAGGTGTTATTCTACCGACCCACCCACAGGGGGATAACACGGGTAAAGTATAACAATGGAAGGGCGCGTACCGGGGAGTCAAGGATCTTACGTAAATTTTGCACACACTTTAAATGAGCCAAAACATTTCTTTGGGAAATTAACTTCTTCAACGAACAGAAAGTGTTAAAGGTCGCATGTTTGAATTGGCGCGGTTGGCTGCGCTGACTGCGGCGCGTGCTGCTCTCTCTCGTCGAGAGACCGCGCCACTGATCTTCTCTCTTATTCCGTTAGTAATTGATGTAGTGACATTAAGAGAAATAATTTAATTCCTGCGTTGATAGTGGATCAAAAAGGTTATAACATAAGGTTTTTGCAGTGAAAATAAGGGGTAATCAGTATGATAAGGGAAGGCAGGTTACTTTATATAGTTACAGCAACACTGATGTTGGTGCTAGAAAAGTTGAACGCACGAATCCGTTCTACGTCAAGCACGTCTAAAGGAGCGAGGACAAGGGCAAGATGGTGATGGTGATGTTTGAAGAGGAAGTAGAACTAAGTAATCATCATCTCTGAACAGTGGAATATATTGAGTGACCGCCTTCAAAACAATATTGCACAGGGTGCTCAAAGGCTCCCGGTGCTTTGTACAAGCATTGACTTCGGTAGCAGGCGTATTACCACATGGGACGAAAATGAGGAGACAACAGTTGATGGTATGTCACCTTTTCAAGATTGTGTTTCTCTTCGCCAAGACGTATCGAAGTTCAATAATCGAATAGTGTCAGATAATCTACGAACAAATCCTTTCCATACTCTAAACCCGCGTACGTCCAGTGGTTGACAGTAAGCTGTGGCACAGAGAGGGATCATCATCAGCTGTACGGTATCGTCACTTTGTGTAGATTTATATTCAGAAAAGGAATCCGGAATGAGCGCCACTATATCGGACGGTGTATTTTGCTTGAATACGTCATTAAAACTTTCGTTCACTTATACAGATCTCATTTTTCCCGATTTAGTGCAAACAACATGAACATTATCGTGGGAAAACCTGTTCCCGTTCACCATCTTACGGAACACAACTTCCGACTCCCTTGCGGTGATGCATGAAGAACCCGTAAGTTCGCCGCTTGCAGTAGTTCTCGGCATTATGGTGTAAATGCGTGTGGTGGACATCACAGGGTGAAATGCGGTAGGCTAAACCAACTCTGATCACGGTTACACACGTTTTCGGACCGTAGCATCCTAAAACAGATTTAACACTTTCTACGAATATTTCTGCTGGTGCCATGGTTTCTACTCTATTTCATCCTTACAGCTGTTAATCCCCGCGACACAATGCCATAGAAATTCCTACAGTTGGGTATCTACGTGCGGCATGCTTTAAGCCCTACGCTGTTGAACAGTACGAGAGTTAGGTAGGGCGTGAATTGGCGGCCTGTCGACGTGTGAACCCACCACGTCGTGGAGAATTGCGTAGCCGAGCGGACAATGCAAACTTTCAAGCTTTCTGTAGGCGGCATGAATTAATTTCCGAAGAAATGGGAAAAACTTACGTAAGATGGGTGTCCATATCGCAGTCTGGCCAGTTAAATCTGTTATCGTAACGGAGTTATGCATACAGCCGGTGCCTTCACGCCGAGTGTTGGGCGGCGGTAAATAGACTGACCCACTATAAGAACCAACGGCTACGGGCGGAGGAGTCCTTATAGAAAGGACTTGGGCCATCAGAAGAGAAAATGCCACTGAAACCCCATATAAACTGTAGCGTCACTACTGCAGAGGAGCGGCTACAAAAGCCCTCCGTTCTCCACGAAAAGTTGTTCTTGCTTACTTAAATAGAGCACTGCATCAAATACACACTGAAGGAAAAGCCTATTTAAACTAAATTTTCATTGAACTGTACAATATACAGTCAAGCATTTTCCTTCAGGGCATCAGAGATCGTATTTTGGTTTCTTTCCAAAGTCTTCAAATCTAGCAGGCATTTTATATTTTCTGCAGAGCCTGAGTGCTTATGTAAAGAACGTGTTATATTAAAAAGGGCTGAAAATCCTTCTTTATTCCAAACGTTATTTTATTGCTAACAAGCAAGCAGGGCAACAAAGCAACTTCTGTAGAGCTGGAGAGGAGCACAACCATGCAAATTCCTTAAACGACGATCGTTGAAACTAAGATTGTAAGATTTACCGGAATGTTTCACTTCTTTTGTAGCAGAAATTTGCAGTGATTCAGCAGGGCGACCAAAACGTAGAATTTCATTCTGATCTTCGTTTCTCCAACGTGAAAATTGTGTCATAAACAGGATTCATGTTTAAATGAAACAGCACAACACTACGAATGAACCATGGTGCGTAATTACTCGTACTTTACGCAGGAAGACGCAGGGAAGACGAAACATTCCGATCTTCCGGCAACTTCACTTGAACATTCAGCTATGAGGACAGTACGCGGGTGACGTTACGGTTGTCATGGCAACCGCCAAGGCCAAGCGGTACGAGGGAGCACTTGGGAGGTAGAGCCAGCTGCGGAATCTCTCGTCTTTACTCAATCTCGCGCGCCGTACTGTGGCCGACAGCCGGCGCTTTCGTGAGTTCCCCTGGTTCTCATCAAAAAATGCGAGCTCTTGGTGCTCCAAACGCCGTACAAAAACTTTTTTTTCCGTAAAGCCAACAAAGGTCATCAGGAAATAAATTTAAAAAATCATTCTAAAAATAAATACTTCACCTACTTCACCTGAAAAGCCGTCCCTGTATTTTGGTAGACTTTTGTAGAAGAAATGAGTTGACCATTGGTAACACATGGATTCTAAAGAAAAGGCATCAGAAGATAACAAGATATAGCTGGTATAACAAAGTGAAAACTCTAATAGATAACATTTTGGTCGAGAAAGGTGACAGGAAAATGTTGGTATATGCCACAGCCCTCCCAAGCGAATCTTTTAAAGCAGATCACCGAGTTGTGATAGCTAAGTTAAAGATGCGAAAGATACAAAAGATGACTGAGATTAGGCAGAGAAAACTACGGTGTGGAAATTACAGGAGAAGGAAATAAATGAAGAGTTTCGGACACCCATTAAAACAAGTATACCTAAGGAAGACATTGGAAGGGTCGAAGAAGAATGGGCGTACTTCAAAACAGTCATGGTGGAGTCTGCAGAGAAAGCCTGTAAAAGAGTATCAGGAAGGAAGAAATATCAAGAAAAGCCCTTGTGGAATGACAGTAAAAGTTATAGTTCCACGGAAGAAGCAATCTTGGAAAAATATTTACGAAGCAGAAAAATAGATTGAAAAACAGAATACAGGCACTCCAAGAAAGAGTACCCAAAAGTAGTTCAAGAAAAGAAAAAGAAATTCTGGCAAAAATGCACTGAACATCTGCAAGAAGATGCAACCGGAAGCAAAAAGGTCTTATGCCAGTGGGAAAGAAAGAAGAAAAATCAAGGTGAAAGTGTTAACTTCATTAAAAATGAACAGGAGGAAGTGATGACACAGAAACAGGATATAGATATATTGCAGAGGTGGAGAAAATACTTTGAACAGAATTACAACGCGCAAAATACCTCGGTACAAGAAGAAATCGAAGAACCAGAGTTAGTGCAGATGGATGATATGGAAAACGATGTGTCCATGGCAGAGATTGAGTGGGCCAGTAAAAGGATGAAACGAGGAACGGTGGCCTTAATTAAGGTACAGCCCCAGCATTTGCCTGGTGTGAAAATGGGAAACCACGGAAATCCATTTTCAGGGCTGCCGACAGTGGGGCTCGAACTTACTATCTCCCGAATACTTGATACTGGCCGCACTTAAGCGACTGCAGCTATCGAGTTCGTTACCAGTTTTTTTAAAGGAGACAGGAAGCAATGTGAAAATTACAGACGGGTGACACTGATACATCATCCTTGAAAGAATCTTGGATAGACGATAAGACATAGATTAGAGGGAATATTGGAAGAACACCAGTATGGATTCAGAAGGGGCAGGTCCACATTTCACCCAATATTTACATTGCGTCAAATGATGGAAAGGTAGTGGGAATATGGAAAGGACAATGTAGAAACACCTCTAAATATTGAAATGACATACAACCTTGTCCCAAGGAATTTTGTGTAGGAAACATTGACAGAGGCACGGAATGGTAATGAAACAATGCAGATGGTAACCGCATCGTATCAAAATTGCGAAAGCTTTGTTAAAACTAAAGTGGGGAAACTTAATGGTTCAGAGTTGAGACAGGCCTAAGACAGGGGAGTGTACTGTCTCCCTTACTCTTCAGTATCATCATGGATAGAATTCCACATAATGTGAAGGAAAGATGATGGGTGAGCAAGTAAAGTCTATGCTCTTTGCTGGTGATCTTGATATTTGGGGAGATAATGAAAATGAAGTACAGACGCAAGTTGATTTATGGAATGAGGAGATACGAACATTTAGAACATTTATTAAGAACATTGCAGTCTTTCAGCCCATATACATGTTCCCGTTACAAAAGGGAAGAAATGAAACAAAACAAATATTCACTAAGTCTACCATGTGAACAAAAATAAACTATTTCTATTATGTGGACGCTTACATGGGCGGATGACCGGGCCTCATGCAGTCGCTCCCCTTGAAACATGAGGGGTTAAGACATTTTCGAATGAAGATTAGTACTGCGAAATGCAAGACGAGAGGTAACACAAATTCCAGGGGAGTGATAAAAATTTGAAGTAGTGAAACAATATAAATATTCATGTAGCATGATGTTACAAGATTGAATTTTGGGTGTAGAAATTGATTTAAGAATACAGCATTCTGCAAGTTTCTACCAGTGTGAGAGAGACATTGTATGGAACAAAGTGCAAGAAGGTTTTGTACCGCCTTATTACAAACCAGCAACCTGGAGGTTGAATAAGCGGAACCAAAGTAAGATACAAGCAGCTGAAATGAGCTTCTTGAGGAAGGAAAAGACGAGATAGAATACGAAATGAGGAAATAAGGAGAAGCATGGAAGTGAGTAAACTTCAGGAACAGACTGATATAGCAAAGCCGAAATGGTTTGGACAAATGATAATGCCAGGAGGGAGAATAGCAAAGAGAACATTCATGGATACAGAGACTGCAAAGAGGCCTAGAACGAGATGGAGGAGCTCTGTTGTGGAATGTATTGCAACTAGAGGAGTCGATAGCAATAACGTACTAGAAGAGGATTGGTGGAGAGATCGATTAAGGGGGAGGGCTTTGGTACACTACCGTGTCCAGAGAGAATCTGGAATAGGAAATGGAAGAAGAAGGAGAATAAAAGGGTATCCAGATAGTTTTGTTCAGGTAGTGTACCTCCATTTTAGTACCATAATGGAAAAACTAGGACTAACATTGAAACGAAATGAAATGTTGCATGGCTTTTAGTGCCGGGATATCCCAGGACGGGTGCCCGTAGGCCACCTGCGCGTCATGATGGGGATGCAATGATAATAATTTCGTGTGGCTATTTCTAGCCGAGTGCAGCCCATATAAGGCAGACCCTGCGATGAGGGTGGGCGGCATCTGCCATGTGTAGGTAACTGCGTGTTATTGTGGTGGAGTATAGTGTTGTGGGTGGTGTGTGAGGTGCAGGGATGTTCGGGACAGCACAAACACCCAGCCCCCGAGAGATTACGTTAACCAATTAAGGTTAAAATCCCCGACCCGGCCGGGAATAGAACCTGGGACCCTCTGAACCGAAGGCCAAAACGCTGACTGTTCAGCCAACGAGTCGGACAACATTGAAATGAAACTTGACTGCTGCGCTGTTGGTAAAAACTGTGAGGAGTTATAATTAAAAGAATGAATACTAATTAAATAGGAAACACGTAGTAAGCAATATAACAAGAGTTACTTCGTAAGAGGTGATCTCATTCTTCGGTTCAACGGAGAATGCATTGCAACTAGAGGAGTCGATAGCAATAACGTACTAGAAGAGGATTGGTGGAGAGATCGATTAAGGGGGAGGGCTTTAGTACACTACCGTGTCCAGAGGACTGACGTGGTTAAATCAAGGAAAATTTTGATGCGTGTGAATTTTAAAGCAATGGCTTCTTTTTAGAAAAACAGTAAACGAACTTGGAGAGGAACTGTAAATTTATGAGTGATTTAAATAAGGCTTTCAAAATAAGACAAAGAACAGGAATTTATAAAATCACTTTTAAAATGTTGCAATTGGATTTAATTATTCGAACATGTCAAAAGACAATATGACATGAGAATAAGGTATTCTTAGTAAATTTAGAGACTTGATGTAATCAGGACTTCTTTAAGAAGTTAAAAATGGAAAGAGAATAAAAAACTGGCTCGTACTAACGACATGAAAGATATAGACTGCTACCTACCGACCATCTTTGAATCTACTTGAACTGCTGGGAGCCATGACACTTACAGGCAAAACAAACGACAGATGTCATGGCATAGTGGCTGTACTTGTGTAGACGTACACATTAAATTCGTTAATCTTTGTGTTTCACGCAATAAAACCGTCCTTAATAATGATAAAATCACTTTTAAAACACAAGTATTAAAATTAGTGTTGAAGTTGTGTGGTGACAGTGTTAAACCAATGTGGTTATGTGGCAATAGATGGTGTTGGTTGAAAGGTGGCTGCAGTTTCCTGTTAAAACAATCATATTTAATGCAATTATATTAAATGTCAAAGTAAGTAGGGTAACTACATAACAATTAAACGAAAGTGCATTCATGAGATGTATTGAAATGATGCAATATTAAATGCTTCTCTCTCCGTTGCAGGCCCAAGAAAGGGATGTGGTGGTGATTATTGTTTTAAGAGGCAACCATCCTCTATATAACACTAAGAAAGAATGCCAGGGATCCGACACCTCGAAAAATGAAGGAATCACCCAAGGATGGACAAAGGCCACGAAGGGCGTGAATTTGCTCTAATACCGTCGGGGTCGGAAAGTAACAAGACTTCACCAAGGGAGGTCGGATAAGATAGATGAAAGTGAGGAGTCTGGCACAAGTAAGTGGAGGCAATGCCACGACTTCGCTAAGGGCCCCGTGGTTGCCAACACACGCTTCTAAATTGAGAGCCCTGGGACCCCATTTAGTAGCGTCTTACGACAGGCAGGGGATACCCTGACCGCCACCACCCACAGAGGAGCTCAGATAAGGGCCCGTGGTCGCCTACCCACGTTCTAAAGTTAGGAGCCTTTGGGGCTCCTTTAGTCGTAACAGGCGACTAAAAGGGGCTCCAGGGTCTCTGAACTTTGGAGCGTGGGTTGGCGACCACGGGGCCCTCAGCTGAGTCCTGGTATTGCTTCCACTTACTTGTGCCAGGCTCCTCACTTTCATCTATGCTGTCGGACCTCCCTTGGTCAACTCTTGTTCCTTTCCGACCCCGACGCTATTAGGTTTGCGAGGGCTAGGGAGTCTTTCATTTTCACGCCCTTCGTGGCCCTAGTATTTCTTTGGCCGATTTCATTTTTCGAAGTGTCGGACCCCTTCCATTTTTCTCCCTGATCAGTGTTATACAGAGGATGGTTGCCTAGTTGTACTTCCTCTTAAAACAATAATCACCACCACCACCACCACCACCACCACCACCACAGGGCGAGTTCAAAAGAAACCTTGAAGAAAAATTATAGGTCGTCATTAGAATGGCTATGGGTTATGAAATTGGGTTTAGGCCTATGCTATAATAACCCGCAAATAATTGTTCATACATAAATGTAACGTTACCGCTAATGCCTTTCCGATGGCGACTTGTGACGTTCAATGCTGCGCATGACATGGGAATCTTGATTTTAAAAACGCATAGCCTATTATTACAAATTAATACTGTTCATCTTTTTTCCAACCAAACGGCTGCCAGATATGCTGCGCTTATTTCATTAAAAGTCCTATGATTATTAATTGTAATAGTATTTTCAAAACGTCTGAACATGATACGTTTTAATAAGACTTTATTTTTGCAACAAAAATCACCACATTCTTTCATGAACTGATAAAAGGGCTAAGCTAAAGTGACGTGCGTTTAGGACAGTATGGAAGTTTCAAGTTCTCTTGCCTGCAACTGTAATGGCGGCCGTAGTGCACTAAGCCTCCGTCAGGGGCGCTGTAACGAACATGTTTAGCAGTCTGTATCTTTCAAGTCGTTGGCTCGTACCGAAAGCACTGGCATTTTCCTTGTCGGAACGATGAACTGTGATGACCTGTACTTCTCATTAGTCATGTATGTAGTATATTACACAAATGGAACCTCACTTACAAGAATGGTAAACAAAGATATAAATACATAGCAATAAATTTGTTTAGAGGCGTAATAAGGGTAAACAAAGAACTGAATACATACCAATAAATTTGTGTAGAAAAATACTAACCTTCAAGGTACAAGAGAATGACAGCTTGAGTTAACTTTAATCCTACTGAACAACGCCTATGGTCACCTCTGTGCAGCACACACACGTCTTTTTTTCTTTGATAAATGTGTCTACATTGGTCACGGGGAGCGAAGGTGACATACGATCAAACTACAACATGGCATACTATAGTGCCGTGACACATGGAAGCGCTACAGGGGGAAGAGTCGCGTCATCGTTGGCTGGCTTGGGCTCGTGTCCTATGCTCGTATCATCATCGCGAAGAATAGGACCATTCTCCTCATGACGCCAGAAGAGAGATATTTGGAGATATTCAGTTCTTGAATAATAGATGAATTACTTCACTTTTCCGTCCAAGGTACACGGAGCATTCTTCTCCTACACCACACCTTAAAGGTGTCGATACGGTCTTCATCCCTTTCCTTGAGGTTCCAGGTCTCGGAACGATAAAGGAAGAGAGAGAACACAATTGAATCAACTACTCTAAACTTTCTGATGTTTGTTATTGCTCTGAAACGCGCACTAAGGTGATAGCTCTCCTAATCTATTTGCCTGAATTTCCGGTAACACAGATGGTCGACCCAAGGTACAGTATATAAAGTCATTTACCAATTCCAGTTCCCTTAATCGATCTATAAGCTAGATCTGTGCTGATCTGACAATTACCATTAGTTTGCATAATCTCAGGTTGATCTCTAGCCCATATTCTAAACTTGACCTTTTACAATTGCTTGTAATATTCTGCAAGTTCATCTTCCCAACTGGCAAGGAGAGTGGTGTCATCAGCTAGCGCAGGTTGCTGAGTTTTCGTCAACCAATTGATATGCTACCAGTCCAGTTATTGAGGGCTTTCTTCATGACATATTTAGCATAGATGTTATATAGAAAAGGTGATCATACGGAGCCGTGCCGGACACCCTGCGAAATAGTGACAAATCCTCAAATGCCGCTATCTACATTTACAGTTGCAATGTTGTTTCCATACGAAATATTCGAAAATGACATTATATGTTGTGGAATGCAACATTCAACAAGAACCTCCCATAGTTTATTCCAGACAACACAATCAAAAACTTTCTTGTAGGCAAGAAAGCATATTAGCGCAGGAACACAGAACTCACGGAATTTTTCAAATATTTGCCTCCTATTAAAAATCTGTTCCCGTGTTCCTCTTCCTGCAACAAATCCTGCTTTCTCAAGGGATATGTGAGGCATTATGTAAGACTTGAGGCTCTGGATTATGATGTACAATAAAATCTTACTTGCATGAGATATCAGAACAATTGTAAGATAGTTGGAACACTTCCTGACTGGCCCTTTCTTATGCAAGGGGATTTAGATAGAGCTTATCCAATCTTTTGGCCATTCTCTAGTCGCATATATCTTATTACACAATGAGTGCATCAAGTTCAAGCCTTCTTAACCCATTTCTTTAAGCAACTGTGAAGAAATACCATCTAGTCCAGGGGATTCCTTTTTCAAATGATTAATGGCGTTCTGATTTCGCTTTGTGGAATGTAAAGTTTAAATGCAGATGGCCCTTCTGATTGATGGACTGCTACATCATCATTTCTTCCAGAGTACAGCTTTTCACAGTATTGTTTCCACCTTCTATCGCAACTTTTCTATCTCCAATTAGGCGTCCATTCTCGTCTTCTATAACCCATCTGTGCGGTTTAAATTGATGAATAATGATGTTGATATTTTGAAGAGATTCTTTGTTTGATTTCGTTCTGGTCTTGTTCTATATCCTCGCAAACGCTGTGGATGAACTGTGATTTATCATTCCTACAATTACGCTGTATCTTTCTACAAAGAATCCTGTACCTATTTTCGTCCTGAATGGATGGATACCATGTTTCTTCAGATTACTTCTTTCTTCAATCAGCTTGTGGCGTTATTAATCTAAATATGCTTGTTATGTCATATACTTTGGACAACCTACTGTCTACGCGACATGTATTTTAATTCTGTCTCTCATCGGCACTTGTAATTTTGGTGAATTATCTCATTCCACTATGGACCTCGTCTTCACGGCCCAGTTATTGTACGGAGCTGTGATATACCACGATTATATGAGACTGGAATTCTACTATATTTGAAGTATTGAATTAATAAAAACTTCGTATCTCGTGTACTCTGATAATATATGCTTTAGCACCTTGGACGCTTGGCCTACTTGTCATCTACTCTGCCTATACGAGGAGAAGTGAACCTTTCCGTCACATAGTTACACTGTGTGTTATTATTGCACTTCGGACAGCTGCACGCACTCTGAAGCCATCTATGAGACTACGGTTGGTATTACAGTGGGTGGTTCGACATTGCCCACCAGGGCGAGTATCCGGTCTATGCTGTGTCGCCCCAACCTGCGAACTCTGAAGTGCTGAGTTAGTGCTTGAGGGTCTTGGACACAAGACGTTGACTAGGAACCATGGCGTGGGGGACTGCTGCTAAAACTATGTCTCCGCAGACTGGGACAGGGTGATAACCTGAAAAATCACCACATCTAGGGTTTGGAGTTTCATTACCCTTTTGGTTATGTATTATACGTGTTATCATTCTGTATAAATATGTAGCTAATTAGGTGGTTTTATTTGGTACTGGTGAAGTTAGATGAAATACGAAGTGAGTTATCTTGGCATAAGGCCTACTTGTAAATACGTTTAATGTATTATTTCTGTTAAAATTATCTACTGTGTATGCGTTATATTCAGTTTGGTGTGTTATATGGACGTGATGGATAGCTAAGTTTGGTGATGCTGTGTTCTGCTACTAGTGTGTTTGTGGTATGTAAAGGATGGCCATTCTTTTGCTGAGATAATTTTGAAATTTTCCGTTTCCTTGTTGTTTAAAATTGTCGTTCTCTTCGCCCGGGCTTATTTTTCGCTGTATTTGCTGGTAATTTTCTATGCTATGCCCTTATGCGTGTGCCGTTTTTCCTTGAAATTTGGTATATTATTTAACTCTTCTATCGTGATGTATTGTGGGTTCATATTCATGTTTGTGGTTAGTCTCTTGGGTGTGATTAGTTCCTCTTGTCGCGTGTTTTGGCTTTCGTGTGCCCGTAATTGACCTAACACTGCACTTACACTTGTCTCTAATGTTTTTAAATTTATATTATTATTATTATTATTATTATTATTATTATTATTATTATTATTATTATTATTATTATTATTATTATTATTATTTTGGGTAATTTAAAATTTGTTTTTTCTCTCTCTGAATATTTATCTTTGCTTGATGAGTTTATTTTCATCCCTATTTCGGGCTTTTAATGAGATCCTTGTTCTAATTATTTTAGTAATCTCGTATTTACCTTAACGTTTGTCAACAATGCCATTATAATTTTTCCTCTGGGGTGCTGTCGAAAGCTGTCGATTTTCATTTTAATGGCTTCCCCTTTCTGTATTAAATTTTAAATTAATTTAATATTAACATTCTTCAGACGTGTGTCTATCAATAATAACTATTTAATTAAACTGATGCATCAGTACATATGTATATATATTTTTTGGTAACCGAAAAGTACTATTTATTAGAGATACCATTAAATTTACATTTATTTAATTTTATTTAATGAATTTTATCCTGCCTCTTAACATTGTGTTGGTTTCCTCTTGCAATTTTATTATGATTCCTCTGAGGTATTTAATTTTTTGTGAAATTGATGTATAGTGGTAACCATTATTTATTAATTATATCTTTATTTTTATTTTATGAAAATTTTTGGTGTCATTTTGATGTTGCTTGTCCCGTAGTCCCTTGATCCTCTCCTCTCTCGTTCCTTTTTGGGTTGGTTCCAGTACTATTCCTTGCTTGTTGTGTTTTTATTCTGATTTGTTATGTATTGTTGCTCCTTTAATATTTATCTTGTGAACGTACGTCTCTATGACGCTCGACATTCATTCTATTATTATTAAGGGGCGTTGCAAGCTGTAAAGTCGTGTTTGACATCCAGGGATGTTTTTCACTCGGTGTCCTCCTAGCTGGCTCTGGGAGAGCTGAGAAAACAATCTCTCCCATTCCGCCCAACATCTGGCAATGTGATTCTTCTCCTTTAGTTGCAAATCTGGGAGCTTTGGCCGTGCAAGTTTCCCGAATCGTGCAAGAGATTCCTGGTTGGTGAGTCTGAACTGTCTTGCTCTCATCTTCTTGGTGACTTTTAGTTTTAGTCGTATTTTAATGGACAACAGATTGTGGTCACTGCCACATTCCGCTCTGGGAAGGTCTTACAAACAGATGTCTTCCAACGTTGTCTCACCAATATATATGAGTCGTAAATTGGAAAATGTCGACTGAGTTCTATACGGTTTAATAATTATTTTTAGTTGTTTTACGTCGCACCGACACAGGTAGGTCTTACGGCGACGATGGGACAGGAAAGGGCTAGGACTGGGAAGGAAGCGGCCGTGGCCTTAATTAAGGTACAGCCCCAGCGGTTTAATACTATATAGTGATAAGAAGAAGTTCCGACGAACGAGGAGCTTCGTAAATTTTCCGGATAAGCATAATGCCCTAGTTTTGCTATAGCCTATGTTTGAGTTCTGTATTTTTGCAATTTCATTGCAAGCTACATGTAGTCAGAACATAAACGTGAGATGTTATTTTCTGCCGAACTGTGATAAGCTCAGGGAAGGTAAGTAATGGAAATGTACTTGTGAATAATTTATCGTATTATACATTTCCATTCCTTCCATTTATTTGTATTCAGGTTTGAAACTTAGTTTTCAAATGTCATGAGTTTATTTCAGAGAGGTTAAATTACTCCTGCAAGTTTCCAGCATCTACAACTGGCTATTATGTTGAGATAACTGGCAACCTCAACATCAAGAATATGGATTTTTTTAATAAGTTAAATATCATAAGGAAACAATGAAGGATACTCTGAAGCACGTGTGAGTGATGCTGTAAACTGTTCCGGGTTTTATGTTTGTGAAGATCATATTCTTGAGAAGGACTTCGTTAAACACACTAGGCATAATTAAGTTATGATGTTGTTCAACCAACCAACCAACCAACCAACCAACCAACCAACCAACCAACCAACCAACCAACCAACCAACCAACCAACCAACCAACCAACCAACCAACCAACCAACCAACCAACCAACCAACCAACCAACCAACCAACCAACCAACCAACCAACCAACCAACCAACCAACCAACCAACCAACCAACCAACCAACCAACCAACCAACCAACCAACCAACCAACCAACCAACCAACCAACCAACCAACCAACCAACCAACCAACCAACCAATCAACCAACCAACCAACCAACCAACCAACCAACCAACCAACCAACCAACCAACCAACCGACCGACCAACCAACCAACCAACCGACCGACCGCCCGACCGACCGACCGCAAGCAAGCAAGCATTGTTTACTCCCTATCAATTGTTTGCCCAGCACAACAACAAGTCGTGTTGCTTTCTCTTGGATGTTTTTCAGTCCTTGTAGCAAGTGCTCCTGGTGTGGGTCCCATACTCTGGAGTAGTATTATAATTTGAGTCTTGACAGAGACTTATTCCCCCTCTAGTTTGCATCGTTCGTCACTAGTTAAAACATGATTCAGGAGGCTTCCTCTGTATATATCGCACTCCTGCTTCAGAAGTTGCACAACTGAAAATTTACAAATGTTCAGTAGAAGGCAAAAGAATATCACTAGAAATTTAAATGTCTCTGGTGAAGTAACGAATTCACGTGCACTTTTCATTCAATATCCGTTGCATGAATCGATCATTGCGCTTTGAGACACAACTTTGTGAAAAACTCGGATTTTGAAAGGGATGCTCAAAGTGCAGCAAATATTTGTCGAGGATAATCTTCCTGTGGCCTGAAGTGACCATACTGGACGTCTGTTCAAGAATGTTGTTCTGGATTCAAATGCAGCCTCAAAGTAAGGTTGTGGTAGACAAAATTGTAGCGCTTGTAAGAAAAATGCCTCGTACTAAAGAAGAAAGAAACTGATATCATGTAATCTCAATCCTTTTCACTGGCTACAGATGGCAGTAATGACTTGATTTACACCATGTTTGTGTCACATTTTGATAGGAAAAGTGAACAGATTCTAATGGCCATCCTCACAGTTCAGGATTCAATTGACAATACGGGGCAGTAATATGTAAAGTGTTGGAAGGTGAACTGCAAAAAGGAAAAATCCACGGGAAAATTGCGTAGGCTTTGCATGTGACAATGCAAGCTCTATGACTGGTGTTCCCAAAGATGTAAATACATTTCTTTGCAAATATTTATGAGCATAGGCATTAAACCGCACAAACGGACCGTAACTGTCTTCAAGAATGCCAATATCGAAAATTTTTAATTTATATTTAGCACTACTCGATAAAGGGTTCCCAGAGGCAAACTACATTAAAACTTTGTCAACAAGTCTTTCGAGAAGAACCCGGCAAAATATCGAAATACGTTTCGACTGAGTGGTTTTCTCTATCATAATGTGAAGAGCAGTCGAACTCTTTGTAAGGAGATGAAGAAGGTGGTATCAGCAGGTTACTAAGTTCGAAATAGGCCGTGTAATAAGGTTACGAGGAGGTGGATGCCCTTTTCGCGATATTAGAGAAAGTCCTGGCAGGAATGCATCCGCAGTCCATCGGTGTTGACAACAATGGTCACGAGATAGCACTGCCTCAAGAAGACCGGTGTCCGGCAGCACACGGGCCACTACGGAAAGGGAAGACCGCCGTATTCACTGTATGGTCGTGGTGCATCGTACTGCATTCCCAACAAGATAATGCCCGTCCCCATTCCTCTGCTGTCACCAACGTGCTCTACAAAGACTCGACCAGCCACCTTGACCTCCGCCCATTGAGCATTACTGGGACATAACGGGACGACAAATCCAGCGTCATCCAATATTAGATTTAACTGTTGCTGATTTGATCAAGTGCAGCAGGCGTGAACTCCATCCCACAAAATGACATACGACACCTTAATGACACAATACATTCAGAAACATGGCTACTAAAGCAGTTATTGATGTATCCCCATGTTACATGTGTTCTTGAATCTGAGACCTGGAAGCTAGACAATTGCTTAGACCAAATTGCATTCCTCTAAACTCATCTCCTTTTGGTGTTGGGATTTCATTTTCCGCCAGTGTCCGTCTCCATAGATAAGTGGTTAGCATATTGGCCGTTGGTCACAATGGGTCCCGGGTTCGATTCCCGACAGGGAATTTTAACGGGAAATGTGTGTATATGACGACTCCATCATCATTTCATCCTCATCACGAGGCGTAGGTCGCCCACGGGAGTCAAAACAAAAGACCTGCAATAAGCCTCTCCCGAGGCCCCACGCCATTTTTATTTTCCGCCAGTATACATCGACGTATGCAAACGTTTCCTACAGATCGATATGATTTTCCTCGATAATTGATCCCTAACTACGTCGAATCTGTGGTACCGCTCGGTACATCCACTTAACATTTTCTGAGTTTTCTTTATTGGATACCGTACGTCAGATGACAGCACAATTAATCCAAGAGTAGGCTATAAGCGCGCGGACTATCTCCGCGCGAGTTTTAATTCACGATATGGCGGCCAAGTTGGCAGCGAGAAAATTATAATTTTATAAGTTTAGAAACACTGCTTCGGTATCCTGTACAGTAATCTTTTCTTTCTTCCGCCAAGTAAATTCTCTGTTATCGAATACTTCCTTTTCCCATTGCTTACTTAATACACAAACAACAGTCGAACACACGTTCTGGTACAATTCTCAGGAGCAACCTCACAAGCGAGAGCCAGAAGTTATTCAGCAGCAGAATGACGGGAAGTTTAATCGTAAAGTGAGAACACTGTATTGAAAGAGAAGGAGACTGCAGTTAGGCCTCCTAAAATACACTGCTATGCAAAATTCTCTCACCTTTATTAGCCACTCGATGTGCTACGCAGCCGCAGCCTCGAGAGTGGACTCGTTAGCAGGACGGAATAATTAAGCCCCTAAGCCATCAGGTTTCTAATAGGCGAAGTTCTGTGACATGATGACGGTTTCATTTACCATATTGTAATATTACTGAAAAAAATACATTGCAACAGGAAGAGTGTCAATACTTTAAATATATGTTTCAATCTGATCGAGATAATTCCCCCCCCCCCCCATGGCATTGCAGTCCTTGAAGGGCCTTGGTCTACCAAGCGACCGCTGCTCAGCCCGAAAGCCTGCAGATTACGAGGTATCGTTTTTCTTGGCTTTCTAGACCGGGGCCGCTATCTCACCGTCAGATAGCTCCTCAATTTTAATCACGTCGGCTGTGTGGACCTCGAACCAGTCCTCAGCTCCAGGTAAAAATCACTGTCCTGACTGGGAATCGAATCCGGGGCCTCCGGATAAGAGGCAAGCACACTACCCCTACACCACGGGACCGGTTGATCAAGATAATACTGGGAGATATTTCCAAGCGGATCCGTAGTTTTCCTCGGCCTGGTGGCGTAAGATGAGTGGCGACTTCCCGACATCAATAACTAGAAACTTGCAAGTAGCACAATAGAAAAATATCCCTTGCAGTTGAAGAATAGACTTCCTGATTTTGAAGGTGCCATCAACTGCTGCTACACAGTTAGGGAAACCCCAACACTTCAGATTTCTGGTCCCAGTGTATGTGATCAGGGGGAGGCAGAGAAACAGGCAAAAGTTTCTTTTGTAGCACAGCGAATATCCTAGGCACGAAGGTGCTTATAGCAGAAGGGGAGATGCGGTAACCAAATTACAGTGACCTGTATGATTCTCCCGTGGCCAGAAACCTGAAAGATAATGAAAAATATGCAGTAAATGCCGCATAGAAATAAGTGCATTCATGTTGTTCAAATTCACAACTGAACAGGTCAAACACTTCTTCGTGCAAATATTTTAGTTTGGGACTTTCAGAAATCTTATTTTAACCGTTTTGACTTTGTTTTGGTTTAAGTTTAACCTACAGAACCATATTTTACGCTGTTACAAAATATACAGAAGTAAATTATCTAGGTACGCATGCAATTCAATGTTTTATGTAGGACAGGACACAGGTGTCGTGTTTGTCTGTCACAGGAGGTGAATGTAAGGGAGGGTTAGAAAAGTGTGGGAGATCACTACAAGAGGGAAAAAATGAAGAGAAAGCTACATCAGGCAGTGTTGGTAAAAAGGAAAGGGCTATTTACAAGGAACGATTGAGTTTTTAGATGTGTGGATAATGAAAGGATCAGTTTTACGAACATTGTTACTGATGCGAACAGTATAAAAATTTCGTGTTGCTATTTCTAGTCGGGTGCACCCCTTGCAAGGCAGACCATCCGATGAGGGTGGGCGGCATCTGCCATGTGTAGGTAACTGTGTGTTATTGTCTTGGCGGATAGTGTTATGTGTGTTGTGTGAGTTGTAAGGCCGTTGAGGACAACACAAACACCCAGTCTCTGAGGAAAGGGGATAAAACATTTAAGGTCAAAATCCCAGACTTGGCCGGGAATCGAACCCGGAACTCCCTGGACCAAAGGCCAGCACGCTAACCATTTAGCCATGGAGCCGGACATGCCAAAATTGTGCCATCAAATTTAAGTACAGAAACTGACTTTGGTAACTTAGGAGGAGGTGAAGAAGGTACACCAATCGAACGCGGTTAATATTCCTTGCAATGATTCTATGTATTACATAGTGCCTCTACAGAAGCAGTGGACTGGCTGAAAAGTCTAGACATTAAGTTTTGAATGCTGACCTGTAAATTACATACTTCTTTAAGAAATATGTATTTATATGTATTTATAATGCATCCTTGTTTTACCATACGAAATAAATAAAATCTTTGCAATCACACACTCCATTCTCAAAAAGTCAAAGGTCTGCATTTCAATCCCTAAAATCCAAAAGAAGGCAAATAAATGGTGCTCTTAGTAAATATTTGAAAGAAAAACAGGATGATAGAGAATATTTTGAAAGACGACGATGAAAATGACATGTTTCTTAAAACCGCGGCGGCTATTGTAAAACAATTCGTCAGATCTCGCCACCCGTGTGAAATTCTAAATGTTTGAAATCCTTACAGAAGTGGAAGTACGGTACTATCATCTACCGTATTCACAAATATATGGCATGAAAACCAGACGGCCTACTCTTCTTCAGCTTCACCAATCACTTCTCACTCAAGAGCTTACAACGCTGTCAGTGACATAGTTCACACCCTTTAAGATGAGTCGCCTGACTGTTAATACTGAACACATTTTAAACGGCCCTTGCAATTACTAATCAAAATTTTTATGTAAGCTTTGTCTTTTTTGGCAGCCTCCGAATGGAGGAAGCAGAAATAAATGCATTTCTAAATAAATAATAATATTGCTTAAAAATAAAATGAACTCCACAAGTGCATTTCTTAATTTTATTATTTGCTCACTTACCGCAGAGTTGGGGCGAATTTCTCGGCTGCTGCAAAAGGTGATCTCTCTCTGTTGCAGGATAAAGTCATCAAGTCCCCTTCTATTAGTACAAAACGTATCTGAATCTTTCGCGGGTCAATCTAAAATATCTTTTAAACTTTTCTTCTTCGTAAATGAGATGGGTACCGATAAAAAACTTTTCTTAATCCTTCCACTTTTGTATAAATTTCACTAACCTCCTTTCTCAATTTCGCATATTTGTGAAGCATATAGCCCTCTTCTTCATCATCATCATCATCATCATCAATTATATGTTCCATAATAAGCATTGCAACCATCTGCCTTCTTCAGACGCTGTCCGTTCGTCCACTGGGTAGATTAACACGCTACCCCTAACAAAACACTAACACGTCGCGTAAACACAGCTCGCGCTCCCGTCGACGTGATTGAACAAACACGGCTCCTCCTGCGGAAAACACGCGTCGCTAGGAAAACAGGACTTAAGGGGTGGCGAGAGCGCGATCAGCTCACAATGATTATTTAAGGAAAGCAGCTAAATATATTATTATGTTTGTGAATAATTACACGAGGCTTCAGCTGTGCTTAGCCTCTCTAGTATAAGAGTTAGCGGAAACTCGGGTTCGATTCACGGTACTGCCAGAGATTGAAGAAAGTCTGGTATACTAGCTGCACCTCACCTCTGCCAGAAAAAAGCTCCTCTACTTCGGGAGAAGTGTTCACTTTTACACGACTCTGACCACACGTATGCTACGCTGACCTTGCGTAGGTAAGATGGTTGCTACACATAAAGTGCATGTGTAACGGAATTTAGAGTTGAACAGCCTCCCCAAGTAGATCAAGAGATTGTATTTCTATTCTCAATACAAGGGTTGATACACTGCAAAATTTTAATTGCAGTCACGCCTAATGGTATGATCGCTTTAAATCTAAATGTTACGGTGGAAGAGCTAGCGACTCATTCATAACAACCATCAGTGGTTTACTTTCCTTCAACCTGGCGATGAGGTCATGGCTGATAAAGGATTTAGGCATCAGAACTAACTTATCTGGCCGCGGTATCATAATCGTGACACCACCGTTCTTACATGACGGGAGATTAACAGCTGAGGAAGTTGAGAGTACTTACAATATTGCGAGTGTTAGAATTCACGTAGAAAGGTGTATTCAAAGAATCAAAATATACAATATATTACGGAAATTGCCAACAGAACTGTTTCCACACGTAGATGTCATCGTCTATGTGTTGCGTGTTGACGAATTTGCAACCTCATCGATTAACACGAACATCAAATGAACTTCCATAGCATTCTATTGCTTCACTTTCCATTTCACTTCCGTAAGAATGTTCAAAGCAGCTCCCCCAATTGAAGATTTATTTACAAATGCGAGAACTAAAGTATCAAAGTTATGTCGCCTAGTTTTGATCCGCTTTGCTTTCGTGATAGCAGATTTCTTATCTTTTCTTCTTGAAACCATCGAGGGCTTCCTGATTGAGATAGAGTGTCCGGGGAGATTTTAATTATATGATCTGTATCAACCTGCACTTTGCTGGTAAAAAACATTTCGTCACTCACAGTGCGAAAGGTGTATTTGTCTGGCAAGCGCACGTCGTTAGAGACTTGTAATAGCTGTGTCACAATTTCCTCGCATTCTTCTCTCTCCACATCATTCATTACCCTGTCTATCAATAAGGTGACTACGGCCCTGCACGATTGTTCGATTTCAGTACTTGCTTCTGCTCGATGCTTTTTACGAAGACTGAAAGAGATGTGTTTTAAAATATCCTCAGTTAATTCGAAGGGGGGAAGAGATGTCCTCAAAGTCTTTTTACCGAACAGTATTTCACGCGTTTGCCTTTTCTATATTTTTCTGTTGACATTGTTTTCGGGCTCGGTTTTCCCCACTGTTGCGGACGGTCTGTTTTGGAAACAACACTTTCATTATTTATATAATACACTACCGCAGCTACGTGTTTGCAAGTTCTTCTGGCGCCGGCAGGACAGGAACATTTGCTGGTAGAGACATTACGATTCTGGGCAATCTGAACACAAAATAAAAATGCGTACAACTTAGCAAACATGCATCAATTAATCCTTACTAAATAAACTATATACATTTTTACCTAACTACACCTTGCCTACCTCAAGTTTCACGATATAAGCCGGCAAGTTGCCAGACGTTTGTCGGGTGACTTTTCCTGTGATGTATCCGAAACCATTCGAAATTAACTCTTCAACGCCGTTCACGTGGCCACTGACAACAAGATTTCTCCCTTTATTGCATGATGATTCACTTACATCCCCGAATTGAATCGCTTTAAACCCGCAACTTGTTCGAATCTTACACACGTTGTACTGAGACTCTCGCACTGCGCCTCACATCTTGTTTCAGAACGGGCCACTATGTAGCGCTAGTAGTAGCATTTCGATCTACCTGCACGGTGCCTATACTCTGAAAGAAATTATGATGTAGCATTCCAGCAACCAGGAGGGCATTCTGCGTTGGAAACTTCCATTCTACAAAGCAAAATCACAACGCCATTATCAATTTGAAAAAAAATCCCCAGGACTGGATGGTATTTCTGGATAGATGCTTAAATAAATGGCTTAAGAAGGATTGCACATGATGCACGCATTGTGTAATAGGATATAGACGACGAGAGAATGGTCGAAAGATTTGATAGGCTCTACGTTAATCCCCTTGCACAAGAAAGCGCCAGTCAGGAAATCTTCCAACTATCGTACAATTACTCTGATATCTCATGCAAGTAAGATTTTGTTGTACATCATAAACCAGCTCCTCAAGTCTTACATAATGCCTCACATATCTATTGAGTAAGCAGGATTTGTTGCAGGAAAAGGAACACGGGAACAGAATTTTAATAGGAGACAATTAATCGAAAAATCTCGTGAGTTCTGTGTTCCTGTGCTAACATGCTTCCTGGACTAGAAGAAAGGATTTGATTGTGTTGTCTGGAATAAACTATAGCAGGATCTTGGTTAATTTAGAATTAAACAACATCTAATATCATTGCTGAAGAGTCCGTATGGAAACATCATTGCAACCGTAAAAGTAGATGGCGACATTTCAGAATTTTTCTGTATTTCGCAGGATGTTCGACAGGGCTGCATGTGATCAGCTATTCTATATAACGTCTATGCTGAATATGTGATGAAGAAAGCCCTCAATAATTGTGCAGGAGGCATATCAATTGGTGGACGAAAAATCAGTAATCTGCGCTTTGCTGTTGACACCACTCTCCTTGCCAGCAGTGAAGATGAACTGGCAGGAATACCATAAAGGGTAAACGATGCAAGTTTAGAATATGGGCTAGAGATCAATCTGAGCAAGTCCAAACTAATGGTAACTGAGAGAGTGGCACATATCCAGCTGACAGGTCGATTAAGAGAACTGGAAATGGTAAATCTTAGATCGACCTTCTGTGATATCGGAAGTTCTGACAAAGAGATTAGGAGACGTATCAGCTTAGGGCGCGTTGCCATGAGCAAACTCACAAAAATATGGCAGAGCGGAGGAATAACAAACAGTACAAAGATTAGACTAATTGATTCACTTGGGTTCTCTGGCTTCCTTTATGGTTCAGAAACCTGTACCCTCAAGACAAGAGAAGAACGCCTTGCAGATGTGGTGTTGGAGAAGGATTATTTTCGTTTAACATGTTCGAATAATTAAGTTCATTCAACAATTTTTTAGTGATTTTTTTAAATCCCTGTACTTTATCTTATTTTGAAAGCCTTATTTAAATTACTCATACAAATGACAGTTCCTCTTCAAGTTCGTCGCCTGCTTTCTAAAAAACGAACCGTTATTTAAAAAGTTTAAAAAGTTTATAGGCATCGAAATTTTCCTTGATTTAACCACTTCAGTCCTTGGACCTACGGATTATTTCAGAAATCTCCGGTGAACTGAAGAATGAGGTCACCTCTTGCACACAATATTACATTTCTAGTTTCGTTATTTTACGATGTAACTCTCGTTATAATGATTAGCATTCCTTCTTTTAAGTTATTATATAACTCATCACAATTTTGACCAAGAGTCCTGCAGTCATATTTAATTTCAATGCTAGTCCTAATTTTTCAATTATGGTTCTATAATGAATGTACACTACCAGATCAAAAGTATCTGGACACTTTCTTCTTCTTTTCTTCTTCTCCTTCTTGTTCTTCTTAGTCATCCATTCCCTATTCCAGATTCTCTCTGCGTAGGGTAGTGTACCACACTACACTTACTCGATCTTTCCACCACTCTACTTCTAGTACTTCATTGCTATCGACTCCTCTATTTATAATACATTCCACAACAGATGTCCTCCATCTCATTCTAGGCCGTCCCCTACGCCTCTCTGCAGTCTATTTATCCGTGAATGTTCCCTTTGGTGTTCCCTCTCCTGGCATACTTACTGTATTGTGTGTCCAAACAATTCTAGCTGTGCTATATCAGTCTCTGCTTGAATTTTGCACACTCCCTCGCTTCTCCTTATTTCCTCATTTCGTATTCTATCTCGTTTTGTCCTTCCCTGTATGCTCCTCAAGAACCTAATTTCAGGTGCTTGTATCTTAGCTTGGTTCCGCTTAATCAACGTCTAGGCTTCTGAAGCATAGGTCAGTATATGTTTGTAATAGGATGAGTATATAACCTTCTTGTACTTCATTGGCACATCTTTGTTCCATAAAATGTCTCAGACACACTGGTAGAAACTTGCTGACTGCTGTATTCTTAAATCAATTTTTCTATTCAAATTTCCATCTTGTGTCATCATGCTGACCAAATTTATAAATTTTTCACTACTTCAGGAGGTTCATTTCCTATTTTGATCACTCCCCTGGAATTTCTGTTATCTCTCGTCTTGCTTTTCGTAGTACGAATCTTCATTCCAAAATTTCTTATCCCCTAATTTTATTAATCAACCTGTGTCTGTACTTCCTCTTCGTTATCTCCCCAAACTAAACTGTCATCAGCACAGACTTTGCTTGCTCGCCCATCATCTACTCCTCCTTGATTTTATGTAGAATCCTATCCACGGTGATAATGAAGCGTAAGGGAGATAATACACTTCCCTGTCTTAATCCTGTCTCAACTCTGAACCATTCAGTTTGCCCAACATTTTTTCTAACACAATTTTCGCAATTTTGATACGATGCTATTACCATCTGCATTGTTTCCTTCCCAATCCGCGCCGCTGTCAATGTTTTCTGTACCAAATTTGCATGGAACATTGCCATATGCCTTTTCAATAGATAGAAACGTTAGTACCATGTCGATGCCATGGTAGGATAATTGGCGCAATGGGTTTTAATAACTGGAAAAATTTGGCCGACGATTTAAAATCCCATGAGTTGTCACCAGCCCATTTCCAAAATATGGCTACATGGTTTGAAACACTAAAAGGAATAAAAGGAGACTCATCAATCAATCATCACAACCTGAAGCAAATTGAAACTGAGGGTCACTGTTCAGAAGAAGTATTGCAGAGCACAATATGGCTTTTCGTGCGTCATCTTCCAAAGTTTTCACAAAATATAATGGAAACTTTCTTGGACCTGTGCAACTTTTACGAAAATTTGATAATGTAGTAATGGAACACTTAACTAACAAAGAAACACAATTTCCTTAATTAAGTGTGTCAATACAAAATGAGCTAATAACTATACTAGGTGACTCAGTAATGCAAAGTATCTTGACGAAAATAAAGGAAGCCAGATATTTTTCCGTTATCCTTGGTTGTACTCCACACATAAGTCACAAAGAGGAAGTTTCATTAACGATTCGCTACGTCGCTGATGATTATGATGGGAAGATCAAAGTAGAAGAAAGCTTTATAGCCTATCGAGTTGCCAAAGGAACCACTGGAGAAGCTCTCGCTGACTTGCTGTTCAAAAAAGACTGGAGAGTATGGTTTGAACATGACAAACTGTCGTGGTCACGGTGCCAACATGACAGTTGTACATAAAGGAGTTCAAGCCGGTGTGCTGGCCAACTTCCCTTTGGCTGTGTTCATTCCTTGTGGGTGCCATGGCCTAAACATAGTAATTGCTGATGGAACAAAATCATCAGTTAAGTCTACATCTTTATTTGGTATTTGACAACGTCTCTTCGTGTAATAAGCGACCATACTAAAGCACTTATTTTACGGCAAGTATGTGAAACGCGTTGGGAATCTCGCATAAATGCTGTTCAGGCTGTTAAATACCAATACGCGGAAGTTAGGGATGCATTGGTTGAGTTAGGTGACAAAATTGATGACCCCCAAACAGCCTCTGATGCTCAATCATTGACTAATCAGATGGAAGACTTTTCCTTCATCGTAACTTTGATCTTGTGGAATGACATTCTTTTTTAAGTTAATTTGATCAGTAAACGCATTCAAGGGAAAGAGGTAGACATCAGTGACTGTTCTGAAAAGTTCAATAAGTGTTTGGAGTTTTTAAACAGATTTAGAGAAAATGGACATGTGGACGCAGTAATCTCTGCTAAAGGAATAGCTGCTGAACTATTTTTCCCGAGAAAAGTATTCGTAAACGCGTTTTTCTGCGTGAGAGTCTTCTGAGAAAGTGCAATCGTCACCTGAAGAAACCTTTATGAGAGAAGTTTGTTATCCATTAGTGGATAAAGTTACGAACTCACTTAAGAGGAGGTCAACTGCGTTGAAAGAACACAAACAAGTGTGGAGATTTTGGGTAATGTTGCTCAACTTCCAGGAAAATAAGATATAAAACTAAGTGGTTTCGGCCTTGAAATACAACTAACTGACGAAACAACCAAAGTGTCTGATATCAACGGTATTGAACTGTATCTTGAACTTTGACATGTAAGTTCGATTTTTGATCTTGGAAAGAACGCAGTCAGACCAAAAGTACTATTGCGTTATGATAAAAATCACAAACAGTAAAGATTTGTTTACAAACTTGTGGGTCGCAATACCCGTGACAGTGGCTAGTGCCGAACGAAGCTTTAGTAAGCTCAACCTTACAAAAACGTATTTGCGCTCTACATTGGCACAGGAAAGGTTGAACTATTTCGCCATTCTAGCAATAGGAAATGGCACTGCAAAACACTTAGACTTTAGAGAAATTCTGACAACATTTTCTCATGCAAAAGCCACGCGAATGTCTTTCAGTGTTTGAAGTCTGTATTTAGACGACAAAAAGAACACCAAAGACAAGAACAAATAATGAAAAATCAAAGACTGAATTTTGTGTATAAATAAATCAAATCTTAGTATATGTATATCAAATATGTGGTGCAGGGTGGGTGGTCCGTGATGCTGTTATTTATATTAGCTGCCTGTTTTTCCAATCCGCACCATGGCGGGTCCATATGTAGTGGATAATGGAGTGGCTCTAAAGAGCTAGGGTATTATCCCACTGAATCAAAACTGGAACGAACAAAATTATGGGTTTTAGCGGGGGTGGGGGTGGTGGCGCCGATTTAAGCCTTGCCTTGGGCGCCTACATACCACACGACGGCCCTGCTTAGGTATAACGGTCCAAATGATAAAGCAAATATGTACGGAGTTTCCATGCCCTTCGCTTTCTATGCCTAATTTCAGTCATCTTTTGTATATATCTCATCTTTAACTTAGCTAACACGACTCTGTGATCTCCTTCAAAAGCTTCACTTGGAGGGCTGTTACATCTTACATCATACAACATTTTCCTGTTATCTTTCTCGAACAAAACGTAATCTATCACAGTTTTGACTTTGTTATCCCACCTATATGATGTTATCTTCTGACTGTTTTTCTTTCGGAACCATGTGTAACCAATGACCAGTTCATTTCTTCTACAAAAGTCTACCAAAATGACTCCAGCATTCTTCTCCTCCCATATCCAAATGGTCCTATAATCTCTTCATCTCCTTTTCTTTCCTGACCTAGTACTTGCGCATTCATGTCTCCTATGATCACATCTTGTTTGTCCTGTACGTGGCCTTCCAGATATTCAAGGTATTCCTCTAGATCCGTATTTGCATTTCCTGTTTGTGGAGCATACCCTTGAATTATATCTGTAACACCAGTTTCAAGTCTCAATCTGACCTGTCATTTTTGTCTTCCACCAATTCTAGGAATTCCTTTAGGTCCTTTCTAATTATGAGACCTACACCATTTGTGGCTTCTCTTCCTCTACTTTCTTTACTTTCCTCTCACCTTTTCCGTTCCATTTGGTCTAGGTGATTCCCAGCAATGATATATCTTTGTCATCCTTAAAATCTACAATTTCTCCACTTTCCCTGTAAGTGTCACTACAATGTTGGCCGATATCTTGATGTATTTGGTTGCTGGTCGCCCATTTCTCACATTTCTCCCAGCAGCACGAGAATTGCTCGTCGCTTGAGGGCAACGCCGTAGCATTTTGCACGTCACTTGTGGGGAATGCCCTAGCATTTTCTGACGCTCAGTACACTTGTCATCATATAAACATTTATTACGACGTGTTCGCCACTCACAGAGGCATCTTAGAGCTACTGACACCCGAAACTTGTAGGCCGCACTTAATAGACTTATTTTGTAGTCGCTCCTCTGGAGTACAGACGCAACAGTTGATCTGGGATTTCAGTGGCATTTCCTCCATTCTGGGCCCATTTCTCTTCTGTAACGCCTCCTCAGCTCGTAGCTGTTGGTCCTTATAGCACCTCACTCGGTGTGGAGACACTAGCTGTGTGGTTTACTGCGTTACCATAGCAGATTTAACTGGCCAGACTGCAATATGGACATCTATCTTACGTAAAGTTTTCACATTTCTTCGGAAATTAATTCGTGCCACCTACAGAAAGCTTTACAGTTTGAATTGGCGCGCTCGGCTATGTAATACTGCACCGAGTGCTGGGTTCACTCGTCGACAGGCCGCTACTTCACGTCCTACCTGCAGCTCGCACTGTCCAACAGCGTAAGAAACACGTGGGTACTTAACTGTAAGAAGCGCTATGGCATTGTGTCGCGTAAATAACATCTGTAACGATCAAAAAGAAGTAGAAACCATGGCAGGATCAGAAATATTCGTAGAAGTTAAATCTATTTTGTGTGCTACGGTCTCGAGAACGTGTATAACAGTGAACAGAGTTTGTTCGGCCTACTGCATTTCAACCTGTGAGGTCCAACACACACATTTACTACCGCAAGCGGCGAACTTATGGGTCCTTCATACATCACCGCAAGAGAGTCGGAAGGTGTGTTTCGAAAGACGGTGAAAGAGAACATATTCACGTTGGTCGCACTAAATCGGGAAAAATCGGATCTATATAAGCGAAATGGTTTAATGACGTATTCAAGCAAAATAGATCGCCCGGTAAAGTAGGACTCATTCCGGATTGCTTTTCTGGTTATAAATCTACACAAAATGACGATACCGTACAGCTGATGATGATCCCTCCCTGTGCCACATCTTACTGCCAACCACTAGACGTACGCGGGTTTAGAGTCTGGAAAGGCTTTGTACGTAGATTGTCTGACACGGTTCGATTGTTGAACTTGGATATCGTCTTGGCGCAGAGAAACACCATCATGAAAATATGACGTACCATCTACTGTTGTCCTCTCATTCAGGTTCCATGTGGCAATAAGCGTGGTACCGAAGTCAATATTTTCCAAACATCCGAGAACCTTTGAGCACCCTGTGCAATATTGTTTTGACAGCGGTGACTTAAAATATTCCACTGTTCACGGAGGATGATTACCTACTTCTACTTCCTCTTGAAACAAAAATCACCACCATCATTTTGCCCTTATCCTCGCTTCGTTAGACGTCGTCGGTGTAGAACCAATTTGTGCGTTTAACATTTCTAGCAAGTGCATCAGTCTTGCAGGTACTATATAGAGTAACTTTTTTTCGTTTATAATGTCCCTTCTTGTACTGATTTAATCTTTATTTTCACCTAAAAACTTTGTTATTGCCTTTTTGACACACAATCAACGCACGAATTAAATTGTCTCTTAATGTCACTCATTATTTTCGCGACGTGTTGCGCAATTACTAACGGAATAAGAAAGAAGGGCAGTGGTGCGGTCCCTCGACGAGAGAGGCCAGCACGCGCCGCACTTTCTGTACGTTGAAGAAGTTAATTTCCGAAAGAAATGTTTTGGCTCATTTAAGGTGTGTGCAAAATGTGTGTAAGATCTGTGATTCACGGGTACGCGCCCTTCAGTTGTTAGACTTTACCCGTTTCATCCCCCTATGAGTGGGGTGCGGTAGAATAACACCCACAGTATCCCCTGCCTGTCGTATGAGGCGACTAAAGGGGGTACCAGGGGCTCTCAACCTGGGAGCGTTGTTGGCGATCACGGTGCCCTTAGCTAAGTCCTGGCATTCATTCCACTTACTTATGGTAGGTTCCTCAGATTTATCTACCAATCCGACCTCCCTTGGTCAACATTTGTTCTTTTCCGACCCCGACGGTATTAGAGCATTCGAAGCCTAGGGAGACTTTCATTTTCACGCCCTTCGTGTCAATTGTCTTCCTTTGGCAGATACCTTTATTTTTGAAGTGTCGGATCCCTTCCATTTCCTTCTCTGATTAGTGTTATGTAGAGGAAGGTACTTCCTCTTAAAACAATTATCACCACCACCACATTACCTGTGTCACGTTCCCTGTTACTGGACGTTAATATGGGATGTAAGTCCACCCTATGCATGTGCAACGGCTTCAGCTCACCTGGGGTTACTCAGTGAGGTGCTTGAATGGGGATAAATGGCAGCCAATTCTTCCTGAAAAACCGAAACCAGAGAAGGTAGTGATGATGGACGCCGGGGTGTTAAGGTCGGGACTCTGGGAAGCCAGTCCATTCTAGGAATGTAATTGCTCACAAACCATTGCTTCACAGATGACACGGTGCATTTCCGTGCTGATGCAAACAATCACCTGCTCCTCTTCTGTGCACAGCAGAGACTGGTTCAAAACGTGTTCATATCCGCCCGCATTTAGAGTTTTCTTAAACACGTTAAGGGTAACCCACCCATACCACAACACCACATCCTCCGCACTTCACCCGCTACAGGCTATAGCGTGATTCACCATTTCAAATCACTCGTTTCCAGCTATGCACTGTCCAAAGGCGTCACTCTGTGCTCAACTTCGCGAACGGCGACTCTTTGAGTTCCGACTTTTTGAGGTTTTTGGCGATTTGTCCTATAATCGTTGGTACAACCAATCCACGACCTCCTGCCAGGTTGTATGTTGATGATAACCTACACATTTAATGGCAGTGAATAAATTAGCAGATCAGGTGACGGAAGAGGTGGCTTCATTACCACCTACTTCTGTGAATGTGTGTCCGGTACTATAGTTCAGTTCTTACGAGTTTCGACTTGATATTTTAGCACTGCTACGAATTAATAAACACCGATCGCTCCGATAAAACTCTACTTCCGGTTACCAGTGTTGTCAATTAGTTGTTTATTTTTTAACTACGTATTATCAGCAGTGTGTTGTATTATGCGCTCTTTGACATTTCACTCGGTCATTCTTGACAAAGCACCAACAATGGCGGCTACAAATAGTGAGTTGATAGAGTGGTTGCAGGAGCGATGACATGGGCAAGAGCGGATCCGTTCCATCTTGTGAAACAAAACAAGCCCTAGTACCTAGTTTACGTGGTGCATGAAATAGCTAGGGAACATTGGCGTCAATTTGTTTGCCCTCCACCATACCATTACCATTTTAACGCCATAGAACATATTTTGGAGTCCAAGTGGATGAATATATAGCTGCGAGATACAGACTCTTCACAGCTTCGGAAGTTGAAAGACTTCTTTGGAAAGCCGTAAGCAGTGTAAGTGCGGAAGGGTGGAGCGAGGTTGTGAAACACAATCCGAGTTAAGTGAAGGTTGGTGGAGGGGAAATTATCGCAGACAATTATGTTGAAGACTTTATTACCTCGTTACGGTCAAGCGAGAGTGAAACTTCAATAGACGATGCCGATAGCTACTTAGAAATGAGTGGTGTGTTTCCTTTGTAGGGTTTCTTTCCTTCCTTAGGAGAAATTGAATCTATCAGCTACGCGAGCTCTTCTGGATGGTGAGTAGAAATTTCATTTTATCGCGTTTTGTGGCCGCATTGTTACTGAATGCTTGGATTTCCAGGGCCTTCGGGGAGACTGTGGCTGATTTCATAGAATTCACATACAACGAGGGTTGGTGACCACAAATCTTCCACTTACTTTCGTCTTTCCTTTTTAACTTCTCTGGGTGAACCTTCTTTCTTTCTCTCTGATATTGTTTGTTTTATGCCGCACTAACACATCGCAAGTTTCTGGCGACGGGATCACGGGAGACAGCTAGGAATAGGAAGGTAGCGGGCATCTCTCCTCTACGTCACACCAGTCGGAGAGAGAAAAGGTGGAAGGAATCCGATACGTCGAAAAAGGACAAAAGTAGACGAAGGGTGGTCGGATAGGACAGATTAATGTGAGGAGCTTGGCACAAGTAATTGGAATAAAAGCCAGGACTCATCTAAGGGCCCTGTATTCGCCAAACCAAGCTCAAAAATTGAGAGCCCCTGGGGTCCCTTTTATCGCCACTTACGACACTCAGGTGATACCGTGTGTATCCTGCGGGCCTGCTAGAATGGAGCCCTACTAAGGATGATATCGAATGATGAAGATGGCATAAACTCCCAGCCCCCGAGCCGTAGGAGTTAAATATTACAATATAAAAACCCCGACCCGACCGGGATTTGAACCGGGACCCCTTGAACCAAAGGCCAGCATTTTGACCATTTAGCTACAGAGCCGGAAAGAAAGGGGTTATTGTGACACTGTGAATTTGAAGTATATATTTATGCAGAGAACACCCACTCGTGGTTCCTTTCTAACAAATTCTACGGTTGAATTACTCATTTTTCTGCACTGTTCGTATTTTTGTGGTCTGAGAAATTCGTGGCTCCCCCCTCAAAACAAACCGCCATCACTACCACTTCAAAAAGCTTTGAATTTAGTTTCACCATTGCTAGGTTGATGAGTTCGTCACTGGATGGCTCACTGTAAGGTAAATACTCGGGGAAGTAGTAAAAGTTGCCACAATCCTCAGCAATGGATAAGACACGAGTTCATTAGTCGGCGGGTTCGAGGTGTCTCTTCAGCTTTACGCTTCGACCGTCCAACAGAATAGAGGACTGGTGATTCCACACCCCTGAACTCGGGGCTGTGTGCCAACGTCGGCTCACCTGATAATGGTTTTCGGTAGTTTTTCATTCTGCACTAACCGATTGCGAGACAGTTCCTACAGAACATCTCAAATATCCTGGCCTAGGAGACGACGTCACCGTCTAGGAGGCCCGCCGTACCCCTTCAGGGACGGAAATAGAATAAGTTAAATTTTCATTACGAACTTCAGGTAGGATGATGAGAAACGTTTGTAAAGTACATGGAGCTGATTTTCATCTAATCATCTAACTCATCAACGTGGTAATTTTTAAAACACCGAGCGAGTTGGGTGTAAGGTTAGGGTCGCACAGGTGTGAGTTTGCATTCGGGAGATAGTGAGTTCGAACCCAACTGTCCGCAGCCCTGTAGATGCTTTTCCATGCTTTCCAATTCCACACAATTTAAATGCTGCGATTCTACTTTAATTAAGTCCACGGCCGCTTCCAACACGCTCCTAGCCCTTTCCTATCCCTTTGCCGCCAAAAGACATATCTGTGTCGATGCGACGTAAAGCAATTTGTCACCAATCTTCAAACCTCCCACCCGCAGTTCCACTCTGACCACTACTAAGCCAAATGCCTTCAGTCCCAACACTGTCGATGCCGAATATGACAGAGAAGTTTAGCCGACGGAATTTCTTTGGTTGATGTTGATACTTGCATTCATTGTGTCCTTACTCCGCTGATTTTACATAAGCCTATCATATGTGGATTGCCATTTCATGGTTGGTGGTGTTGGTGATGGTAGTTGTGTTGAGGAGATGATAATTTTCTACCTAGTCACTTGTGCAAGTTGGAGTAAATAGTCTCTGGAGTCATTTGAGGTATGACAAACATATCAACGAAAACGTCCCAAGGGAATTTAACTTTGGAGCGTGTTTTGGCGACCACAGGGTCCTTAGCTGAGCCTGGTATTGATTCCAAATACTTGTGGGAGGGTCATTACTTTCATATATCCTATCCGACCTCCCTGGGTCAACACTTGATCTTTTCCATCGCCAACGGTATTAGAACTTTTGAGGCCTAGGGAGACGTATCATTTCTTACCATTCGTGGACCTTGTCTTTCTTTGGCCGATACCTTCATTTTTCGAAATGTTCGACCCCTTCCAGATTTTCATTCGGGTTCGTGTTTATAAAGAATGGTCACGCAGTTGTACTTCCCCTTAAAACAATAATCACCACCACAAGTCAGAAAGGAAAATGTCGACTTTTCTATTTAAGTAAATCTGTAGCAACATGATGTGATTCCCTGCCCCATTGTTAATGTTGAGAAGGCGCATTGTTGTTGGAGTTGCTATGGAGAGAACGTTCAATCGTATTACACACGCCTGTCGCAGCTTGAAGAAGTTGAGTTGTCTTCAAGATTTATGAGATACACATCGATGACAGCCAATTCACAATGAAAAGGTACACATTTTATACTGAGTCGAATCAAATGAGATGGGTAGGCTTGAGGCTCTAGTCATGGGCGATTCCATTGTGAGGCGTGTAGGGAAACTGTGTGGAGGAAAGGGAATAATAATTTTAGGTTAAGGCAGATGATGAGGAAAGGAGATGGGAAGGAGGGGGGAAAGTAGAACTGTGGTTGTTTTTCACGTTGGTAACCACAACGTAAGGTAAGCAGGTAAAAGCACGAACATAGAAGGGAATGCGTAAGATTTGGAAAATGCAACACGGGTGAGGTGTAAGTGAGTGGAGATTGTTATCAGTGGAGTACTGTGTAGGAGGGATACTGACTGGAAAGCGACCGGGGATTTAAATATGGAGTGGGTTTTGTGGAAAAATGGGTGTGAGATCTCTAGGTCCTAATTGGTGGGTAGGAGATTGGAATCTGTGCTCGGATGGCTTTCACTTTAACCGCAGTGGTACGTATGCGATAGGAAGTTTGTTTAGAAGCAGGGGCTTAGCCAGGAGGCGATTACAGGGGTATGCTCCCCCACACCGTGGAATGTTTACAAGGATAAACAGAAACTGAATGAAATGAACAAACTTTCGCAGACATAATTGTAAAATCAATAGATCTGTCCAACCTATTTTCTAAGAAGCCATGGAAGTTGCGTTTTAGATTGTCAACTGAATGTATCATTTGCTGTAAAGCTGTTGACCTGCAATCTGAATTCACTTGTACCAGTGCCGTTATAATGACAATCATGCATGCGCGCACCTTCATTATGATCTGTCATAGTTCTGTAACTTTAAACCCCGCCCCCCAATCGGCCAATCCTGGCTACGCTACTGATTAAAACAGTTTATGGCGGTACATTCACGGAAACAAGGTGGACTAGGGAGCCGTGAAAAGGGTACAAGGATCTGGAAGTCAAGTAGGGATAATATAAAAATGTTAGGGTTGAACTGTAGAAGTATTGTAAAGAAAGAAATAGATCTAAGTAATTTAATAGTTATATATATCGGATATCGTAATAGCAGTTTAATCATGGCTGAGAATTGATATAATGAATGCAGAAATTTTCTCATGGACCTGGTGTTTTCATCGTATTGACAGGATAGTGAACGTTGGAGGGGGAGTATGCATTCGGGTGAAAGAAGAATTTGTGGGCTATAAAAAAAGTTAAAGACAACAAACATCAAATTCTGGGTGTAAGGTTCATCTCTAAAGACAATGGCCAACTTGATGTTTTTGGAGTGTAACACAATCACTTCATTAGCGTTAAATCAAACTACGAAACTAAACAAGAGCACGAGAACCTTCTATCGTACGCGTCAGGTCCCAGTGACTCCTAGAACTGCTCTTCAGTACAAATAGGGCGATCTTCCTCTACATCCACCTCCTTAGGGACACCAATAAATTGACGTCCGTGTGTTTTTGTTGATCCCGAGGGCTGTGCCAGTTCAGGGTTACCCATGCTGGATTGGTCTCGGTGTTGGAACCTCCGAAAGAGGTCGGCAACCTTCAAAAAAACAGCGCCTAGTAAAGTATGAAGAAGGAAAAATGTAGGCCTGTGGCATTAGCAGACGAATGCGTCGAACGGCTCCCTCGATTCCTGGTCGCCTCCCAGATCTATAGTCAGAGCTTCTTAGAAGAATGTCCATTCATGGTTAGCAATGCAATTGAAGTGGTCAAGATGATGCAATGCGTAAATTTCGTGAAGGCTCCGTGCTAATAAAGGCATCGACGGATGAACAGAGTCGACGGTTAATTGGGGCTAAAATGTTCGGCAATGTGTCAGTTAAAATCGAGAAGCACAAAGCCCCATACTCCCGCAAAGCCGTAATATCCACAGGGATTTGATAAGGGCGTCCGATAACGTTATCATTCGAAATCTTGCACGTCGGAGCGTTACCGACATACGGAGGTTAAAGAGGCGTGTCGTTAATAAGCTGCTCGATACGGGCGCTTTGACGCCCAGTCACTGCCTGAACGTATTAAAATCGTGATGTACCGATTAACTATACGCCCATACATTCCAGCACAAAGAGGTGTTATAACTGTCAGAAGTTTGGCTCATAGTTCGTTGACCTGTGCTAAGTTTAGAAAATGTGAGCATGCTGGTGTTGAGTGTTCAACACCAGCAATGTGCGTCAATTGCACTGGAGTGCATGCTCCCATATTCAGTGAATGTCCAATGTTCAGGGAGGATTAGGAGATCCAGGAGATAAGAATACTGGATGAGCTTTCCTATCCAGATGTTCGGAAGAAGTTTAAATCTATGGCTGCTCCTAAGTTCTTCATCTTCTTCGCTGAAACTGTCACGAGTGTACGGATCCTGAATCCTTCAGTAACTAATATAGAAAGCCAAGCTCCGTCAACCAGCCACGAACCAAGTGTTACCACGACAAGTATTGATGTTCCCAAGAAGGTTCTCATATATTCTGGGAAACCAACAAGTTCGTCAATGCCAACGTGGCCTGGGAAATGCCCTTCCCAGACAGGTTCGGCTGGGAAGGTCCCTACTAACTGGGAGGGGGTGAAGACTTGCCCATCCAGGGCTGGAATATCAATCCCCTTCTAGCAATGCCTAGAACTTGAACGAGGAGTGATAGCGCTTCCCTAAAACGTTGGAAGAAAGATCCTCCAACCCCACTGGGTGTCACAGGATCCCCGAGGGAAACCGGGAATCCATCTGCTCGCACTCCTTCAAAGATTAAGGAAACGGTGGGCAAGAGTGAGAAGAACCCATGGCCTACACTCCGATTCGTTTCTCGGGGACCCAGTTCTCCCAGAATGAAGGACCACCGGTCCAAATCTGAGAACTGACCACCTATGGATGTTCGGTCTCCAAGTCACCCTCAACTGAGGAGACAATGGAGACATGAGCATTCATTGTCGTAGATGTTGACGATGAAAAATTAGAAAACGTCAAGAATGGCGGGAAATGGAAGGTAGTTGACCGAAAGAAGGACAAGGAATTGAAGTAATTTCGTTGCGCTACCAATCCACACAATGGCGCTATTGAAGTGGAACTGCAATAGTTATCACTGTCGACTACCTGAGATACGTCAATTGATATCCGTACGTGCGGTCTCCATAGTCTCTATAGAAATCTCGTTTGATGCCTGGATACGACACGACATTGAGAGGATGGCGCGACGGCTGGGTATGTTAGCTTCGTACTCAGCTAAATGCAGTTGCAGTTCGCACTCTGTTGCACGTAATGACAACGGTGTGCAACGTGTGCATTACACCGGTCTACCATGTTGAATATTCAATTGCATGAACTCCAAGATCTGATCGCTCAGTTACCTCCTCCTTTTCTTATACTGGGTGACGTGAACGCCCGTAACACACTCTGGGGTTCTGCGTCTTCTTCTGCTAGCGGGAGGATGCTCGAGTGATTGTTCAACCTGTTCGATCTTTGCTTAACACAGCGGAACCTATTCATTTCAGCAGCGCGTATGGCATATTCTCACATCTGGATGTCACTATGTGCTGCCACGCGCTAGTCCCTTGTTACGCCCCCTGTGGGTGGGGGCGGTAGAATAACACCCACGGTATCCCCTGCCTGACGTAAGAGGCGACTAAAAGGGGCCACAGGGGCTCTGAACTTTGGAGCGTGGGTTGGCAACCACGGGGCCCTCAGCTGAGTCCTGGCATTGCTTCCACTTACTTGTGTCAGGCTCCTCACTTTCATCTATCCTATCCGACCTCTCTTGCTCAACTCTTGTTCTTTTCCGACCCCGACGCTATTAGGTTTGCGAGGACTAGGGAGTCTTTCATTTTCACGCCCTTCGTGGCCCTTGCCTTCCTTTTGCCGATATCTTCATTTTTCGGAGTGTCGGACCCCTTCCATTCTTCCCTCTGATTAGTGTTATAGAGCAGATGGTTGCCTAGTTGTACTTCCTCTTAAAACAATAATCACCACCACCACCATCCCTTGTTACGGGGGCATGTTCACGATGACCTCTGTCATAGTGGCCACTTCCCGATAATTCTATCTCTGTTGAAACAAATACAGTCCGAAATATCCAATCGCTGGTTACTTCGACGCGCAAATTGGCAGAATTTTCCAAACGCGCAGTGATGGCCGACACTGATATGCTGGAGTTAGTTGATGACCACGTTTCTTCCATTATTACTGGAATTCTAGCTGCTGCAGAGGAAACAATTCCTTCCTCCTCCGGTATTCCTCGCCGGAAACAGGTTCCATGGTGGCCGGACGAAATTGCAGCAGCTATACGTGATCACCGACGAGCTTTTAAGAATTTACGTCGGAATTCTTCGATAACCAATCATATAACATTTAAGCGAATACGTGCGAAGGCCTGTTTCTTGATTCTAGAAAGTAAGAAAACTACTTGCCAAAGTATTCGTTTTCCATGACGGCACATACTCTGACATCACAAGTGTGGACAAAACTCCGCCGTATTGTCGGAGTTCAGAACGTGCCCTTAGTCCCGGGTATCTTCATTAATGGAGATATTGTTACTATTCCTTCAGTCATTGCAGACCACACCGCTTCATATTTTGCAGATACGTCCAGTTCTTGGAGATACGACTCAGCATTTCTATCAAATAAGTTCGAGGCATAGGCGCCCCAACTCTCTTTCGCCTCTAGTGCTTTGCATTACTATAATGTACCTTGCACGGAGTGGAAATTGTAGAATGCACTTAAGTTTTTCAGCGGCACTTCCTGGGTCTCTGATCATTGGAGCGTTTGTTGGCGACCACGGGGCCTTTAGCTGAGTCCTGGCATTTCTGTCACTTACTTGTGCCAGGCTTCTCTCTTTGATCTATCCTATCAAACCTCCCTTTGTCAACTCTTGTTCTTTTCCGATCCGAGGCCTAGGGAGTCTTTTATTTTCAGCCTTTCGTGGCCCTTCTCTTTTTTTGGCCGATATCTTCATTTTCGGATTGTTGGATCCCTTCCCTATCTTCTCACTGATTAGTGTTATATAGAGAATTGTTGCCTAGTTGTACTTCCTCTTAAAACAATTATCACCACCACCACACTAAAATCGGAGAAAATGCTGGTTGCTCTTTCGTCACCGATGGTATGAGCACGAAGATGTCGCTTCCTAGTGTATGCAGCGTGTGTACTGCGGAGCTGTACGCCATCTCAGGAGCTCTGCACCGACTCATTAAGCTTTCTGCAGTCTATTGAAACCTGTCTCTCGCAACACCCACTGGTGCAACAGCTTAATGTCCTTCTAGCCAGGTTAAGTGATGCTGGCACCAGAATCACTTTCGCGTGGCTTCCAAGCCACGTTGGGATTGCGCAAAATAAACATGTGGATAAAGCTGCAAAGGAAGCAGCACTTTTACCTCCAAGACCAAAGGACGTGCCTGCTAAGGATATTTGTTCTCAGCTACGTCGAACCATCTTGGCGTCCTGGGAATCGGAGTGGCTAGCTATCCGAACTTCCAATAACATGAGAGCAATTAAAAAGACAACAACCTTGTGGCGGTCCCCTTTCAGTCCTTCACGGAGAGAGGCCATACTGGTGTGTAGGCAGAGGATAGGACATGGACCATCTACACATTCTTATCTCCTAAAGAGAGAAGACGCCCTTCCCCCCCCCCCCCCCCAGTGTGTTCTTGTGGTGCCGACTTCACCGTGGCCCGCATCCTCACAGAGTGCGCCGATCGCTCTGGCCTAAGACAGACCCTCGACCTGCAGGTAACACTCGAACGCATATTAGCCGATGACGCGACTACTGCTGATCTCGTCATTCGATTTATGTGCGGCAGTGGATTGTTCATGGTTGTGTAGTTTACAATTATACTGTTACTCAGGGAATTCACGTTCCCTTTTGATTCGTTGGTAATTTTTCGGCTTATTTCATTAATTTCTTCTTTTATTTTGTACCTTATTTCCAAATTCCTTCGTTGGATAAATAATTTAGTTTTATTTCAAACTAGCTGATGTACCCGTGCTTCGCTACGGAATTCTACATTTTATATAACATTCCATGTTAGGTAGTGCACACATTGTGAGTAAGATTGTATAAAATTGCATGGTTCTTAACGTTAACCTAGATTCGCGACGGGAAAGTCACCAAACGTCTTTCTTTATGTGAGAACTGGGTTAGGGAATTTTCATTGTAATGGTAGGCTCTCTTCCCTACCATCCGTCGCAATCAAGTTGGGGAATTTTCATTAGAATGGCGGAATCTAACTATACCCCTGCCTTTTTACATCCTCGGAAAGACTGCCTTACTGGTTTTCCCACCAATCAGCATAGGTCATTACAATGACGCCAGTAGGAATTCTATCATATGAAATAATCAATAAAATGAAAAACGACACATATTCTCACTATTAACGAACAGTACTGCGCTGCCGATCTAACAGTCTACAGTTCCAGAGCTGGAATGACCAGGCCGTAGTTAGCCGTGAGCCGTGAACACTCTTTTATTTTCGGGGGAAGACGGGGGCCAACAGTGGAGATTCCCAGGACAATAACTATGCCTCTTACTCACCTGTCTAATAGGAGTACCCGATGAGCCGGAAAATCTCACTTCAATACACTGGGAGGGGGAAATCTATGTGACATGGAGGCAAATTATTCCTCCAAGCCATTGGAGGAACCTCGTCTTCGCTGCTGATTTGGAATGAAATGAATGTAGAATTTAATAAAAGTGAAGAGGAAGAAGCTTTCTTTAAGAAACGGCCCATGCCAGGGTTGAATTTTGAGTTATTTAGTGAATTGTGGTGTTAGAATTTGGAATAGACCGAAATTGTAACTCTAGACCAAGTCATAAGTGAGCCTCTACCATTATTCCGTTAATTGTGCACACTGATCAATCCAATCAGCGCGTCGGAGTAGGGATCCTATAGCTGCAATACTATGATGAACAAGTGCGTTACGTACCAGCATTATCAGAAAATGTATGAACCAGATGAATGGTATGGTAGAGAAGAAAGTTATCCCCTGTTCTTTCCCGTCAATATTCAGGCCGGCCGTTATACTTGGTACGCATCAGTAATCCCATCTATCGGAGGTTAGTGGCAGCAGAGAGACAAAGAACATCACAACCACACTTATCATAGTCGGTAGAGTAAAATTGATTAAAAAATAAAAGATCGGAAATTGTATTCTTTATACATTATGTTATTTAGTACCTTTCTACAGGAGCAATAACATAGGTACTTAAAAATTAAATTATAGGCGCCTTCCCCTAAACTACCATTTCATCCAGCGTGAATAAAATTGTTTATAGCTTAGACTGTAGTTTCTTATTCCCCGTGTTTATATGCCGATTTTCAGTAAATTCTGTTAACCCGTTTTCTCGTGGTTCGGCGTTGATGTGGACCTAGCAACCAAAATGCAAATTAATGAATATGTGTCTTATCACAGCCGGGACGGTAAAAATGTATAAGACATAAATGATGTGAAATTTATTTCTATATAACTTTAGTTACGCAGTATTTTTCGATAGGATCACTAATAACATAAATATTGGAGAATTACATTTTAGGCCTTCTCCTAAACTATCATTTCGCCAATCGTGAATAAGATGATTTATAGCCTGGATTGTAGTGGCTCATTCCCCGACTTTACATACGATTTTCATTAAATTCACTAAATGCATACATACATACATACATACATACATACATACATACATACATACATAATACATACATACATCTGTACGTACGTACATAAATACATATATGCATACATACAGAAAGACAGAAATTACAGATAATTAAAAGTGCATTTTCTTACTACTGTGGATACAGCCGATACAGAAATACCATTCTCTTCAAATTCTGAGCAATGTAAAGACAAAACTCTCATTTTATATAATATAAAGATTTCTTTACCACTTAATTTGTTCAGAGAGGAAGATTACTTAGTTGTACTTCCTCTTAACGCACAAATCACCACCACCACCACCACCACCTGTACATCCAGAGCTGCTGTTCAGTTTATATCACTAATATCAAAATTCTTGTTAATCTGCTTCTTCCAAACATATTTTTAAATTTCGAAGATTCTGTGATTCGTATTCCACGTAAATTGACGATATCGACAGTCACGCTAAACTTAAATCCTGCCCAAAGTTCTGTGCTCTAACTTCGCTATTGAATTCCTATTGTTGGAGATGGTCGACGTTTACTGACCTCATCGTGCTGAAGTCTCTGAGACTACGACAACAAGAGGTGCGGTGTTCTCTTGAACTCTTTGAGTGGTAACCACTTTTAGGATCAGTATTACGATGACTAAGAGCTCTGCACGGAAACTCTTGAAAACACTTCAGCGCATTTCATGTACTTCTCTAAGCGTATACGATATAAGTAAGGAGATATAACCAGGAACACATTGTCGGAAATATGATTTGAAAATCATCCGACTCTCAGCTCATGTTACGAATTTAATGAACGGCGTAGCAGAATCTCTTACTGGAGCTCGGGCTTGTAAGTAGCCTGTATAGGCGATAGGTTTATACTTCCTGAGCTCCATCCATTACAATGAGGTGATGGTGTAGAGAACATACGTAGCTGGCCTTATCACTGGGCTAACATCATTGCTACCTCATTCTGAACTGTACGACATAGAGGAGCATGTTTCCATCAGGCGGCGTGTACACGATCGCCCAAGGGCAAGAGATAACGTTAAGAACTGTCCGAAGACGAACGAAGAGCACCGTGGAGTGTTCATACTAAACATATGTCACACTATCAGTTTACTAATACGTAATTTAGTATTAATTACGCAGAAGCGATATGGATAGCTGCAGGGTATAAGGGCACGTGGACGATAGAGTTCAGCATGTTAAGTGGCTTAGCAAATGGGACCTGTACGAATGGGAAAATGCGAAGAAGAAGTAGAAGACCTTAAATGAAGAGAGATGATAATCAGCGTGATTCCTACACTCATGCTCAGTAATTAAGGATAATGCTGATACATGGTGAGTCAACGCTATGGTGGGCAGTTTGCGGTTTTAAACCACCTCGGGGTATGACCATGTGGTGCATTTGACCTGCGATCGTCGCACGGTGGCGCTGGCAGCAGTCCAAATACGCAGAGGTGTGTTGGTGCATGTCAGAGTACGGTGCAGCGAGTAAGTGTGCAGATGTTTTCAGACGTGCTAATGGTGACTGTGTGGTGAAAATGGCTCAACGAACACATATTGATGACGTTATGAGGGGTAGAATAATAGGGCGACTGGAGGCTGGTCAAACACAATGGGTCGCAGCACGGGTCCTCCGTGTTCCACAAAGTGTGATCTCAAGATTATGACAACGATTCCAGCAGACAGGAAACGTGTCCAGGCGCTGGAGTACGGGACGTCCGCAGTGTACAACACCACAAGAAGACCGATATCTCACCATCAGTGCCCGCAGACGGCTACGGAGTACTGCAGGTAGCCTTGCTCGGGACCTTGCCACAGCCACTGGAACACTTGTCTCCAGACCCCACAGTCTACAGACGACTGAACAGACAATGTTTATTCACCCGAAGACCTGCAAGGTGCATTCCACTGACCCCTGTTCACAGGAGAGCCCGTAAAGCATGGTGTCAAGAACACAGTAGATGGTCATTGGAACAGTGGTCGCACGTTATGTTCACGGACGAGTCCAGGTATAGTCTGAACAGTGATTCTCGCAGGGTTCTCATCTGGCGTGAAACAGGAACAGATACCAACCCCGCAATGTCCTTGGAAGGGACCTGTATGGAGGTAGTGGTTTGATGGTGTGGGGTGGGATTATGGTTGGTGCACGTACACCCCTGCGTGTCTTTGACAGAGGAACTGTAACAGGTCAGGTGTATCGGGACGTCATTTTGCACCAGTATGTCCGCCTTTTCAGGGCTGCAGTTGATCCCACCTTCCTCCTGATGGATGATAACGTACGTCCCCACCGAGCTGCCATCGTGGAGGAGTACCGTGAAACAGAAGATATCCGGCGAATGGAGTGGCCTGTCTGTTCTCCAGAACTAAAACCCATCGAGCACGTCTGGGATGCTCTCGGTCGACGCATCGCTGCACGTCTTCAAAACCCTAGGACACTTCAGGAGCTCCGACAGGCACTGGTGCAAGAATGGGAGGCTATACCCCAGCAGCTGCTCGACCACCTGATCCAGAGTATGCCAACCCGTTGTGAGTCCTGTGTACGTGAGCATGGTGATCATATCCCTTATTGATGTCTGGGTACATGCGCAGTAAACAGTGGCGTTTTGGGACGGTTTTCTCAACTTATCACCAATACCGTGGACTTACAGATATGTTTCGTTTGTGTTCACTATGTGCCTAGGCTATTAGCGCCAGTTTTGTGTAGTGGCACGTTGTGTTGCACCATAATATGAAATTATCCTTAATTTGTGAGCATGAGTGTACCTCTGATGTAACTACAATCTCCATATCCCTTCTTGAAAATAAGTTGGTTGTATTAATACATCTCGTGAATGTTATCAGCAAACATACTATCTAATGCTTATTAAAAGCCAGTAATATGTCGTGGTGGCATTCGTAGTAACTCTGCCCTAATGAGACGCACTCTCTTGGCCTTCATCAGATTATAAAACAAAAGTTCGATACTTTGAATTAATGTATAGGATACAGAAATCGGGTTTTAGTGAAGAACTACTAGAATCTCGAAGAACGTAATTCAGTCGAAGTCACAAAAGAACAAGAAATGATCAAGAGAGATCAAATAGTAATGATTAATGTGAGGAGCCTTGCCCTTGGTCACCACACTCATGGTGCACGTCGAGAACCCCTGGAATTTCACCGCTTATGGTCGCAGAGGAAGCTGTGGAGGTGTTTTATCACAAAGAGCATGTTGAATGTAGAGATTTACTTAGGGAAACAGATCACGAGAAGAAAAATGATCGGAGTCTGTGGAATGGTGGAGTAAAAGACGAGAAAACGTGAACAGCAGAAAATTTCGCCTCACACTCAGCGCAGTAAGTGACATTCATCGGAGTGGTGAATTACTGGACATTCGAATTGCATGTTTCTTAAGAAGCAAAGTGTTTTAGACCAAGCGGATGACCAATAGCAGCTTAAAGCTGAGTGGGTGCGGTTATGGTAATCGTAAAGCGTATTCGTATTTTAATGACACTCGAAGTGCTGAAGTGCCTTTCAGATTCACATCCAATGTACTTCAAATATATGCAGCGAGGATTGAAGCCGACACCCCGAGGACAGCAGCTAACTAGTGACCATTTCCACGATCATCCAAACGTAATGAACCGAACTAAATATAATAAACTAGTTCCTTTGAGAAGTGGGGGAAGATGGGGAACTTGTGAGGCATTTAAGAGTCGTGGCTAGCGAGTCTACCCATGTTGACATACATATCAATGTCTCACTGTTCTCTACTGTCTTATGTTCAGGCATTGTGCGTGTGGTTGAGCACGGTGCTCGTACGTACAGGCTTAAAGATCCACTAGGGTGAAAATTCCTTTTGTCCGGTGAGCTGATTTAGTTTGCGGTTGAGGTAAAAATATTTCTTATTCACTGCCAATATTCTCATTATTGTACTGATGTTAATATTAGTTTTCTCTGAAAAGTTTTCGCTAATTTTCTTAACTCTTTACTTTTGCTTGATCCTCAGAGTGGAGGAGTGTTCATCCTGACGAGAAACGTAGCTCAACAAGTCAATGGAGAGTCTTCCGAATTGAATGTGCAAAATTAAGAAAGACATTGCTACCAAAATGATGAAAAATGGTTTGGAAAGGATATTTTCCAAATTTACTCAAGGTATGGTTTATTAAGGTATGATGATTTGACCACTAGTTGAAATAAGAACTGTTTAAAGTCTAAATTGATCCAATGAGCTACCTTCATCAGAATCAAGCGATAAGCGCAGAATTCTGATCTAAAAGACTAAGTAGCATTATGTTAAAGAGAGGCGTCCAAACTTCAGACATGAAGTAATAATATAAATAGAAGGAATAGTGGAAAATTGGATCACATAATGCTTCATAGTTTACAATACTCGTCCCTGTTGTGTTTGTCCACTACCATCTGCTGTCTGTAGTAATGTCAAAGCGAGGATAGACGCGATTCTTGCTTATTAGGATTTAACTTTATGCTAAAACATGTTTAAAACTCTGGCTATGGCTTTTTGTCCATATAAATATAGGAATTGGAATTACCGGAATATTCCAGCCAAGAGGGAAACACAAACACAATGGTGTTTTCGTGCAGGATTACCGCCTTAGTTTAGTATAGAAAATTGTGGGAACGGCATTACGTCTCATAATTCTTTTCTCATCCTCTCTACTTTTTCCTTATATATAGCTCAAGGTGGGTTCCTCGTCAAATAAGATACCGATAATTTCAGACAATTATATTGTGGGTACTTAGATTACTTTAAGAAAAGTATGTTGGACTTTTCTTCCCATCAACGCTATGTTTCAGTAGGAGACCACTATTTTCTTTTAAATATAGCAGCCCATGGCTTTCTTCGAATTGGGTTACTGGGAAAGACGACCATGGTAATTATTTCCCCGGCCTGTTGGTACAGCCGAAAGCTTAACAACCCGGCATTTTCACCAACTGTGCTAACTACGACCTCTAAAAGCATAGTGTTAACAATACATTGCTAGGGACGAACATGGCGGTGCTAGCGCAGTTCCAGGCTCAATAAGAAATCGAATCGCGTTGGCCACATTGTATCTAGATATTCGTTGTAATCTAGCCTAGGCCTATCCTAATGGAAGAGCTGTTAAAAATCCAAACACCTTTCCAACTGAACATACGTATTAATTTACCCTTAACATTTTTTATGTAAAACATGACTTTAAAAATTTTTGTTGGCTTGATATGTAATAGCAACTTCTAGCTTAGTGTGCAGTTAACGACTTTGACATTGACCAAGTGAATACAACTCTTAATTGAATAACTCTTAACAACGTTAGTTGCAAAAAAACGACTCTTTAGTCTAAAATTTATCTTTTAACAAGACGAACTCACTCACGACTTGTTTTCCTTCAGCGTAAAAACGTTTTGAGTGGACTCGCTTTTTGCAACCTCTCATAGTAAAATAAGTAACAATTATACATGTCTTTCCAAGCGGACAGTAAAATGTTGCATTCTTAGGTGTTATCTGAGTAAAGAATGTATTATATAAGCAGTCATGCATTCTCTATGTTTCGCATGACGTCAGCAAGTAAACTTCAGGTGTGCTGAAGACCATGTTTTGCAAGAGAGCAGCATGTGCATTCTCTCACTCTTATCTAAGAAAGAAGATCCGACAGCTCTCTTATCAACAGCAAGTAAAAAAACTTCGGATGCGGTTTGTTTGAGAATGATTTGACACTATGCTTCCTCACGCTTATATCTGAGTATATATAAAGAAAGCTTGGAGGGAGTTTTTATATTCAAGAACCTAGTTGCTGCTTGATGGACTGCTACTGCTGGTGTCTTCCTTCTCAAGTAAGTAAAGATTGTATTGTCTACTGAAATTAAGTTATAGATTACTAAACACAACCTTATACGAGAGCAGAAAAAATCTCACTTCAGCGGTCCATTTTCACATGCTTATTAATAAGTGTGCGATTTTTATTCTTTCAGATTATGAAGTCGACCGGGCTTGAGTGGATCGCTTCAGGGTCTAGATGCTGCTCGTTGTAATGCTTCTACTAGTATTTTCGTTTTCAGGTATGTGAAGTTTTAAATTTAGTAAAATCTTAACATTGTTAGCTTAGAGATTCAACACTGCTAAATGTACTCATATATAACCTTATTCAAGAGTAGACATAAGCTCATATTTTGGGTCCCATTTTTACACTTGTATTCAAACGTGTACGTTTTTCTGTTTCAGAATGGAGAGGTTGACTCTGCTTCAGAAGATCGCTCCAAGATCTTAGAGTACAAGGAGAGGCCAGACCCTGCGGCCAAACCGACTTCAACGAGCTTTAATGTATGTACCTTTGGGTGTAGACTCAACTGTAACTCGTGTATAAAGGTTTAAGGTCAACACGCTTTCGCTTTTGAAAACATGAGGACAAATGTTATGACCCATGATCCGCTTGGCATCAAGTGGAGGTGAAACAACACTAGAAGGCGAAGACATTTCACTTAAACATGTCAGGTGCGCCACCTAATGTCTAAGTCAAAATGTGTCCGCCTTTCAGTGTTTTATCAACCTCACTTGGTCCGAAGCGGAACCTGCTCATGGCATTAGTCCTCTTTTTTCGAAACTAAAGCCTATTGACCTGAACACTTATACACGAGTTACTTTTGAGTGCTCTCCATAAGGTACACTGAAGCTCGCTGTAATCGGTTGGACGCAGGGTGTGGTCTTTCCTTGTTAGTTGCTGCTTGGTGTACTGCTTCTGCTGGTGTTTTTCTTTCCTCAGGTAAGTAAAGATTTAAATTAGAAATATTAATTAAAATTAAAATGCCCCAAGAAAATGATGACGTAATTTATTTTCTGTAGGCCTATAGCTTAATGAACAACCTCCAAACTCGAGTACATATAATAATTTATTCAACGGTAAATTACGTGCTATGAAATGCCGATTCGCATTTCTTTGCGAGGGCACAATCATATCTGAGTGCCCGCACATATCCTGCAACTGCATTGAAATACTTAGACTTTGATTTAACCTTTTCCCTCAAAGTAGCAAAGAAGTGTATCAAAGTATTACTCTCACTACTTAATATAGTAAGAAAGTGACTTTTAAACTTTATCGTGAAAAGGTGAAAATACCGTATCTATGGTGATGAAGCGCGTATTTTCCTATGACAGTGTAACGAAGTGTATTTGTATTAACTATTAAAGTGATATTTTAAACTGTACAGTACCTTTTTTCCTATTACACTGTATTTGTCAAGAAGACTACCTAACTCATTCATTGATAGTTATCAAGGCTTCGATTCTTAGTAGAAACGTTGAGATTTATCTTTTGATAGCTGAGATAATATTAAAACATTCATAATATACATACTCAAGTATTTCAAACCAAAGCATTCTTGCCAGACATAAACTCGCTCAGCGCAGTAATAATACGTAGTACAGTCTTTAATTTCTGTGACTGACCGCACGATGGCGCTGTGGTGCACTATAGTATGGTATGGTACGGTGTCAGTTAGTCTCCCTTCCCTGCAAGAGATACTTGAGTGCATGCACTAGAAGGAGACGTACGGTCGTTCATGTGACGGTGATTTGAATGCGCCAGTCGGACCTTGACAGGCCACAGTTTGAGCAACGGGCAAACATCAGGTTCTGCCAGAAATTAGGCAAAACCGCTGCCGAAACATTTGAAATGATGCAACGGGTTTACAGTGAGGACGCATTGTGTCGCAGTGTTGTGTTTAGGTGACACCCACGTTATGTGCAAGGAGGAACAGTTTGGAAGATGATGTGCGTACTGGTCGGCCATAAACAGTTCGAACGGAAATCAAGATCAAAGAAGCTGCAACGTCGGTGCGTGCCAACCGCTCCCAATCGGCAGACGATCTCGCAGCAGCAATACGGATCAGCCATGGTACTTGCCAGAAAATTCTGACGATGACCTCAGCATATCTCGTGTTACCCAGCACAGTGTGCTACGAATCCTGTCGCAAAACCAACGTGATGATCGTATAACTATTTGTGGTGACCTCTTCAGTAGAGCTGACGATGATCCGACGTTTCTCAACCGGATAATAACTGGAGACGAATCATGGTGTTTCATTTCAGCGGGGCTTCCAGCAGCTATACCAGGGGCGAATGCTGGTCATGAAAGTCAGGCTTGCTCTTCCATTCGTGAAAGCTGGTGGGGTGGGACATGCATAGTTCTGAATGAATAAAATTTATAAACCCAATATTCGCTAAATCACATGAACATTTTAATCATCGGTTACATGAAGATGCATTCAAACTGGTTACGTCACAGCTTCAAGAAAGGCCAAAAGAATAACAATCAGACACATTTTATAATTATTAACAAATCATGATAATCCAGTGATTATATACATTAAACAAGTAAACGTCAAACTATGTACACAGAATAATTGCAACTATTTATTAGATCTTCCTTCTTGAAAACAAACTCTACTCTGCGGATTCGCTTTACAAAACCATCAATAACTTTACTTAGAAAGAGGACTGTATTCTAATTTTTGCAAGCAATCCTTTTTCAATCGACAACATAGCTAATGATGATAGCTCCTCCTGATCTTGAGTCGATCTGCAATATGTATTAATACGTCTCAGTGTTGAAAAAGAACGTTCTGCAGATGATTTAGTAGCAGGAATTGTTGCTACAAGTTTGATGAACTTGAAAATTTCTGTCATACCCATGTACAATTTATTAGTATGCATAAAATACATTAATTCTGAAACACTTTTCTCTTGAAAATTGGAAGATGAATACATTACACTTAATTCGTTTTTTAAGTGCACAATGTCGAAAAATGACGCTTATGTCTTTTCTAGGGCAGTAACATCACTGTCTGGAAACCTATTTCTGTGCTTCTCAAACAAATCACAATCCAATAGCGAGAAGAACACAAATTTCTTTATGCATTTAAAACGCTCTCCTATTTGGCCAATACATTGTCAATAATTTCATTGAATAGACACACAACACACTAGATCTGTAGCTCTCAGGCCAGAGCTTCCAACTACACATTATAAACGTGACAGCTTGCAACCGGCCTTGGAGAGATGAAACCTGCGCGCGCATACATTTCTGGCTGTGTCGACAGCTCCGCTGAAGCTCCTAAGACACGAGCAAGCCTTGCTGGACACGCCAAGATATACGCAACGTGCGTTTTGTATACTCCTAAGACACGAGCAAGCCTTGCTGGACACGCCAAGATATACGCAACATGCGTTTTGTATAATGCACATCTATTACAGATACGGTACATATTGTAATTTTTTAACTCGCCTGCTTTAGAAAAACATTGCGCTTGAGCAGCAAGCATAGCATGCCCGGAGAAATTGCCCCTGAGATATACCAACGTTGGCAAACGTGTATAACGGCCAAAGGCGACTATTTTGAGGGTGGATGTTGTTCTGTGTAGGTGTACGCCGTGTAATGTGACATCGTGTGCAACAGAGTCGTGTGAGTGCCTCTCCTCCAGGCGTCAAGTCTCAGAACTTAATGAATGTACTACGTATGTTCCCGAGCAGCCAGTGCCTGGCTACGTTTAGAAGACAGTATTACTCTTGTATAAGCTTGCGTTTGAGGACATCTACTAGTTTCAACTGTGTAGAACCTCTAAACACAATAATGTTAAGCGTATTAATAAATTCTAGAACACAATAGAATCTTTACTTACTTGAGATTAAATCACTAGCAGCAGTAGTACGCCAACAGCAACTAGGACCTTGAATGTAAAATGTACTCCAAGCTTTGTATATACATACTCGGATTTAAGCGTGAGAATGCATAGTTTTAGCACATTCTCAATCAAACCGGATACTTACTCTTGATCAGAGAGCTGTCGGATCTTGTTTCTTTCTCAGATGAGTGAAGAAATGCATACGAATTCAGTCTACACATGCAGCTGTCTTGCAGAACGTGATCTTCAGCACACCTGCAGTTTAATTGCTGACGTCATTCGAACGCTGTGAGAAAGCATGACTGGTGGTGGTGATTATTGTTTTAAGAGGAAGTACAACTAGGCAACCGTCCTCCTTATAACACTAATCAGAGAGAAATATTATGTATCGTCAAAGGAAGACGAGGGCCACGAAGGGCATGAAGATGAAAGACTCCCTCGGCCGCGCGTGCTCTAATACCGTCGGGGTCGATAAAGAACAAGAGTTGACCAAGAAAGTTCGGATAGCATAGATGAAAACGAGGAGCCTGCTACAAGTAAGTGGAAGAAATGATAGAACTCAGCTAAGAGCCACTCCTAATCGCCTCTTACGACAGGCAGGGAATACCGTGGGTGTTTCTCTACTGCCCCCACCCACAGGGGTAGAAAGCATGACTTCTTACATAATACATTACTTACACAGCTAAGAATGCAACATATAAATAAATATATATAAATTTGACTTGGTTACTATGATAGGTTGCTAAAAGCAAGGCCACTCAAAAGGTTTTTATCCTCAAAAATAAAATAAAACATCATGGGCGAGTTCATCCTGTTAAAGCAGGGTCATCCAAACAAATTTTATAATTTTTTTAGCAACGGTTTAAGAGTTATTCAATTAAGAGTCTTTTTACTTATTTAAAATCAAAGTCGTTAACAGCATCGTACCTGTAGTTTCTACTCTGATCTAGAAGTTGCTATTACATATCAAGCAACCCAGAAATATTAAAATAAATGTTTTACCTCTAAAACATTTAAGGGGAATTAATATGTATGTATAGCTGAAAAGTTGTTTGGATTTTTAACAGCTCTACGATTAGGAATTGCCTGGTCTAGATATCAATGAAGAGAGGAAAATGAAATGTAAGGTCAGCGTAACGTTGAGCCCACTGCTTGCCTCACTGAACCAGAATTTGCTATTACCTATCAGTCTCTCAAGCTGGAATAAACTGTTTAGGGCGAAGATAAAAGTAATTGTCAACCCATAACTCTGAAAGTAGCAGCTCTAAAACAATTCTAGCGCACTTCATGTGAAGGTTACACATACACTTTATGTGTAGCAACCATCTTACCTACGCGAGGTCAGCGTAGCCTACACGTGGTCAGAGTCATGTAAAAGTGAACAATTCTCCAGAAGTAGAGGAGCGTTTTTTCTGGCACAGGTGAGGCGCAGCTACTATACCAGCCTTTCTTCAATCTCTGGCAGTACCGTGAATCGAACCCGAGTTTCCGCTAAGTATTTTACTAGAGAGGCTAAGCCCAGCTGAAGCCTCGAATAATAATTCACAAACATATATTTAGCTGCTTTCCTTAAATAATCATTGTGAGCTGATCGCGCTCTCGCCACCCCTTAAACCCTGTTTTCTTTCCGACGCGTGTTTTACGCAGAAGGAGCCGTGTTTGTTGAATCACGTCGACGGGAGCGCGAGCTGTGTTTACGCGACGTGTGTGTGTTTTGCTGGGGTAGCGTGTCAATCGACTCAGTGGACGAACGAGTGTCTGAGTGTATTGGAATGGATAAAAACCGAAGAAGGCAGATGATTGCAATGCTTATTGTGGAACATATAATGGATGATGATGAGGAAGAGGGTTATATGCTTCACAACTATGCGAAATTCAGAAAGGAGGTTAGTGAAATTTATACAAATTTGGGAGAATTAAAGAAAGCTTTTTATCAGTACCCATCTCATTGACGAAGAAAAGTTTAGAAAATATTTTAGATTGACCCGCGAAAGATTCAGATACGTTTTGAACCTACCAGAAGACTACTTGATTACTTCCTCCTGCAATAGAGAGAAATCACCTTTTAGAGCTGCCGGAAAATTGGCCCCAACTCTGAGGTAAGTGAGCAAATAATAAAATTAAGAAATGCACTTACGGTGTTTATTTCATTTTTAAGCAATATTATTTTACATTACTGTATAAGGTCAGTATTAACAGTCAGGCGACTCATCTTAAAAGGTGTGAACTGCGTCACTGGCAGCGTTGTAAGCTCTTGAATGAGAAGTGATTTGCGATGCTGATGAAGAGTAGGCCGTCTGGTTTTCAACCATATGTTTATGAATAAGGTAGCTGCTAGTTCCGTACTTCCATTTCTGTCATGGTTTAATATGCTTAGCCTATCATACGAGTGGCGAGATCTGACGAATTGTTTTACAGTAGCCGCCACGGTTTTAAGAAACGTGTCATTTTCATCATCATTCAAAATGTTCTCTATCATCCTGTTTTTCTTTCAAATATTTATTTAGAGCAGTAGTTAGTTGCCTTCCTTTGGATTTCGGGGATTGAAATGCAGACACTTGACTTTCGGAGAATGGAGTGTGCGAATGCGAGAAGGTTGTTCTTTCAATCGTTCGATTGGGGTACCTTCTTCCCCTCCTCTTAAGTTACCAAATTCAGTTTCTATAGTTGAAGATCATGGCACATTTTGGCATATCCGGCTCCATGGCTAAATGATTAGCGTGCTGGCCTTTGGCCCAGAGAGTCCCGGATTCGATTCCCGGCCAAGTTGAGGATTTTTACTTTAAATGTTTAATTCCCTTTCCTCAGAGACTGGGTGTTTGTGCTGTCCTCAACGTCCCTACAAATCACACAACACACGTAACACTACCCGCCAAGACAATAACACGCAGTTACCTACACATGGCAGATGCCGCCCACCCTCATCGGAGGGTCTGCCTTACAAGGGGTGACCTCCACTAGAAATAGCCACACGAAATTTTTATATTGTTCGCATCAGTAGCAAATTACGTAAAACTGACCCTTTCATTATCCACACATCGAAAAACTCAACCGTTCCTAGTAAATATCCCTTTCCTTTTTACCAACACTGCCTGATGTAGCTTTCTCTTCATTTTTTTCCCCTCTTGTAGTGATCTCCCACACTTTTCTACCCTCCCTTGCATTCACCTCCTGCGACAGACAAACACGACACCTGTATTCTGTCCTACATAAAACATTGAATTGCATGCGTACCTATATAATCTCCTTCTGTAAAATGTGTAACAGCGTAAAATATGGTTCTGTTGGTTAAACTTAAACCGAAACAAAGCCAAAAGCGTTAAAATAAGATTTCTGAAAGGCCCAAACTAAAATATATGCACGAAGAAATGTTTGACCTGCTCAGTTGTGAAATTGAACAACATGAATGCACTTATTTGTATCCGGCATTTACTGCACATTTTTCACAATCTTTCAGGTTTCTGGCCACGGGAGAATCATACAGGTCACTGTAATTTGGTTACCGCATCTCCCCTTCTGCTATAAGCACGTTCGTACTTAGGATATTCTCTGTGCTACAAAAGAAACTTTTGCCTCCCCCTGATAACATACACTGGGATCAGAAATCTGAAGTGTTGGGGTTTCCCTAACTGTGTAGCACATTCAAAATCAGGAAGTTTATTCTTCAACTGCAAGGTTTTTTTTTTTTCTATTTTGCGACTTGCAATGGTCGATGCTAACTGCAAGTTTCTAGTTATTGATGTCGGGAGTTCTCCACTCATCTTCCGCCATCAGGCCACGGGAAAGTACGGATCCGCTTGGAAATATCATCCAGTATTATCTTGATCAGGTTGAAACATATATTTAAAGTGTTGACATTCTTCCTGTTGCAGTGTATTTTCTTCAGCAATTTTACAATATGATAAATGAAACCGTCATCATGTCACAGAACTTCGCCTATTAGAAATCCGATGGCTCAGGAGCTTCATTATTCCGTCCTGCAAACGAGTCCACTCTCGTGGCTGCGAACTGAGTGGCGCATCGTGTGGCTAATAAAGGTGAGAGAGAATTTTGCATGGCAGTTTACTTTGAAAATAACTTTTTAGAAGGCTTAACAGCAGTCTCCTTCTCTTTCAATACAGTGCTCTCATTTTACGAGTACACTTACCGTCATTCTGCTGCTGTACAACTTCCGGGTCTCGCATGTGAAGTTGCTCCTGAGAGTTGTACCAGAACGTGTGTGCGACTGTCGTTTGTGTATTAAGTCATCGATTCGGAAAGGACGTATTCACTAACAGAGAATTTATTTGGCGGAAAAAAGGAAAGATAACTGTACAATATGGTGGAGCAGTGCCCCCAAACTGGTAAAAGTAATTGTCTTCACTGCCATCTTGGCCGCCATATCGTGAATTAGAACTCGCGCAGAGTTAGACCGCGCGCATATAGCCTGCTCGTGGAATAATTGTGCTGTCATCTGACGTACGGTATCCAATAAAGAAATCTCAGAAAATGTTAAGTTGATGTACCGAGCGGTAGCACAGATTCGACGTAGTTAGGGATAAATTATCGAGGAATATCATATCGATCTGTAGGAAACGTTTGCATACGTCGATGTACACTGGCGGAAAATATTAATGGCGTGTGGCCTCCGGAGAGGCTTCGTGCAGGTCTTTTATTTTGACTCCCGTGGGTGACCTGCGCCTAGTGATGAGGATGAAATGATGATGAAGTCGTCATATACACACATTCCCCGTTAAAATTCCCGACAATGACGGGAATTGAACCCGGGACACATTGTGAGCAACGGACAACACGCTAACCATTTAGCCATGGAGACGGACACTGGCGGAAACTGAAATCCCAACACCAGAAGGAGATGAGTTTAGTGGAATGCAATTGTCGAGCTTCCAGGTCTCAGATTCAAGAAGACATGTGACTTGGGGATACATCAATAACTGCTTTAGTCTCCATGTTTTTGAATGCATTGTGTCTTTCATGTGTCGTATGTCATTTTGTGGGATGGTGTTCACGCCTGCTGCACTTGATCATTCAAATCAGCAACAGTCAAAGCTGGTATTGGATGACGCTGGAATTGTCGTCCCGTTATGTCCCAGAAATGCTCAATGGGCGGAGGTCAAGGTGGCTGGGCGAGTCTCTGTAGAGCACGGTGGTGACAACAGCGGTATGAGGAAGGGCATTATCTTGATGGGAATGCAGTACGATGCATCACAGCCATACAGTGTATACAGCAGTCTTCCCTTTCCGTAGTGGCCCGTGTGCGGCCGGACACCGGTCTCCTTGAGGCAGTGCTTTCTCGTGACAATTGTTAAAACCACCGATGGACTGCGGATGCATCCCTGTCAGGACTTTCTGTAATATCGCGAAAAGAACATCCTCCTCCTCGTAACCTTATTACACGGCCTATTTCGAACTTAGTAACCTGCTGAAACCGCCTGCTTCATCTCCTTACAAAGAGTTCGACTGCTCTTCACATTATAATAGAGAAAACCACTCAGTCGAAACGTATTTCGATATTTCGCCAGGCTCTTCTCGAAAGACTTGTTGACAAAGTTTTAATGTAGTTTGCCTCCCTCTTGGAACCCTTTAGCGACTAGTGGTAAATATAAATTCAAAAATGTTCGATATTGGCATTCCTCGAGACAATTACGGCCCGTTTGTGCGGTTATATGCACATGCTCATAAATATTTGCAAAGAAATGAATTTACACCGTTGGGAACACCTACACATTTCCCCGTGGATTTTTCCTTTTTCCAGTTCACCATCCAATATTTTACATCTTACTTCCCCTGTATTGTCAATTGAATCCTGAAATGTGAGGCCGACCATTGAAATCTGCTCAGTTTCCATATCAAAATATGACACAAACATGGTGTAAATCTGTAACCTGAGCAAAGGTTTGAGATTATTACATGATATCTGTTTCTTTCTTCTGTAGTACGAGGCTTTTTTTTTTTTTTACAAGCGCTACAATTTTGTCTACCACAACCTTACTTTGAGGCTGCATTTGAATCCAGAACAACATTCTTGAACAGAGGTCCAGCATGGTCACTTCAGGCCACAGGCACATTATCCTCGACAAATATTTGCTGCACTTTGAGCAACCCTTTCATGATCCGAGTTTTTCACAAAGTTTTGTCTCAAAGTGCAATGATCGATTCATGCAACCGATATTGAATGAAAAGTGCAAGTGAATTCGTTACTTCACCAGAGACATTTAAATTTCAAGTGATTTTCTTCTGCCTTCTACTGAACATTTGTGCACTTCTGAAGCAGGAGTGCGATATACGCAGAGGAAACCACCTGAAAAATGTTTCAACTAGTGATTAACGATGCAAACGAGAGGGTGAATAAGTCTCTGTCAAGACTCAAATAAAAATATTACTCAAGTCGAGAATTTTACAACTTTTGGCTGGTTGACTGCTTGACCAAGAGAAATGTTCCGAGCTGTCGGTTGAGAAATGGCGTGGAATGACCTTAGTAGACGAATAAATTTGGGCTGAGCTTTTAAAGATAGGAGATATCATAATATGAATATAAAGTCGCAATTAAAGGGGACAAATTGGGGAAAACTTTCATAGACAAAGAGTAAGAGATTTGAATATTTTTTTCCTTTGGAAACGTTTAAGGAAATGCTGGGCAAACAATTGATAGGGAATCAAGGTTAGTCGGTCGGTCGGTCGGTCGGTCGGTCGGTCGGTCGGTCGGTCGGTCGGTCGGTCGGTCCGTCGGTCGGTCGGTCGGTCGGTCGGTCGGTCGGTCGGTCGGTCGGTCGGTCGGTCGGTCGGTCGGTCGGTCGGTCGGTCGGTCGGTCGGTCGGTCGGTCGGTCGGTCGGTCGGTCGGTCGGTCGGTCGGTCGGTCGGTCGGTCGGTCGGTCGGTCGGTCGGTCGGTCGGTCGGTCGGTCGGTCGGTCGGTCGGTCGGTCGGTCGGTCGGTCGGTCGGTCGGTCGGTCGGTCGGTCGGTCGGTCGGTCGGTCGGTTGGTTGGTTGGTTGGTTGGTTGGACAATATAACTTAATCGTGCCTAGTGTGTTTAACGAAGTCCATCTCAAGAATATGATCTTCAGTTTACAGAATCACTCACACGTGCTTCAACTGCTTCAGAGCATCCTTCATGGTTTCCTTATGATATTTATAAAAATCCATATTCTTGATGTTGAGGTTGCCAGTTATATCGACATAATAGCCACTTGTAGATGCTGGAAACTAGCAGGAGTAATTTAACCTCTCTGAAATAAACTCATGACAGTTGAAAACTAAGTTTCAAACCTGAATACAAATAAATGGAAGGAATGGAAATGTATAATGTGATAAAATATTCACAAGTACATTTCCATTACTTACCTTCCATGTGCTTATCACAGTTTGGCAGAAAATAACATCTCAGAACGTTTATGTTCTGACTACATGTAGCTTACAATGAAATTGCAAAAATACAGAACTCAAACATATAGGAAAACTAGGGCATTATGCTTATCCGGAAAATTTTACGAAGTTCCTTCTTCGTCGGAACTTCTTCTCATCACTATATATTATTAAACCGTATAGAACTCATTCGACATTTTCCAATTTACGACTCATATATATTGGTGAGACAACGTTGGAAGACATCTGTCTGTAAGACCTTTCCTAGAGCGGAATGTGGCAGTGACCACAATCTGTTGTCCATTAAAATACGACTAAAACTAAAAGTCACCAAGAAGATGAGGGCAAGACAGTTCAGACCCACCAACCAGGAATCTCTTGCAAGCTTCGGGCAACTTGCACGGCCAGAGCTCTCAGATTTGCAACTAAAGGAAGAAGAATCATCTTGTCAGACGTTGAGAGGAATGGAAGAGATTGTCTCCTCACCTCTCCCAGAGCTAGCTAGGAGGACACCGAGTGAAAAACAACCCTGGATATCAAACACGACTTTGCAGCTGATTGAAGAAAGAAATAATCTGAAGAAATATGGTATCCATAAATTCAGGACGAAAATAGGTACCGGTACAGGATTCTTTGTGGAAAGATACAGCGTAATTGTAAGAATGATAAATCACAGTTCATCCACAGCGTTTGCGAGGATATAGAACAAAACCATAAAGAAATCAAACAAAGAATCTCTTCAAAATATCAACATCATTATTCATCAATTTAAACCGCACAGATGGGTTATAGAAGACGAGATTGGACGCCTAATTGGAGATAGAAAAGTTGCGATAGAAGGTGTTAACAATACTGTGAAATGCTGTACTCTGGAAGAAATGACGATGTAGCAGTCCATCAATAAGATGGGCCATCTGCATTTAAACCTTACATTCCACAAAGCGAAATCAGAACGCCATTAATCATTTGAAAAAGTAATCCCATGGACTGGATGGTATTTCTTCATAGTTGCTTAAAGAAATGGGTTAAGAAGGCTTGAACTTGATGCACTCATTGTGTAATAGGATATAGGCGACTAGAGAATGGCCAAAAAATTGGATAAGCTCTATCTAAATACCTTGCACAATAAAGGGCCAGTCAGGAAGTGTTCCAATTATTTACAATTGTTCTGATATCTCATGCAAGTAAGATTTTATTGTGCATCATAATCCAGCGCCTCAAGTCTTACAAAATGCCTCACGTATCCCTTGAGTAAGCAGGATTTGTTGGAGGAAGAGGAACACGGGAATAGGTTTTGATGGGAGGCAAATATTTGAAAAATCCCGTGAGTTCTGTGTTCCTGCGCTAATATGCTTTCTTGACTACAAGAAAGTTTTTGATTGTGTTGTCTGGAATAAACTATGGTGGTTCATGTTAAATTTGGCATTCCACAACATATAATGTCATTTTCGAATATTTCGTATGGAAACAACTTTGCAACTGTAAATGTAGATGGCGGCTTTTCAGGATTTATCACTATTTCGCATGGTGTCCGGCACGGCTCCATATGATCACCTTTTCTATATAACATCTATTCTGAATATGTGATGAAGAAAGCCCTCACTGACTGGCCTGTTGCATATCAATTGGTTGACGAAAACTCAGCAAACTGCGCTAGCTGATTACACCACTCTCCTTGCCAGCTGGGAAGATGAACTTGCAGAATATTACAAGCAATTGTAAAAGGTCAAGTTTAGAATATGGGCTAGAGATCAACCTGAGCTTATGCAAACTTATGGTAATTGTCAGATGGGCACAGATCTAGCTTATTTAGGGAACTGGAATTGGTAAATAACTTTATATACTGTACCTTGGGTCGACCATCTGTGATACCGGAGGTTCAGGCAAATAGATTAGGATAGGTATCACCTTAGTGTGCGTTGCAGAGCAATACCAAACAGTAGAAAGAGTAGACTAGTTGATTCAATTGTGTTCTCTTCCTTCCTTTATCGTTCCGAGACCTGGAACCTCAAGGAAATGGATGAAGACCGTATCGACACCTTTAAGTTGTGGTGTAGGAGAAGAATGCTCCGTGTACCTTGGACGGAAAAGTGAAGTAACTCATCTGTTATTCACGAACTGAATATCTCCAAATATCTCTCTTCTCGTGTCATGAGGAGAATGGTCCAATTCCTCGCGATGATGATACGAGCATAGGACACGAGCCCAAGCCAGCCAATGATGACGCGACTCTTCCCCCTGTAGCGCTTCCAAGTGTCACGAAACTGTAGTATGGTATGTTCCGTATCTCACCTTCGCCGCGTGACCAAAGTAGACAGATTTACCAAAGAATAAACGTCGTGTATATGCTGCAGAGAAGTGAGCATAGGCGTTGTTCAGTAGGACTGAAGTTAACTCAGGCTGTCATTCTCTTGTATCTTGAAGGTTATTACGTTTCTAAACAAATGTAATGCTATGTATTTAGTTCTTTGTTTACCATTCCTGTAAGTGAGGTTCCATTTGTGTAATATACTACATACATGACTAATGAGAAGTACAGGTCATCACAGTTCATCGTTCCGACAAGGAAAATGCCAGCGCTTTCGGTACGAGCCAACGACATGAAAGATATAGACTGCTAAACATATTCGTTACAGCGCCCCTGACGGGAGCTCAGTGAACTACGGCCGCCATGACAGTTGCAGGCAAGAGAACTTGACACTTCCATACTGTCCTAAACGCACGTCACTTTAGCTTAGCCCTATTATCAGTTCATGAACGGATGTGGTTATTTTTGTTGCAAACGTATCAAGTTCAGACGTTTCGAAAATACTATTACAATTAATAATCATAGGACTTTTAATGGAATAAGCGCAGCATATCTGGCAGCCGTTTGGTTGGAAAAAAGATGAATAGCATTAATATGTAATAATAGGCTATGCGTTTTTAAAATCAATATTCCCATGTCAGGCGCAGCATTGAACGTCACAAGTCGCCATAAGAAAGGCATTACCGGTAACGTTACATTTCACAGATAGGCCTTATGTGTGAACAATTATTTGCGGGTTATTATAGCATAGGCCTAAACCCAATTTCATAACCCATAGCCATTCTAATGACGACCTATAATTTTCCTTCAAGGTTTCTTTTGAACTCGCCCTGTGGGTCGTGAGGATAGAATAACACACACGCTATACCCTGCCTGTCGTAAGAGACGACTAAAAGGGGCCCCAAAGGCTCCCAAATTGGGAGCGTGGGTTGGCGACCACGGGCCCTTATCTGAGCTCCCCTGTGAGTGCTGGCGGTCAGGCTATCCCCTGCCTGTCGTAAGACGCTACTAAATGGGGTCCCAGGGGTTCTCAATTAGGAAGCGTGGGTAGGCGACCACGGGCCCTTATCTGAGCTCCCCTGTGGGTGCTGGCGGTCAGGGTATCCCCTGCCTGTCGTAAGACGCTACTAAATGGGGTCCCAGGGGCTCTCAATTAGGAAGCGTGGGTAGGCGACCACGGGTCCTTATCTGAGCTCCCCTGTGGGTGCTGGCGGTTAGGGTATCCCCTGCCTGTCGTAAGACGCTACTAAATGGGGTCCCAGGGGCTCTCAATTAGGAAGCGTGGGTTGGCAACCACGGGGCTCTTAGCGAAGTCGTGGCATTGCCTCCACTTACTTGTGCCAGACTCCTCACTTTCATCTATCTTATCCGACCTCCCTTGGTGAAGTCTTGTTACTTTCCGACCCCGACGGTATTAGAGCAAATTCACGCCCTTCGTGGCCTTTGTCCATCCTTGGCTGATTCCTTCATTTCTCGAGGTGTCGGATCCCTGCCATTCTTTCTTAGTGTTATATAGAGCATGGTTGCCTCTTAAAACAATAATCACCACCACATCCCTTTCCTGGGACTGCAACGCAGAGAGAAGCATTTAATATTGCATCATTTCAATACATCTCATGAATGCACTTAAGTTTAATTGTTATGTAGTTACCCTACTTACTTTGACATTTAGTATAATTTCATTAAATATTATTGTTTAACAGGAAACTGCAGCCACCTTTCAACCAACACAGTCTATTGCCACATAACCACAAACGGATTATTCGCATTGGTTAAACATTGTCACCACACAACTTCAACACTAATTTTAATACTTGTGTTTTAAAAGGTTTTTTATCATTATTAAGGACGGTTTTATTGCATGAAACACAAAGATTAACGAATTTAATGTGTACGTCTACACAAGTACAGCCACTATGCCATGACATCTGTCGTTTGTTTTGCCTGTAAGTGTCATGGCTGCCAGCAGTTCAAGTAGATTCAAAGATGGTCGGTAGGTAGCAGTCTATATCTTTCATGTCGTTAGTACGAGCCAGTTTTTACTCCCTTTCCATCTTTAACTTCTTAAAGAAGTCCTGATAACATCAAGTCTCTAAATTTACTAAGAATACCTTATTCTCATGTCATATTGTCTTTTGACATGTTCGAATAATTAAATCCAATTGCAACATTTTAAAAGTGATTTTTTAAATTCCTGTTCTTTGTCTTATTTTGAAAGCCTTATTTAAATCACTCATAAAGTTACAGTTCCTCTCCAAGTTCGTCGCCTGTTTTTCTAAAAAGAAGCTATTGCTTTAAAATTCATAAGCATCAAAATTTTCCTTGATTTAACAGCGTCAGTCCTTGCACCTACGGATTATTCTAGAAATCTCCGTTGAACTGAAGAATGAGATCACCTCTTACGAAGTAACTCTCGTTATATTGCTTACTACGTGTTTCCTATTTAATTAGTATTCATTCTTTTAATTATAACTCCTCACAGTTTTTACCAACAGCGCAGCAGTCAAGTTTCATTTCAATGTTGTCCGACTCGTTGGCTGAACAGTCAGCGTACTGGCCTTCAGTTCAGAGGGTCCCGGGTTCAATTCCCGCTCGGGTCGGGGATTTTAACCTTAATTGGTTAACGTAATCTCTCGGGGGCTGGGTGTTTATGCTGTCCCCAACATCCCTGCACCTCACACACCACCCATAACACTATCCTCCACCACAATAACACGCAGTTACCTACACATGGCAGATGACGCCCACCCTCATCGGAGGGTCTGCCTTACATGGGCTGCACTCGGCTTGAAATAGCCACACGAAATTATTATCATTGCATCCCCATCATGACGCGCAGGTCGCCTACGGGCACCCGTCCTGGGATATCCCGACACTAAAAGCCATACAACATTTCATTTCGTTTCAATGTTAGTCCTAGTTTTTTCATTAAGGTAGTACAGTATAATGGAGGTACACTACCTGAACAAATGTATCTGGATACCCATTATTCTCCTTTTTCATCCATTTCCTATTCCAGATTCTCTCTGGACACGGTAGTGTACCAAAGCCCTCCCCCTTAATCGATCCCTCCACCAATCCTCTTCTAGTACGTTATTGCTATCGACTCCTCTAGTTGCAATACATTCCACAACAGAGCTCCTCCATCTCGTTCTAGGCCTCTTTGCAGTCTCTGTATCCATGAATCTTCTCTTTGCTATTCTCCCTCCTGGCATTATCATTTGTCCAAAACATTTCGACTTTGCTACATCAGTCTGTTCCAGAAGTTTACACACTCCCAAGCTTCTCCCTATTTCCTCATTTCGTATTCTATCTCGTCTTGTCCTTCCTCAAGAAGCTCATTTCAGCTGCTTGTATCTTACTTTGGTTCCGCTTATTAAACCTCCAGGTTGCTGGTTTGTAATAAGACGGTACAAAACCTTCTTGCACTTTGTTCCATACAATGTTTCTCTCACACTGGTAGAAACTTGCAGAATGCTGTATTCTTAAATCAATTTCTACACCCAAAATTCAATCTTGTGACATCATGATACATGAATATTTAAAATGTTTCACTACTTCAAATTTTTATCACTCCCCTGGAATTTGTGTTACCTCTCGTCTTGCATTTCGCAGTACTAATCTTCATTCGAAAATGTCTTAACCCCTCATGTTTCAAGGGAGCGACTGCATGAGGCCCGGTCATCCGCCCATGTAAGCGTCCACATAATAGAAATAGTTTATTTTTGTTCACATGGTAGATTTAGTGCATATTTGTTTTGTTTCTTTTCTTCCCTTTTGTAACGGGAACATGTATATGGGCTGAAAGACTGCAATGTTCTTAATAAATGTTCTAAATGTTCGTATCTCCTCATTCCATAAATCAACTTGTGTCTGTACTTCATTTTCATTATCTCCCCAAACATCAAGATCATCAGCAAAGAGCATAGAATTCACTTGCTCACCCATCATCTTTCCTTCACATTATGTGGAATTCTATCCATGATGATACTGAAGAGTAAGGGAGACAGAACACTCCCCTGTCTTAAGCCTGTCTCAACTCTGAACATTAAGTTTGCCCCACTTTAGTTTTAACAAAGCTTTCGCAATTTTGATACGATGCGGTTACCATCTGCATTGTTTCATTCCCATTCCGTGCCTCTGTCAATGTTTCCTACACAAAATTCCTTGGGACAACGTCGTATGCTATTTCAATATTTAGAGATGTTACTACATTGTCCTTTCCATATTCCCACTACCTTTCCATCATTTGACGCAATGTAAATATTGGGTGAAATGTGGACCTGCCTCTTCTGAATCCATACCGGTGTACTTTCAATATTCCCTCTAATAATATGTCTTATCGTCTATCCAAGATTCTTTCAAGGATGATGTATCAGTGTCACCCCTCTGTAATTTTCACATTGCTTCCTGACTCCTTTAAAAAAACTGGTACCGAACTCGATAGCTGCAGTCGCTTAAGTGCGGCCAGTAGCCAGTATTCGGGAGATAGTAGGTTCGAACCCCACTGTCGGCAGCCCTGAAAATGGTTTTACGTGGTTTCCCATTTTCACACCAGGAAAATGCTGGAGCTGTACCTTAATTAAGGCCACGGCCGCTTCCTTCCAGCTCCTAGCCCTTCCCTGTCCCATCGTCGCCATAAGACCTATCTGTGTCGGTGCGACGTAAAGCAACTAGCAAAAAAAAAAAAAAAAATTGTATAATGACCAGTTTCGTCCACTCTTTTGGAATACGCATTTCTCTCCATATCGCTCTGAGGAGTCTATACGACCACTGTAGACCAAATACTCCTGTTGATATTACCATTTCTATGATGACCAGCCACCGTTCCTCGTTTCATCCTTTTACTGGCCCACTCAATCTCTGCCATGGACACATCGTTTTCCTTATCATCCATCTGCACTAACTCTGGTTCTTCGATTTCTCCTTGTGCCGAGGTATTTTGCGCGTTGTAATTCTGTTCAAAGTATTTTCTCCACCTCTGCAATATATCTATATCCTGTTTCTGTATCATCATTTCCTCCTGTTCATTTTTAATGAAGTTAACGCTTTCACATTGATTTTTCTTCTGTCTTTCCCACTGGAATAAGATCTTTTTGCTTCCGGTTGCATCTTCTTGCAGATGTTCAGTGCATCTTTGCCAGAATTTCTTTTTCTCTTCTTGAACTACTTTTGGGTACTCCTTCTTGGAGTGCCTGTATTCTGTTTTTCAATCTATTGTTCTGCCTCGCTAATATTTTTCCAAGATTGCTTCTTCCGTTGAACTATAAATTTTACCGTGTCATTCCACTAGGGCTTTTCTTGATATTTCTTCCTTCCTGATACCCTTTTACAGGCTTTCTCTGCACACTCCACCATGACTGTTTTGAAGTACGCCCATTCTTCTTCGACCCTTCCAATGTCTTCCTTAGGTATACTTGTTTTAATGGGTGTCCGAAACTCTTCATTTATTTCCTTCTCCTGTAATTTCCACACCGTAGCTTTCTCTGCCTAATCTCAGTCAGTTTTTGTATCTTTCGCATCTTTAACTTAGCTATCACAACTCGGTGATCTCCTTTAAAAGATTCATTTGGGACGGCTGTGGCATATACCAACATTTTCCTGTCACCTTTTTCGCCAAAAATGTTATCTATTAGAGTTTTCACTTCGTTATACCAGCTATATTTTGTTATCTTCTGATGCCTTTTCTTTAGAATCCATGTGTTACCAATGGTCAACTCATTTCTTCTACAAAAGTCTACCAAAATACAGGGGCGGCTTTTCAGGTGAAGTAGGTGATTTATTTTTACCAGAATGATTTTTTAAATTTATTTCCTCATGACATTTGTTGGCTTTACAGAAAGAAAACGTTTTTGTACGGCGTTTGGAGCACCAAGAGCTCGCATTACTTGATGAGGACCAGGGGAACTCACGAAAGCGCCGGCTGTCGGCCACAGTACGGCGCGCGAGATTGAGTAAAGACGAGAGATTCCGCAGCTGGCTCTACCTCCCAAGTGCTCCCTCGTACCGCTTGGCCTTGGCGGTTGCCATGACAACCGTAACGTCACCCGCGCACTGTCCTCATAGCTGAATGTTCAAGTGAAGTTGCCGGAAGATCGGAATGTTTCGTCTTCCCTGCGTCATCCTGCGTAAAGTACGAGTAATTACGCACCATGGTTCATTCGTAGTGTTGTGTTGTTTCATTTAAACATGAATCCTGTTTATGACATAGTGTGTATTTTATTAGAAACACAATTTTCACGTTGGAGAAATGAAGATCAGAATGAAGTTCTACGTTTTGGTCGCCCTGCTGAATCACTGCAAATTTCTGCTACAAAAGAAGTGAAACATTCCGGTAAATCTTACAATCTTAGTTTCAACGATCGTCGTTTAAGGAATATCCATGGTTGTGCTCCTCTCCAGCTCTACAGAAGTTGTTTTGTTGGCCCTGCTTTCTTGTTAGCAATAAAATAGCGTTTGGAATAAAGAAGGATTTTCAGCCCTTTTTAATATAACACGTTCTTTACATAAGCACTCAGGCTCTGCAGAAAATATAAAATGCCTGCTAGATTTGAAGACTTTGGAAAGAAACCAAAATACGATCTCTGATGCTCTGAAGGAAAATGCTTGACTGTATATTGTACAGTTCAATGAAAATGTGGTTTAAATAGGCTTTTCCTTCAGTGTGTATTTGATGCAGTATTCTATTTAAGTAAGCAAGAACAACTTTGCGTGGAGAACGGAGGGCTTTTGTAGGCGCTCCTCTGGAGTAGTGACGCTACAGTTTAAATGGGGTTTCAGTGGCATTTTCTCTTCTGATGGCCCAATTCCCTTCTATAAGGACTCCTCCGCCCGTAGCCGTTGGTCCTTATAGTGGGTCAGTCTATTTACCGCCGCCCAACACTCGGCGTGAAGGCACCGGCTGTATGCATAACTCCGTTACGATAGCAGATTTAACTGGCCAGACTGCGATATGGACACACATATTACATAATTTTTTCCCAATTCTTCGGCAATTAATTCATGCCGCCTACAGAAAGCTTGAAAGTTTGCATTGCCCGCTCGGCTACGCAATTCTCCACGACGTGGTGGGTTCACACGTCGACAGGCCGCCACTTCACGCCCTACCTGCAACTCGTACTGTTCAACAGCGTAGGGCTTAAAGCATGCCGCACGTGGATACCCAAATGTAGGTATTTCTATGGCATTGTGTCGCGGGGATTAACAGCTGTAAGGATGAAATAGAGTAGAAACCATGGCACCAGCAGAAATATTCGTAGAAAGTGTTAAATCTATTTTAGGATGCTACGGTCCCGAAAACGTGTGTAACCGTGATCAGAGTTGGTTCAGCCTACCGCATTTCACGCTGTGATGTCCACCACACGCATTTACACCATAATGCCGAGAAGGGAGTCGGAAGTTGTGTTCCGTAAGATGGTGAACAGGAACAGGTTTTCCCACGATAATGTTCATGTTGTTTGCACTAAATGGGGAAAAATGAGATCTGTATAAGTGAACGAAAGTTTTAATGACGTATTCAAGCAAAATACACCGTCCGGTATAGTGGCGCTCTTTCCGGATTCCTTTTCTGAATATAAATCTACACAAAGTGACGATACCGTACAGCTGATGATGATTCCTCTCTGTGCCACAGCTTACTGTCAACCACTAGACGTACGCGGGTTTAGAGTATGGAAAGGATTCGTTCGTAGATTATCTGACACTATTCGATTATTGAACTTCGATATCGTCTTGGCGAAGAGAAACACAATCTTGAAAAGGTGACATACCATCAACTGTTGTCTCCTCATTTTCGTCCCATGTGGTAATACGCCTGCTACCGAAGTCAATGCTTGTACAAAGCACCGGGAGCCTTTGAGCACCCTGTGCAATATTGTTTTGAAGGCGGTGACTCAATATATTCCACTGTTCAGAGATGATGATTACTTAGTTCTACTTCCTCTTCAAACATCACCATCACCATCTTGCCCTTGTCCTCGCTTCTTTAGACGTGCTTGACGTAGAACGGATTCGTGCGTTCAACTTTTCTAGCACCAACATCAGTGTTGCTGTAACTATATGAAGTAACCTGCCTTCCCTTATCATACTGATTACCCCTTATTTTCACTGCAAAAACCTTATGTTATAGCCTTTTTGATCCACTATCAACGCAGGAATTAAATTATTTCTCTTAATGTCACTACATCAATTTCGCGACGTGCTACGCAGTTACTAACGGAATAAGACAGAAGATCAGGGGCGCGGTCTCTCGACGAGAGAGAGCAGCACGCGCCACAGTCAGCGCAGCCAACCGCGACCTTTAACACTTTCTGTACGTTGAAGAAATAATTTGCCAAAGAAATGTTTTGGCTCATTTAAAGTGTGTGCAAGATTTACGTAAGATCCGTGACTCCCCGGTACGCGCCCTTCCATTGTTAGACTTTACCCGTGTTATCCCCCTGTGGGTGGGTCGGTAGAATAACACCTACGGTATTCCCCACCTGCCGTAAGAGGCGACTAAAAGAGGCCCCAGGGCCTATCAACGTGGGAGCGTGAGTTGGCGACCCTGTGGTAGCTGAGTCCTGGCATTGCTTCCAATTACTTCTGCCAGGCTTCTCACTTTCATCTATCTATCCGACCTTCCTTGGTCAACTTTTTTCTTTTACGAACCCGACGGTATTACAGCATTCGAGGCTTAGGGAAACTTTCATTTTCAAGCCCTTCAGGCCCTTGTCTTCTTTTGGCCGATACCTTCATTTTTCGAAGCGTCGGATCCCTACATTTCTTACTCTGATTAGTGTTATTTAGAGGAAGGTACTTCTCTCAAAACGATAAAGACGAACACCACCACCTTGCCCGCGTAATGTTCCCTGTTAGTGAGCATTAATATGCGATGTGAGTCCACCCTACGCCTATGCAGTGGCTTCAGCTCTGCTGGGGACACTCAATGAGATGCTTGAATATGGATAAGTGATAGTCCATCCTTCCTGAAAAACCGAAACCAGAGAAGGTAGTGATGATTGACGCTGGGGTGTTCAGGTCGTGACTCTGGGCGCCAGTCCATTCCAGGAATGCTATTCACAAACCATTGCTTCACAGATGACAGGGTACATTGCCGTGCTGATGCAAACAATCATCGTATCCGAACTGCTCCTCTTCTGTCCGCAGCACGGTCTGGTTTAAGATGTGTTCATATCCCTCCGCATTTAGAGTTTTCTTAAACACAATAAGGGGAACACACCCTAACCACGAAAAAGACCCCCGTACAAAAACACCACCTCCTCAGTACTTCACACTTCCGCCAGATTGCCACAAGCTACAGCGTGATTCACCACTCCAAATCACTCGTTTCCAGCAATCCACTGACCAAGGACGTCACTCTGTAGGCAAGTTCGCGAAAGACGTCTGTTTGTCAAGAGTGCCGACTTTTTGAGCTTTATGGCGTTTTGTCCAATACTCGTTTGTGCAACCAGTCCACGACCTCCCAGCCAGGTTGTATGATGATGATAACCTACACATGGCATAGCAGGGAATGAATTAGCTGACCAGGTGACGAAAGAGGTGTCTTCATTACCACCTACTTCTGTGTATGTGGGTTCGGTACTATAGTTCACTTCTTATCAGTTTCGCCTTGACATTTTTAGCGCTGCTTTTGGTGGAGCGTAAGCGAATTAATAAACAGCCAATCATAGGTAGCCGATCGCTCCGATAGCAAGCGTTAAATTGCAGTTCCGATTACCAGTGTTGTCGATCAGTTGTTTAATGTAACCTCGTATTATCTGTAGTGTGTTGTATTTGCTCAGTTCTCTTCTTGGTCTTTGTTATTTCACTCGGTCATTCTTGACAAAGCACCAACAATGGCGGCTAGAAATAGTGAGTTGTTAGATTGGTTGAAGGAGCACAAGATTTAGGTTCGCGCTGACATGAACAAGGGGGCGATCCCATGCATCATGAGAAACAAAACAAGGCCTACGACCTTGTTTACGTGGTGGATGAAATAGGTAATGGGCCATGGGCATACATTTGTTCGCCTTCCACCGTACCATTGCCATTTTAACGCAGTAGAGCTGATTTTGGGGAAAAGTGGAGGAATATGTAGCTGCGAATAACAGACCCTTCACAACTTCGGAAGTTGGAAGACCTCTTTGGGAAGCCGTAGGCACTGTCAGAGCGGAAGACTGGAGCAAGTTAAAATCTCCGACCCGAAAAGGAATTGAACCCGTGGCCCCTTGAACCGAAGGCCAGCAAGTAGACCATTTAGCCACAGAGCCAGGCAGAATGTAGTTATTGTGCCATTGTGAATTTGAGTATCAATGTAAGCAGAGAACACCCACTCGTGTTTTCTTTCTAACAAATTCTACGGTTGAATTACTCATTTACCGAACTCGATAGCTGCAGTCGCTTAAGTGCGGCCAGTATTCGGGAGATAGAGGGTTCGAACCCATACTGTCGGCAGCCCTGAAGATGATTTTCCGTGGTTTCCCCATTTTCACACCAAGCTGTACTTTAACTTTGGCCACGGACGCTTTCTTCCCATTCCTAGGCCTCTTTTCCCCCTGTGGGTGGGGGCGGTAGAATAACACCCACGGTATGCCCTGCCTGTCGTAATAGGCGAGTAAATGAGGCCCCAGGGGCTCTGAATTTCCGAGCGTGGGGTGGCGACCACGGAGCCATTAGCTGAGTTGTGGTATTGTTTCCACTTACTTGTGCCAGGCTCCTCACTTTCATCTGTCCTACCCGACCTCCCTTAGTCAACACTTGTTCTTTTCCGACCCTGGCGCTATAATGTTTGCGAGAGCTAGGGAGTCATTCATTTTCACGCCCTTCGTGGCCCTTGTCTTTCTTTGGCCGATATCTTCATTTTTCGAAGTGTCGGATTGCTTCCATTTTTCTCTCTGATTAGTGTTACGTAGAGGATGGTTGCATAGTTGTACTTTCCCTTAAAACAGTAATCACCGCCACCACCACCACAACCACCTAGGCCTCTCCTGTCCCATCGTCGCCATAAGACATTTCTATGTCGGTGCGACGTAGAACAAATAGCAAAGGAAAAAGCCCTCAATTTTCTCCATTGCTAGCATTTTTGTGGTCTGTGAAATTCGTGGTTCTCCCCTCAAAACAAACCGCCGTCAACGCCACTGCAAAAAGCTTTCGATTTAGTTTCACCATTGCTCGGTTGATGAATTCGTCACGGGACGGCTCACTATTGGCTATATACTCGGGGAAATAGTAAACGTTGCTAAATTCCTCGGCAGTGAATTAGACACCAGGTCATTAATAGGCGTGGTCGAGTTGGATCAACAACTCTACATTCCGACCGTCCAACCGAGTAGAGGACCGGTGAGTCCACACCCCTGAAATCGGGACTGGTTCCCAACGTCGGCTCACCTGATAAAAGATTTCCGTGGTCTCCCGTCCTGCACTAACGCGAATGCGAGACAGCTCCTAGCAGTGGCCACACCACATCTCAAATCTGCTGGCCCGAGAGACGGCTTCACCGTCTAGGAGGCCCGCCGTACCCCTTCAGGGACGGAAAGAGAATAAGTTATATTTTTATTACGAACTTCAGGTAGGATGATGAGAAATATTCGTAAAGTTCATGGAGCTGATTTTCATCCAACTCATCAACGTGGGAATTTTTAAAACATTGAGCGAGTTGGCTGTGAGGTTAGGGGCGCACAGCTGTCAGTTTGCATTCGGGAGATATTGAGTTCGAGCCCAACTTTCGGCAGCCCTGAATAATCATATATCCCCACCTGCTGCAATAACACATGAAGATACACGACATAATCACAAATACCTACCTCACTTGCCTCCTTTCATAAATTGCCGTGGACGGACTGGAACGAACTAAGACAGTTCGGAGCTGGAACCGCGCGTAGACAAAAAGGGGAGAGAAGGACAGAAAGGCAATAACCCATAACCCCCATGCATAAGAGAATGAATCAAAAAATAAGGGGTTTATTATCAGACATAATACTAAAATTGATACAAGAAAATGGGAAGCTGCTTTAAAAACTTACTTACACAACTGCAGGCAAAATGCATATCGAGTAGGTCCATGTTCAATAACACAGTAGGTTGCTATATTTCTCGGCCAGAGTGCACACAGTCGCCCAATTCAATTCAGTACGACCACATACGAATACAATGGTCCAAAAATGCATGAAAATATGACGTGGGACACTTTACCAAAGGAACCAGAAAATGGAACCACCATGGGATAATACACTGACTGGCAGAGCAAATGCAACACCAAGAAGGAGTGGTTCGAAAGGGATGAAAGTTGGGGAAAAAACAGAGACGGCACGGACGAATAATTGATGTTTATTTCAAACCGATATGCAGGTTACACAATGCGCACGGCATCGACTCAGTAGGATGTAGGACCACCGCGAGCGGCGATGCACGCAGAAACACGTCGAGGTACAGAGTCAATAAGAGTGCGGATGGTGTCCTGAGGGATGGTTCTCCATTCTCTGTCAACCATTTGCCACAGTTGGTCGTCCGTACGAGGCTGGGGCAGAGTTTGCAAACGGCGTCCAATGAGATCCCACACGTGTTCGATTGGTGAGAGATCCGGAGAGTACGCTGGCCACGGAAGCATCTGTACACCTCGTAGAGCCTGTTGGGAGATGCGAGCAGTGTGTGGGCGGGCATTATCCTGCTGAAACAGAGCATTGGGCAGCCTCTAAAGGTACGGGAGTGCCACCGGCCGCAGCACATGCTGCACGTAGCGGTGGGCATTTAACGTGCCTTGAATACGCACTAGAGGTGACGTGGAATCATACGCAATAGCGCCCCAAACCATGATGCCGCGTTGTCTAGCGGTAGGGCGCTCCGAAGTTACTGCCGGATTTGACCTTTCTCCACGCCGACGCCACACTCGTCTGCGGTGACTAACACTGACAGAACAGAAGCGTAACTCATCGGAGAACACGACGTTCCGCCATTCCCTCATCCAAGTCGCTCTAGCCCGGCACCATGCCAGGCGTGCACGTCTATGCTGTGGAGTCAATGGTAGTCTTCTGAGCGGACGCCGGGAGTGCAGGCCTCCTTCAACCAATCGACGGGAAATTGTTCTGGTCGATATTGGAACAGCCAGGGTGTCTTGCACATGCTGAAGAATGGCGGTTGACGTGGCGTGCGGGGCTGCCACCGCTTGGCGGCGGATGCGCCGATCCTCGCGTGCTGACGTCACTCGGGCTGCGCCTGGACCCCTCGCACGTGCCACATGTCCCTGCGCCAACCATCTTCGCCACAGGCGCTGCACCGTGGACACATCCCTATGGGTATCGGCTGCGATTTGACGAAGCGACCAACCTGCCCTTCTCAGCCCGATCACCATACCCCTCGTAAAGTCGTCTGTCTGCTGGAAATGCCTCCGTTGACGGCGGCCTGGCATTCTTAGCTATACACGTGTCCTGTGGCACACGACAACACGTTCTACAATGACTGTCGGCTGAGAAATCACGGTACGAAGTGGGCCATTCGCCAACGCCGTGTCCCATTTATCGTTCGCTACGTGCTCAGCACAGCGGCGCATTTCACATCATGAGCATACCTCAGTGACGTCAGTCTACTCTGCAATTGGCATAAAGTTCTGACCACTCCTTCTTGGTGTTGCATTTGCTCTGTCAGTCAGTGTATAATCGTTACAAACCACGTATATATCAAAAGTTAGTATTCCCGTGCTGCGAATGAGCGTCAAATCGATGCTAGCGCGTCACAAGGACAATACCAAAGCACAGCCTCCCAAAGGAGAAGAATCATGTGCAAGAAGATATTGTCACAGTTACAAAAACGAAATGCAATCGCCGACAATAGTGCAGCAAGCCGGCGAAATAAAAAGAAAGCCGAAATGAAAAAGGAAAATGGAAAATTAATATATACCAATGCTCAACAGTGATTCAAAACGATGAGAAAACAAAAGTGCGTATTCTCAAAACTCATAAACGCACAGACCCAAGCAAACGGATAGGAAGATACCACTCTCCGCTCTCGCGCGTGTGAACTCATTTAAAACACACACAAAATAAATTAACTAAGATCCCGCAAAGACAGGTAATAAAAGACTACCGAAATGCAATCACATAGAACCATTATTGTAACTATGGCACGTGAAATAAAATAAATTGAAATACATCCGGAATCTCAAAAATATTTACTTCAATCAGAATAATGACACCCAGCCCAGCGCCGAGCGTTGAAATAAGTAAATCCAAGATAGAAGCAATTCTTAGATCAAGAAGCACATTTTAAATCACAGTTTGCTCATTATTACCGATCCCTCCATTATTGGTTCCACGAGCAGACCAACTTAATACTCGGGGAGCGAGAGACAGACTCAATCAAAACACAGATGGCTACAGCGCCATCTTCAAGGAGAAACGAAGTTTCACGTCACATTTTGGTAACGTTATCGCAAATGGCGACAACAGCAGTCAAGGATAAGTAAAAATAAAGGAAGTACTTCACGAAGGCAGGCTTGGTGTGGCACAAGATGCTTTTCCGTAGTTTCCAATTTCACGTTAGTTAAATGTTGTGGCTGTACCTTAATTAAGAGCACAGGCGCTTAAAACACACTCCTAGCCCTTTCCTATCCCATTGTCGTCATAAGGCATACCGGTGTCGGTGCAACGCAAAGAAAATTGTTACCAATTTTCAAACCTCCCAACCGGAGTTCCACTCTGACCACTACTAAACCAAATACCTTCAATCCCAACAGCTTCGATGCCGAAGATGACAAAGAAGTGAAGCCAACCGAACTTCCTTGGTCGATGTTGATACTGGCATTCATAATATCTTCACCCCGCTCATTTTATATAGGTCTGTCATATGTGGATTTCCATTTCATGGCTGGTGGTGTTCGTTATAGTAGTTGTGTTAAGGAGATATTAATTTTATACCTAGATTTCGCTTGTGCAACTGGGAGTAAACGGTCTCTGAAGTCATTTGAGGTATGACAAATATATCAAAGAAAAAGCCTCAAAGGCATTTCACTTGGGAGCATATTTGGGCAACTACGGGGCCTTAGCTATGTCTGGTATTGCTTCCACATAGATTTGCCAGACTCATTATTTTCAAATACCCTGGATTAACACTTGATCTTTTCCGACCCCAATGGTATTAGAACATTTGAATCCTATGGAGCAGTTTTATTTCATACCCTTCTTACACCTTGTCTTTCATTGGCCGATACCTTCATTTTCCGAAATGTCGGACACCTTCCAGATTTTCAGTCAGATTCGTGTTAATAGAGAATGCTTGCCCAGATGTACTTCCTCTTAAAATAATAATCACCACCACTACTCATAAAGGAAAATGCCGAGTCTTCCACTTAACTTATTTTGTAGCAGCATCATGTGATTCGCTGTCCCATTGTTAATGTTGAGAAGGGCCATTGTTGTTGGAGTTGCTATGGAGAGAACGTTCAATCGTATTACACACGCCTGTCGCAGCTTGAAGAAATTGCTTTGTCTTGAAGATTAATGATATACACATCGATGATGGTCATTCACAATGAAAAGGTACACATTTTTCATACTTTGTCGAATCGTATGAGATGGGTAGATGTGAGGCTCTGGTCATGGGCGATTCCATTGTGAGAAACGTAGGGACAGTGTGTGTGTGTGTGGAGGAAAGGGAGGCATGGGTTTAGCTTAAGGCAGTTGTTGAGGAAAGGGGACCGTAGTTTGAGGTAAAGGCAGATGTTGAGGAAAGAGACAAGGAGGAGAAAAATAGAACTGTGGTAGTTTTTCACATTGGTACGCACAACGTAAGGCAAGCAGGTACAAGTACCTACATAGTTGAGGATGCGAAAGATCTGGAATATGCAACCTCAGGTGAAGTGTAAGTAAGCGGAGATTGTTATCAGTGGAGTACTGTGTAGCAGGGAAGGTGATCGGTGATTTAAATGAGAATATGGGGCGGGTTTTTGGGAAACTGGAAGTGAGATTTCTAGATCCTAATGGGTCGGTTGGAGATTGGGATCTGTGCTCAGATGGCTTTCACTTTAACCGCAGTGGTAAGTGTAAGATAGAAAGTTTGTTGAGAAGCAGGGGCGTAACCAGGAAGCGCTTACCGGGGGTTTGACCCCTCTCCCGTACCGTGGAATTTTTACAAGGATAAAGAGAAACTGACAATAAACAATAAACGGAATACACTTTCACAGACATAATTCTATAATCAATAGAACAGTTCAATCTATGTTCTAAGAACCCTCGGAAGTTGGATTTTATATTGTAAACTGTACATACCATTGTACTGTGAGATCTGATTATCAGCATAATACACTTGTACCAGTGCCGTTATAATGACAGTCATGTACACACACCTTCTTTATATTCTGTCATAATTCTGACGAGAAACGTATTTCATCAAGTCAATGGAGAATTTTCCGTACTGAATGCGCAGAATTAAGAAAGACATTGCTACCAAAATAATGAAAAATTATTTGGAAAGAATATTTTCCAAATTTACTCAGGGAATGGTTCATTAAGGTATGATGATGACCTGACCACTAGTTGATGTAACAAGTGTTTATTTAAAATCTAAATTAATGCTATAAGCTACCTTCATCACAATCAGGCGATAAGCGCAGAATTCTGATCTAAAAGTCTAACTAGCATTATGTTTAAGAGAGACGCCCGAACTTCAGACATGAAGTAATACTACAAATAGAAGCAATAGTGGAAAATTGGATCATACAATGCTTCGTTGTTTAAAGCATTCGTCCCTGTTGTGTTTGCCCACTACAATCTGCTAGCTGTAGAAATGTCAAAGGGAGGAGAGACGCGATTCTTGCTAATGAGGATAGGAAGTGTTGGCACTTTTTTCAACTTTATGCTAAACCATGTTTAAAACTACGACTAAGGCTTTTTCGTCCATAGAATATAGGAATCGGTATTCCCGGAATATTCCAGCCAAAAGGGAAACACGAACACAATTGTCCTTTCGTGTAGGATTACCACCATAGTTTAGTATAGAAAATTGTAGGAACGTCATTACGTCTCAGAATTCTTTTCTCATCCTCTCTACGTTTTCCCACATATGTAATTCAAGGTGGGTTCCCAGTGAAATAAAATGAGATACCGAAAATTCCACGCAACTATATTGTGGATACTTATATTACTTTAAGAAAAGTATGTTCGAATTTCTTCACATAAAGGCGATGTTTCATTAGGAGACCACCATTTTCTTTTAAATATCGCAGCCCATGGCTTTCTTCGAATTGGGTCCCTGGGAAATACGTTCATAGTAATTCCTTTCCCTGGCCTGTTCTTAAAGCCGAAAGCTTAACAACCGGGCATTTTCACCAACTGTGCGAACTATGACCTCTAAAGCATTGTGTTTACAATACAGTGCTAGGTACGAACATGGCAGAGCTAGCGCAGTTCCAGGGTTAATCAGAAATCGAATCGAGTTGGCCACACTGTATCTATATCGTTGTAATCTAGCCTAGGCCTAGCCTAATAGTAGAGTTGATAAAGATCCAAACACCTTTCCAACTGAACACACGTATTAATTTACCCTTAACATTTTTATGTAAAAACATGACTTTGGAAATTTTTGTTGGCTTAATATGTAATAGCAACTTCTCGCTCAGTGTGCAGTTAACGACTTTGAATTTGACCAGGTAAAAAAACTCTTAGCCCTATTGTAATAACTCTTTACAACGTTAGTTTCAAGAAATCAACCTTTAGCCTAAATTTATCTTTTAACAAGATGAACTCACGAATTGTTTTCCTTCAGTATAAAAACGTTCTGTGGACTCGCTTTTTGCAAACTCTCATAGTAACATAGGTAACAGTTACATATGTATTTATAAGCGGACAGTAAAAAGTTGCATTTTTAGGTGTTATCTGAATAAATAATATATTATGTAAGCAGTCATGCATTCCCACACTACGTTTCACATGACGTCAGGAAATAATCTGCAGGTGTGATGAAGAGCATGTTTTGCAAGACAGCAGCATGTGTAAACTAAATTCGTATGCATTCTCTCACTCTTATCTAAGAAAGAAGATCCGACAGCTCTCTTATCAACAGTAAGTAAAAAATAATTCGAATGCGGTTTGTTTGAGAATGATCTAACACTATGCTTTCTCACGCTTATATCTGAGTATAAAGAAAGCTTGGAGTACATTTTTACATTCACGAACCTCGTTGCTGCTTAATGGACTGCTACTGCTGGTGTCTTCCTTCTCAAGTAAGTAAAGATTGTATTGTCTACTGAAATTTAGTTATAGATATGCTCAAACACAGCCTTATACTAGAGCAGAAAAAAATCTCACTTCAGCGGTCCATTTTCACATGCTTATTTACAAGTATGCGATCTTTATTCTTTCAGATTATTGAAGTTGACCGGGCTTGAGCAGATCGCTTCAAGGTCTAGAAGCTGCTCGTTGTAATGCTTCTACTAGTATTTTCTTTTTCAGGTATGTGAAGTTTTAAATTTAGTAAAATCTTAACATTGTTGGCTTAGATATTCAACACTGATAAATGTACTCATATATAACCTTATTCAAGAGCAGACATAAGCTCATATTTTGGGTTCCATTTTTACACTTGTATTCAAACGTGTACGTTTTTCTGTTTCAGAATGGAGAAGTTGACTGTGCTTCAGAACATCGCTTCAAGCTCTTAGAGTACAAGGAGAGGTCAGACCCTGCGGCCAAACAGACTTCAACGAGCTTTAATGTATATACCTTTGGGGGTCCCTCAACTGTAACTCGTGTATAAAAGTTTAAGGTCAACACGCTTTCACTTTCGAAAACATGAGGACAAATGTTATGACCCATGATTCGCTTGGGATCAATTGGAGGTGAAACAACACTAGAAGGCGAAGACATTTCACTTAAACATGTCAGGTGCGCCACCTAATGTCTAAGTCATGATGTGTTCGCCTTTTAGTGTTTTATCAACCTCACTTGGTCCGAAGCGGAACCTGCTCATGGCATTAGTCCTCTTTTTTCGAAACTAAAGCCTATTGACCTGAACACTTACACACGAGTTACTTTTGAGTGCTCTCCATAAGGTACACTGAAGCTCGCTGTAATCGGTTGGACGCAGGGTGTGGTCTTTCCTTGTTAGTTGCTGCTTGGTGTACTGCTTCTGCTGGTGTTTTTCTTTCCTCAGGTAAGTAAAGATTTAAATTCAAAATATTAAGTAAAATTAAAATGAGACTAGGAAAATGATGACGTAATTTATTTTCTGTAGGCCTATAGCTTAATAAACAACCTCCAAACTCGAGTACTTATAATTCAGTCAACGTTAAATTATGTGTTTTGAAATGCTGATTCGCATTTCTTTGCGAGGGCACAATTATATCTGAGTGCCCGCACATATCCTGCAACTGCATTGAAATACTTAGACTTTGATTTAACCTTTTCCCTCAAAGTAGCAAAGAAGTGTATCACAGTATTACTCTCAATACCTAATATAGTAAGGAAGTGTCTTTTCAACTTTATCGTGAAAAGGTGACAATACCGTTTCTATGGTGATAAAGCGCGTATTTTCCTATGACAGTGTAAGAAAGTGTATCTGCATTAACTATTAAAGTGATATTTTAAACATTATAGAACTTTTTTCCTATTACAGTGTATTTGTCAATAAGACTACCTGCTGTAACTCATTCACTGATAGTTATCAAGGCTTTGATTCTTAGTAGAAACGTTGAGATTTATCTTTTGATAGCTGAGATAATATTAAAACATTCATAATATACGTACTCAAGTATTTCAAATCAAAGCATTCTTGCCAGACATAAACTTGCTCAGCGCAGTAATAATACGTAGTACAGTCATTAATTTCTGAGACTGACCGCACGATGGCGCTGTGGTGCACTATAGTATGGTATGGTACCATGTCAGTCTCCCTTCCCTGCAAGAGACAGTTGAGTGCGTGCAATAGAAGGAGACGTACGGTCGTTCTTGTGACGGTGATTTGAATGCGTCAGGCGGACTTTGACATGCCACAGTTTGAGCAACGGGAAAACATCAAGTTCTGCCAGAAATGAAGCAAAACCACTGCCGAAACTTTTGAAATGATGCAGCAGATTTATTGTGAGGTCGCATTGAGTGCAATGTTGTGTTTAGATGGCACCGGTGTTTTGTGCAAGGACGCGACAGTTTGGAAGATGATGTGCGTACTGGTCGGCTATAAACAGTTCGAACGGAAATCAGCATCCAAGAAGCTGCAACGTCGGTGCGTGCCAACCGCTCCCAATCGGTGTACGATGTCGAAGCACCAATGGGGGTCAGCCATGGTACTTGCCACAAAATTCTGACGATGACCTCAACATATCTCGTGTTAACAGGCACAGTGTGCCACGAATCCTGTCGCGAAACCAACGTGATGATCGCATGAATATTGTGGTGACCTCTTCAGTAGTGCTGACGATGATCCGACGTTTCTGAACCGGATAATAACTGGAGACGAATCATGGTGTTTCCTCCCAGTGGTGGTGCTTCCAGCAGCTATACCAACGTTGGCAAACGTGCATAACGGCCAACGGCGACTATTTTGAGGTTGGATGTTGTTCTGTGTATGTGTACGCCATGTAAGGCGGCATCGTGTGTAACACACAGAGTCGTGTGAGTGCCTATCGTCCAGGCGTCAAGTCTCAGAATTTAATGACTGTTCTACGTATGCTCCCGTGCAGCCAGTGCCAGGCTACGTTTAGAAGACAGTATCACTCTTGTATAAGCTTGTGTTTGAGGACATCTACTAGTTTCAACTGTGTAGAACCTCTAAACACAATAATGTTAAGCGTATCACTAAATTCTAGAACACAATAAAATCTTTCCTTACTTGAGATTAAATCACTAGCAGCAGTAGTACACCAACGGCAAGTAGGGTCTTGAATGTAAAATGTACTCCAAGCTTTTTAGATACATACTCGGATTTAAGCGTGAGAATGCATAGTTTAGCACATTCTCATTCAAACCGGATACGGAGTATTTTTACTTACTCTTGAACAGAGAGCTGTCGGATCTTCTTTCTTTCTCAGATGAGTGAAGAAATGCATACGATTTCACTCTACACATGCTGCTGTCTTGCAGAACGTGATCTTCAGCACACCTGCAGTTTAATTGCTGACGTCACTGGAAATCTGTGAGAAAGCATGACTGGTGGTGGTGATTATTGTTTTAAGAGGAAGTACAACTAGGCAAGCGTCCTCCTTATAACACTAATCAGAGAGAAATATTATGTATCGTCAAAGGAAGACGAGGGCCACGAAGGGCATGAAGATGAAAGACTCCCTCGTACGCGAGTACTCTACTACCGTCCAGCTCGATAAATAACATGAGTCGGATAGGATACATGAAAGAGAGGAGCCTGGTACAAGTTAGTGGAACACATGCCAGGACTAAGTCAAGGACCCCGTGTACGGCAAACCACGCTCCCAAGCTGCGAGCCACTGGAGCCCATTCAAATCGCCTCTTACAACAGGCAGGGAAGACCGTGGGTGTTTCTCTACTGCCCCCACCCACAGGGGGTTGAAAGTATGGCTACTTACATTAGACATTCTTTACACAGCTAACACCTAAGAATACAACATCCAAATAAATATATAACTTTTACTTGGTTACTATGATAGGTTGCTAAAGGCAAGGCCCCTCAAAACTATTTTATCATGAAAAAGAAGAAAGCATCATGGGCGAGTTCATCCTGTTAAAGGAAAAATTGTTGACATTTTTTTAGCAACTAACGGTTTAATATTTATTCAATTAAGAGTCTTTTTGACTTAGTCAAGGTCGTTAACTGCATGCGTCCCTGTAGTTTCTACACTGAGCAAAAATTGCTATTACATATCAAGCAACCCAGAAATATTAAAATATTTTTTAACTAAAACATCTAAGGCGAATTAATATGTATGTTTAGTTGAAAAGTTGGTTGAATCTTTAACAGGTCTACGATTAGGAATGGCCTGGTCTGGATATCAATGAATAGAGAAAAATGAAATGTAAGGTCAGCGTAACGTTAAGCCCATTGCTTTCCTCACTGAGCCAGAATTTGCTACTACATATCAGTCTCTTAAGCTCGAATAAACTGTTTAGGGGGAGGATAAAATTCAATTTTCAGCCCCTAACTCTGAAAGTAGCAACGCTAATACAATTCTAGCCCACATCATGTGAACGTTACACACACATGCGCGCTCTTTATATGTAGAAACTATCTTACCTACGAAAGGTCATCGTAGCCTACGTGTGGTCAGAGTCGTGTAAAAGTGAACACTTCTCCTGAAGTAGAGGAGCTTTTTTTCTGGCAGAGGTGAGGTGCAGCTACTATACCAGCCTTTCTTCCATCTCTGGCAGCACCGTGAATCGAAGCCGAGTTTCCCCTAACTCTTTTACTAGAGAGGCCAAGCCCAGCTGAAGTCTCGAATAACAATTCACAAACACATATTTAGCTGCTTTCCTTAAATAATCATTGTGAGCTGATCGCGTTCTCGCCACCCCGTAAGCCCTGCTTTCCTTTCGAGGAATCCGTGTTCGTTCAATCACGTCGACGGGAACGCGAGTCGTGTTTACGCGACGCGTTTGTGTTTTGCTAGGGGTAGCGGGACAATCTACTCAGTGGACGAACAGACAGCGACTGAGTGTGTTGAAATGGATGAAAACAGAAGAAGGCAGATGATTGCAATGCTTATTGTGGAACATATAATGGATGATGATGAGGAAGACGGCTATATGCTTTACAAATATGCGAAGTTCAGAAAGGAGGTTAGTAAAATTTATACAAAAGTGGAAGGATTAAAAAAAGCTTTTTATCAGTACTCATCTCATTGACGAAGAACAAAAGTTTAAAAGATACACTGATGAAATTGGAAATTGCAGCACCCAGAATGATTGGTGCTACATTGCTGCAATTGAACATGCAGGACGAGTGTTCGGTTGTGATTCGATGATTACACTTTCAGGTCCCTCTGACCACAAGTTTGGACAACAATCAATACAGGATGTGCCCTACACTAGCTGCAATATATTGAAACATTCGTCCAGGTATGGAGTCAATAAGGCCCTGGAACGCTTCCTCAGGAATTGTGGCCCGTGCTTGCTGCACTGCATGGGTTAGTTGTTCCAGAGTTGTGGGTGGCTGAGGACGGTTGGCCAGTTGTCGACCCATCATGTCCCACACATGATCAATAGGACTGAGGTGCGGGGATCTGGCGGGCCATTCTAAGGTTGTGATGTCGTGCAGAGCTTCTCTGGAGATGCGTGCAGTGTGAACCCGGGCAGTGTCCTGCTGAAACATCCCATTAGCAACGTTCACCATCCTAGGGACAACCACTGGATTGAGTACCCTATCAACGTACTGTCGAGCAGTCATAGTGCCATCAACAAGCACAAACTGTGATTTCACATTAAAGCCAGTAGCTCCCCAGGCCATAATGCCTGGTGTTTGCCCTGTGTACTTCTCGACAATAAGATCTGGGCGGCCCCTCTACTCGGTACGTCGTCGCACACGATTCTGGCGATCACTGCGGGCAAGACAGAAGCGCTATCCATCACTAAAAAAGACCCTATGCCATTCGTCGACCCACGTCGATCTTTCTTGTCACCGGACCAGTCTTACACGTCGCTGTTGTGGGGTCAATGGAACCCCTTCTGCAGGGACACCGGCTCGTAAGCCAGCTGCACGCAGGCGATTAACAACTGTTTGTTGTGTAACGTGGGGTGCCACAGCTGCTCGAATTTGCGCTGTGTTGATTGGGGTTTCATCCGGGCTATCCGAATGATGCAGCGATCCTCTCTCACAGTTGTCTCTCGCTCTGGGTCTGTGCCAGGTCTACGAGTGTGGGTACCTTCATTTGACCACTGCTGCCATACACGTTGTAATGTAGATGCCTGTCGGCTAACACGTGCAGCGACAGTCCATAGCGATAATCCAGCCTCACACAGCCCAATTATTCGAGCACTCTCAAACGGCGACAGTTGTTGATAGCGTGTTCTCCTCTGTCGTCGAGGCATGTTTGACGGGAAACACTTTACTGCACAGACTGCAAGTCAACTACGCTACACCAGAGTCCGTATACTGGAGTTGATTCCTCCGCGACCAATCACGTAGGGAGACCTGTAGCAACAATCCAATGGGTCTGAAACTTTGATCGTTTACATACCTACATGGCATCGTTCCATATCTTGAACATTAACACAAACGACCAATGCCTTCATGGTGTTGCAATTACCATTTTCTTAAGTGTCTTTTCGATTGACCCGCGAAAGATTCATATTCGTTTTGAACCTAACAGAAGAGTACTTGATGACTTCCTCCTGCAACAGAGAGAAATCACCTTTTACAGCTGCCGAAAAATTTTCCTCAACTCTGAGGTAAGTGAGCAAATAATAAAATTAAGAAATGCACTTATGGGGTTTAATTTATTTATAAGCAATACTATTATACATATCTGTATAAGTTCAGTATTAACAGTCAGGCGACTCATCTTAGAAGTTGTGAACTGTGTCACTGGCAGCGTTGTAAGCTCTTGAGTGAGAAGTGACTGGTGATGTTGATGGAGAGTAGGCCGTCTGGTTTTCATACCATATACTTGTGAATGCGGTAGCTGCTAGTTCCATACTTCCATTTCTGTAAGGATTTCAAATATTTAGGCTTTCATACGAGTGGCGAGATCTGACGAATTGTTTTACAGTAGCCACAACGGTTTTAAGAAACATGTCATTTTCATCGTCATCTTTCAAAATGTTCTCAAACATCCTGTTTATTTTTCAAATACTTATTAAGAGCACCATTTAGTTTCCTCTTTTTGGATTTCGGGGATTGAAATGCAGACGTTTGACTTTATGAGAATGGAGTTTCGAATGCAAGGATGATTGATTAATCGCGAGAAGTTTGTACTTTCAGTCGTTCGATTGGGGTACCTTCTTCACCTCCTCCTAAGTTACCAATGTCAGTTTCTGTTGGTGAAGTTGATGGCACATTTTTGGCATGTCCGGCTCCATGGCTAAATGGTTAAAGTGCTGGCCTTTGGACCAGAGAGTCCCGGGTTCGATTCCCGACCAGGTCGGGGATTTTGACCTTAAATGTTTAATCGCCTTTCCTCAGAGACTGGGTATTTTTGCTGTCCTCAACGTCCCTACAACTCACACAACACACATAACACTATCCGCCAAGACAAAAACACGCAGTTACCTACCCATGGCAGATGCCGCACACCCTCATCGGAGGGTCTGCCTTGCAAGAGGTGCACCCGGCTAGAAATAGCCATACGAAATTTTTTCTATTGTTCGCATCAGTGGCAATGTTCGTAAAACCGATCCTTTCATTAACAACACATAAATCTCAACCGTTCCTAGTAAATAGCCCTTTCTTTTTTATCAACACTGCCTGTTGCAGCTTTCTCTTCATTTTTTCCCTCTTGTAGTGATCTCCCATACTTGTCTACCTTCCCTTGCATTAACCTCCTCCGACAGACAAACACGAGACCTGTATCCTGTCCTGCATAAAACATTGCATTCCATGCGTACCTATATAATTTCCTTCTGTAAAATGTGTAAGAACGTAAAATATGGTTCTGTTGGTTAGACATAAACCGAAAGAAAGTCAAAAGCTTAAAAAAAGATTTCTGAAAGGCCCAAACTAAAATATTTGCACGAAGAAATGTTTGACCTGTTCAGTTGTGAATATGATCAAAATGAATGTACTTATTTCTATGCGGCATTTACTGCATATTTTTCATTATCTTTCAGGTTTCTGGCCACGGGATAATCTTACAGGTCACTGTAATTTGGTTACCGCATCTCCCCTTCTGCTATAAGTACGTTCGTACCTAGGACATTCGATGTGCTACAAAGGAAACTTGTGCCTATTTCTCTGCCTCCCCCTGATCACATACACTGGGACCAGAAATCTGAATTGTTGGGGATTCCTTAACTGTGTAGCAGCAGTTGATGGCACCTTTCAAAATCAGAAAGTCTATTCTTCAACTTCAAGGGATATTTTTCTATTGTGCTACTTGCAATGGTCGATGATAACGGCAAGTTTCTTGTTATTGATTGGGGAAATCTCCACTCATCTTCCGCCACCAGACCGCGGGAAACTACGAATCTGCTTGGAAATATCACCCAGTATTATCTCGATCAGGTTGAAACGTGTATTCAAAATGTTGACATTCTTCCTGTTTTTTTCAGTAAATTTACACTATGATAAATGAAACCCCCATCATGTCACAGAACTTCGCCTATTAGAAACCTGATGGCTCAGGGGCTTAATTATTCCGTCCTGCAAACGAGTCCACTCGCGTGGCTACGGACTGCGTAGCACATCGAGTGGCTAACAAAGGTAAGAGAGAATTTTGCATGGCCCTGTACTTTGAAAATAACTTTTTAGGAGGCTTATCTGCAGTCCCCTTCTCTTTCAATACCGTGTTCTCACTTTACGAGTAAACTTCCCGTCATTCTGCCGTGGTACAACTTCCGGATCTCGCGTGTGAAATTGCTCCTGAGAATTGTACCAGAACGTGTGTGCGACTGTTGTTTGTGTATTAAGTAATCGATTGGGAAAGGACGTATTCGATAACAGAGAATTTATTTGGCGGAAAAAAGAAAAGATAACTGTACAATATGGCGGAGCAGTGCTGCCAGCTTGGCCACCATGTTGGCCGCCATATCGTGAATTAGAACTCGCGCCGAGTTAGTCCGCGCGCATATAGCCTACTCTTGGAATAATTGTGCTGTCATCTGACGTACGGTACCCAATAAAGAAAACTCATAAAATGTTAAGTTTATGTACCGAGCGGTACCACAGATTCGACGTAGTTGGTATAAATTATCGAGGAATATCATATCGATCTGTAGGAATCGTTTGCATACGTCGATGTATACTGGAGGAAAATAATAATGGCGTGTGGCCTCCGGAAAGGCTTGGTGCAGGTCTTTTGTTTTGACTCCCGTGGGCGACCAGCGCCTCGTGATGAGAATGAGATGATGATGAAGTCGTCATGTAGGCCTACACTCATTCCCCGTTAAAATTCCAGACAATGGCGGGAATCGAACCCGGGACCCATTGTGACCAACGGACAAAACGCTAACCATTTAGCCATGGAGACGGACACTGGCGGAAAATGAAATCCCAACACCAAAAGGAGATGAGTTTAGAGGAATGCAATTAATGCTAAGCAATTGTCTAACTTCCAGGTCTCAGATTCAAGAAGGCATCTGACATGGGGATACACCAATAACTGCTTTAGTGGCCATGTTTTTTAATGCATTGTGTCATTCAGGTGTCGTATACCAGTTTTTCGGATGGAGTTCATGCCTGCTGCACTTGATCATTCAAATCAGCGACGCTTAAAACTGTTATTGAATGACGCTGGATTTGTCGTCCCGTTATGTCCCAGTAATGCTCAATGGGCGGCTGGTCGAGTCTCTGTAGAGCACATTGGTGACAGCAGAGGTACGATGACGGCATTATCTTGTTGGGAATGCAGTACGATGCACCACAGTCATGCAGTGAATACGGTGGTCTTCCCTTTCCGTAATGGCCCGTGTGCGGCCGGACACTGGTCTTCTTGAGACAGTGCTATCTCGTGACCATTGTTGTCAACACCGATGGACTGCGGATTAATCCCTGCCAGGACTTCCTGCAATATCGCGAAAAGAGCATCCACCTCGTCGTAACCTTATTACACGGCTTATTTCAAACTGAGTAACCAGCTGATACCGCCTACTTCATCTACTTTGTAAGAGTTCGACTGCTCTTCACATTATAATAGAGAAAACCATTAGTTGAAACGTATTTCGATATTTTGCCAGGCTCTTCTCGAAAGACTTGATGACAAAGTTTTAATGTATTTTGCCTCTTGGAACCCTTTAGCGAGTAGTGCTAAATATAAATTAAAAACTGTTCGATATTGGCAGTCTTCGAGACAGTTACGGCCCTTTTGGGCAGTTATATGCACTATAGTATAGGGCGTATCCTTTCTTTAGTTTCCTCTCACCTTTTCCTTTCCATTTGGTCTCAATGACTCCGAGCAATGCTATATTTTTGCCCACCATAAAATCTACAATTTCTTCCACTTTTCCTGTTAGTGTCACTACATTGATCAGACAGAGGCTCCTCTAAGGCCCTGGAAATAGAAGCACTCAGTAACAATGGGGCCACAAACCTCGAGAAACTGAAATGAAAAGAAATGTGTACTCACCATCCAGAAGAGTTCTGAAGAGAGTGGGAGAAGTGAGAAGCATGCTGACCGTAATCCAAAATAGGAAGAAAAACTGGATAGGGCGTAATCTAAGACACAACACCTTACTACGAGGGGCAATTGAAGGGATGATAAAAGGAAAACGAGGAAGAGGAAGGAGACGATATCATGATGACATAGAATACACATACAGCGAGGGCTGGTGACCACAAATCTTCCACTTAATTTTGTCTTTCCTTTTTAACTTCTCTGGGTGAACCTTGTTTCTTTCTCTCTGATATTGTTTGTCGCTTATTTTACGGCGCACTAACACATCGCAGGGCAAGCAATAGGAAAGTAGTGGGCATCCCTCCTCCATGTAACAATAATGAGAGAAAGAGAAAGTGGGAGGAATCCGATACTACGAAAACTGAAGTAACCGGGCAAAGAGAAACGACAACGAGAAAGGTTGTGAACATGAAAGATCCCTAGGTCTCGCTACCTAATGCCGTCGGCGTTGGAAGAGTACAGAAGTAGACGAAGGGAGGTCGGATAGGATAGATTAAATTGAGGTGGCTTGCACAAGTAATTGGAAACAAAGCCAGAACTGAGCTAAGGGGCCCTTAGTCGCCAACCCACGCTCAAAAGTTCAGAGCCCGTGTGGGCCCTCTTAGTCGTCCCTTACGACACGCAGGGGACACCGTGTTTGTTAGGTATAGGCGACCTTCGGGTCTGTGAGAATGGAGCACCACTAAAGATGAAATCTAATGATGAAGACGGAACAAATTCCCAGCCCCCGAGTCATAGGAGTTAAAATCCCCGACCCGACCGGGAAATGAACCCGGGACACCTTGAACCAAAGGCCAGCAATTTAACCATTTAGCCACAGAGCCGGACTGTCTTTGTGAATTTGAAGTATCTATTTATGTGGAGAACACCCACTCGTCTTTCCTTTGCAACACATTCTACGCTTGAATTACTCATTTTTCTCCATTGCTAGTATTTTTGTAGTCTGAGAAATACGTGGCTCTCCCACCAAAACAAACCGCCATCACTACCACTGCAAAACGCTTTAAGTTTCGTTCCACCATTGCTCGATTGATGAATTCGTCACTGGATGGCTCACTATAAGCTAAATATTCGATGAAGTAGTAAAAGTTGCCATATTTCTCGGCAGTGAATTAGAGACGAATTCATTAGTAGGCGTGGTCGAGGTGTCTCTACAACTCTACATTCCGACCGTCCAACCGAGTAGATGACCGGTGAGTCCACACCACTGAACTCGGGGCTGGTTCCCACCGTCGGCTCACCTGATAATGGTTTTCCGTGGTTTTCCATCCTGCACTTCAGTTCCTAGTATTGGCCAGAGCATATCTCAAATCTCCTGGCCTGATAGACAGCATCACCGTCTAGGTGGCCCACCGCACCCCTTCAGGGACGGAAAGAGAACAAGTTATATTTTTATTACGAACTTCAGGTTGAATGATGAGAAACGTTTGTAAACTTCATGGAGGTGATTTTCATCTAACTCATCAACGTGGGAATTTTTAAAACACTGAGCGAGCTGGCTGTAAGGTTAGGGTCGCACAGCTGTGAGTTTGCATTCGGGAGAGAGTGAGTTCGAAAGCAACTGTCGGCAGCCCTGAAGACGCTTTTCCGTGATTTCCAATTTCACACACGATAAATGCTGTGGCTGTACCTCAATTAAGACCAGGGCCGCTTCCAACCAAATGCTAACCCTTTGCTATCCCTTTGGCGCCATAAGACATATCTGTGTCGATGCGACGTAAAGCAAATAGTCACCAATTTTCAAACCTCCCAACCGCGGTTCCACTCGGACCACTGCAAAATCCAATACCTTCTATCCCAACACTTTCTGTGCCGAAGATGACGGAATTTCCTTGGTCTATGTTGACACTGGCATTCATCATGTCTTTACTCTGCTGATTGTACATAGGCCTATCATATGTGGATAGTAATTTCATGGTTGGTGGTGTGGGTGATGGTAGTTTTGTTTAGGAAATATAAATTTTATACCGGTACCTAGATTTCACTTGTGCAAGTGGGAGAAAATGGTCTCTGAAATCATTTGAGGTATGAAAAATATATCAAAAAAATGCCTCAAGGGTATTTAACTTGGGAGCGAGTTTGGCGACCACGGGACCCTTAGCAGGGTATGGTATTTCTTCCACGTAGTTGTGCCAGGCTCATTACTTCATACATCCTATCCGACCTCCCTGGGTAACACTTGATCTTTTCCGACACCAACGGTATTAGAACATTTGAGGTCTAGGGAGCCGTTTTATTTCATATCCTTCGTGGACCTTGTCTTTCTTTGGCCAATACCTTATTCTTCAAAGTTCGGACCAGTTCCAGATTTTCATTCAGATTCGTGTTAATAGAGAATGGTTGCCCAGTTGTACTTCCTCTTAAACAATAATCACCATCACCACTCAGAAAAGAAAATTACGAGTTTCCTATTTAACTAATTTTGTAGCAGCAAGATATCGCTGTCCCATTGTTAATATTGTGAAGGGGCATTGTTGTTGGAGTTGCTATGGAGAGAACGTTGAATCGTATTTCACACGCCTATCGCAGGTCGAAGAATTTGAGTTATCGTGATGATTTATGAGATACACATCGATGACAGCTAATTCACAATGAAAAGGTACTCATTTTTCATACTTGGTCGAATCTAATGGGATTGGTAGTGTTGAGGATCTTGTCGCGTGCGATTCCATTGTGAGACATGTAAGGAAAGTGTGTGGAGTAAAGGGAACCATTGTTTTAGGTTAAGGCAGATGACGAGGAAAGGAGGAGAGAAGGAGGAAGGAAAGCCGAACTGTGGTAGTTTTTCGCATTGGTAGCTACAACGTAATGCAAGCAGGTATAAGTACCAACATGGTTGGGGATGTGCAAGATTTGAAAAATGCAACACGTGTGAAGAGTAAGTATGCGGAGATTGTTATCAATGGAATGCTGTGTAGGAGGGATACTGACTGGAAGATGATCGGGGATTTAAATGAGAATATGGAGTTGTACTGTATGGGATTATGGCGTGTCAACAAAACAAGGTGAACTGTACTCTGCGTCATCGAAACAAAATCTCGACTCCTTAAATTTAGACGTTATAATAGAAGTGGAAATGGTACATGCATTCGCCACCAGATGGCCCCCCGGGCGTGACACAGCGCTAGCGGATACTATGAGTATGGCTTTGTGTCCATATATATGATTACATGAATTTTTGTTAACGGAATATTCCAGCCGAAAGGTAAACACGAACACAATGGTCCTTTCGTGTAGGCTTACTACCATAGTTTAGTATAGAAAATTGTGGGAATGGCATTAAATCTCAGAATTCTTTTCTCATCCTCTCTATTTTTTCCCAGATATGTGCTTCAAGGCGGGTTCCTCGTGAAATAAAATAAGATGACGATAATTCCAGACAACTACATTGTGGATACTTCGTAGATCAAGAAGCACATTTTAAATCCCAGTTTGCTCATCATTTTCGACCCCTCCATTGTTGGTTCCACGAGCAGACCGATTTAATACCCGGGGAGCGAGAGACACACTCAATCACACACAGATGGCTAAGGCGCCATCTTCAAGGAGAAACTATAAGTATCACGTCACGTTTCTGTAACGTTATCGCAAATGGCGACAACGGCAGTCAAGGATAAGTAAAAGTCCATCAACAAGGCAGGCTTGGTGCGGCACAAGATGCTGTTCCGTAGTTTCCAATTTCAGGTTAGTTAAATGTTGTGGCTGTACCTTAATTAAGAGCACGGGAGCTTAAAACACCCTCCTAGCCCTTTCCTATCCCATTTTCGATATAAGACATATCTGTGTCGGTGCAACGTAAAGAAAATTGTTACCAATTTTCAAACCTCCCAACCGGAGTTCCACTCCGACCACTACTAAACCAAATACCTTCATTCACAACACTTTCCATGCCGAAGATGACAAAGAAGTGAAGCCAACCGAATTTCCTTGGTCGATATTGATACTGGCATTCATTGTGCCTTCACCCCGCTCGTTTTATATAGGTCTGTCATATGTGGATTTCCATTTCATGGCTAGTAGTGTTGGTGATGGTAGTTGTGTTAAGGAGATATTTATTTTATACCTAGATTTTGCTTGTGCAACTGGGAGTAAACGGTCTCTGAAGTCATTTGAGGTATGGCAAATATATCAAAGAAAAAGCCTCAAAGGCATTTAATTTGGGGGGGGGCGGCGGCGGCATGTTTTGGCGACCACGGGGCCCTTAGCTGAGTCTGGTATTGCTTCCACATAGTTTTGCCAGGCTCATTATTTTCAAATACCCTGGGTTAACACTTGATCTTTTCCGACCCCAACGGTAATAGAACATTTGAGGCCTAGGGAGCCGTTTAATTTCATACCCTTCTTACACCTTGTCTTTAATTGGCCGATAAATTCATTTTTCGAAATGTCGGGTACCTTCCAGATTTTCAGTCAGATTCGTGTTAATATAGAATGCTTGCCCAGATGTACTTCCTCTTAAAACAATAATCACCACTACTACTCATAAAGGAAAATGCCGAGTCTTCCATTTAACTTATTTTGTAGCAGCATGATTTGATTCGCTGCCCCATTGTTAATGTTGAGAAGGGCCATTGTTGTTGGAGTTGCTATCGAGAGAACGTTCAATCGTATTACACACGCCTGTCGCAGCTTGAAGAACTTGCTTTGTCTTGACGATTTATGATATACACATCGATGACGGTCAATTCACAATGAAAAGGTACACATTTTTCATACTTTGTCGAATCATATGAGATGGGTAGATGTGAGGCCCTGGTCATGGGCGATTCCACTGTGAGAAATGTAGGGACAAAGTGTGGAGAAAAGGGAAGCATGGGTTTAGCTAAAGGCAGATGTTGAGGAAAGCGGACCATAGTTTGAGGTAAAGGCAGATGTTGAGGAAAGCGGACCATAGTTTGAGGTAAAGGCAGATGTTGAAGAAAGAGACGAGGAGGAGGAGAAAAATAGAACTGTGGTAGTTTTTCACATTGGTACGCACAAGGTAAAGCAAGCAGGTATAAGTACCTACATAGTTGAGGATGCGAAAGATCTGGAATATGCAACGCAGGTGAAGTGTATGTAAACGGTGTTGGTTATGAGTGGAGTACTGTGTAGCAAAAAGGTGAGCGGGGATTTAAATGAGAATATGGGGCGGGTTTTTGGGAAACTGGAAGTGAGATTTCTAGATCCTAATGGGTCGGTTGGAGATTGGGATATGTGCTCAGATGGCTTTCACTTTAACCGCAGTGGTAAGTGTAAGATAGAAAGTTTGTTGAGAAGCAGGGGCGTAACCAGGAAGCGCTTACCGGGGGTTTGACCCCTCTCCCGTACCGTGGAATTTTTACAAGGATAAAGAGAAACTGACAATAAACAATAAACGGAATACACTTTCACAGACATAATTGTATAATCAATAGAACAGTTCAATCTATGTTCTAAGAACCCTCGGAAGTTGGATTGTATATTGTAAACTGTACTTACCATTGTACTGTGAGATCTGATTATCAGCATAATTCACTTGTACCAGTGCCGTTATAATGACTGTCATGTACGCACACCTTCTTTATATTCTGTCATAATTCTGACGAGAAACGTATCTCATCAAGTCAATGGAGAATTTTCCGTACTGAATGCGCAGAATTAAGAAAGACATTGCTACAAAAGTAATGAAAAATTATTTGGAAAGGATATTTTCCAAATTTACTCAGGGAATGGTTCATTAAGGTATGATGACTTGACCACTAGTTGAAGTAACAAGTGTTTATTTAAAGTCTAAATTAATCCCATAAGCTACCTTCATCAGATTCAAGCGATAAGCGCAGAATTCTGATCTAAAAGACTAACTAGCATTATGTTTAAGAGAGACGTCCAAACGTCAGACATGAAGTAATACAACAAACAGAAGCAATAGTGGAAGATTGGATCATACAATGCTTCGTTGTTTAAAGTATTCGTCCCTGTTGTGTTTGTCCACTACAATCTGCTAGCTGTAGAAATGTCAAAGGGAGGAGAGACGCGATTCTTGCTAATGAGGATTGGAAGTGTTGACACTTTTTTCAACTTTATGCTAAACCATGTTTAAAACTATGACTATGGCTTTTCATCCATAGAATATAGGAATTGGAATTGCCGGAATATTTCAGCCAAAAGGGAAACACGAACACAATTGTCCTTTCGTGTAGGATTACCACCTTTTTTCTCATCCTCTCTACTTTTTCCCACATATGTAGCTCAAGGTGGGTTCTCAGTGAAATAAAATGAGTTACCGATAATTCCAGACAACTATATTGTGGATACTTAGATTACTTTCAGAAATGTATGTTTTTTTGTTAGTTGCTTTACGTCGCACCGACACAGATAGGACTTATGGCGACCATGGGACAGGGAAGTGCTAGGAGTGGGAAGGAAGCAGCCGTGGCGTTAATTAAGGTACAGCACCAGCGTTTGCCTGGTGTGAAAATGGGAAACCACGGAAAACCATTTTCAGGGCTGCCGAGAAAAGTATGTTGGACTTTCTTCACATAAAGGCGATGTTTCATTAGGAGACCACCATTTTCTTTTAAATATGGCAGCCCATGGCTTTCTTCGATTTGGGTCCCTGGGAAATACGTTCGTGGTAATTCCTTTCCCCGGCCTGTTGGTAAAGCCGAAAGCTTAACAACCGGGCATTTTCACCAACTGTGCGAAGTACGACTTCTAAAACATTGTGTTTAAATACAGTGCTAGGGACGAAGATGGCGGTGCTAGCGCATTTCCAGTGTTAATCAGAAATCGAGTCGAGTTGGCCACACTGTATCTATATATTCGTTGTAATCTAGCCTAGGCCGAGCCTAATAGTACAGTTGTTAAAGATCCAAACACCTTTCCAACTGAACATACGTATTAATTTACCCTTAACATTTTTATGTAAAAATATGACTTTGGAAATTTTTGTTGACTTAATATGTAATAGCAACTTCTCGCTCAGTGTGCAGTTAACGACTTTGATTTTGATCAGGTAGAACAACTCTTAGCCCTAATGTAATAACTCTTTACAACGTTAGTTTCAAGAAATCAACCTTTAGCCTAAATTTATCTTTTAACAAGATGAACTCACGAATTGTTTTCCTTCAGTATAAAAACGTTCTGTGGACTCGCTTTTTGCAAACTCTCATAGTAACATAGGTAACAGTTACATATGTATTTATAAGCGGACAGTAAAAAGTTGCATTTTTAGGTGTTATCTGAATAAATAATATATTATGTAAGCAGTCATGCATTCCCACACTACGTTTCGCATGACGTCAGGAAATAATCTGCAGGTGTGCTGAAGAGCATGTTTTGCAAGACAGCAGCATGTGTAAACTAAATTCGTATGCATTCCCTCACTCTTTTCTAAGAAAGAAGATCCGACAACTCTCTTTTAAACAGTAAGATAAAAAATACTTCGGATGCGGTTTGTTTGATAATGATCTGACACTATGCTTTCTCACGCTTATATCTGAGTATAAAGAAAGTTTGGAGTACACTTTTACATTAACGAACCTCGTTGCTGCTTGATGGACTGCTACTGCTGGTGTCTTCCTTCCCAAGTAAGTAAAGATTTTATTGTCTACTGAAATTTAGTTATAGATATGCTCATACACAGCCTTATAGGAGAGCAGAAAATATCTCACTTCAGCGGTCCATTTTCACATGCTTATTTACAAGTGTGCGATTTTTATTCTTTCAGATTATTGAAGTTGACCGGGTTTGAGGAGATCGCTTCAGGGTCTAGATGCTGCTCGTTGTACTGCTTCTACTAGTATTTTCTTTTTCAGGTAAGTGAAGTTTTAAATTTAGTAAAATCTTAACATTGTTGGCTTAGAGATTCAACACTGATATATGTACTCATATATAACCTTATTCAAAAGTAGACATAAGCTTATATTTTGGGTCCCATTTTTACACTTGTATTCAAACGTGTACGTTTTTCTGTTTCAGAATGGAGAGGTTGACTGTGCTTCAGAAGATCGCTTCAAGCTCTTAGAGTACAAGGAGAGGTCAGACCCTACGGCCAAACCGACTTCAACGAGCCTTAATGTATGTACCTTTGGGCGTAGCCTCAACTGTAACTCGTGTATAAAGGTTTAAGGTCAACACGCTTTCGCTTTCGAAAACATGAGGACAAATGTTATGACCCATGATCCGCTTGGCATCAAGTGGAGGTGAAACAACACTAGAAGGCGAAGACATTTCACTTATACATGTCAGGTGCGCCACCTAATGTCTAAGTCAAAATGTGTTCGCCTTTTAGTGTTTTATCAACCTCACTTGGTCATAAGCGGAACCTGCTCATGGCATTAGTCATCTTTTTTCGAAACTAAAGCCTATTGACCTGAACACTTATACACGAGTTACTTTTCAGTGCTCTCCATAAGGTACACTGAAGCTCGCTGTAATCGGTTGAACGAAGGGTGTGGTCTTTCCTTGTTAGTTGCTGCTTGGTGTACTGCTTCTGCTGGTGTTTTTCTTTTCTCAGGTAGGTAAAGATTTAAATTCAAAATATTAAGTAAAATTAAAATGACACTAGGAAAATGATGACGTAATTTATTTTCTGTAGGCCTATAGCTTAATGAACAACCTCCAAACTCGAGTACTTATAATATTTTAGTCAACGTTAAATTATGTGTTTTGAAATGCTGATTCGCATTTCTTTGCGAGGGCACAATTATATCTGAGTGCCCGCACATATCCTGCAACTGCATTGAAATACTTAGACTTTGATTTAATCTTTTCCCTCAAAGTAGCAAAGAAGTGTATCACAGTATTACTCTCAATACTTAATATAGTAAGGGAGTGTCTTTTAAACTTTATCGTGAAAGGGTGACAATACCGTATCTATGGTGATAAAGCGCGTATTTTCCTATGACAAGTGTAAGAAAGTGTATCTGCATTAACTATTAAAGTGATATTTTAAACATTATAGAACTTTTTTCCTATTACAGTGCATTTGTCAATAAGACTACCTAACTCATTCACTGGTAGTTATCAAGGCTTTGATTCTTAGTAGAAACGTAATGTAATAACCTTTAGCCTAAATTTATCTTAACAGGATGAACTCACGACTTGTTTTCCTTCGGTATAAAATGGTTTTGTGTGGACTCGCTTTTTGCAAACCCTCATAGTAACATAGGTAACAGTTATATATGTTGTTCTAAGCCGACACTAAAATGTTGCATTTTTAGGTGTTATCTGAATAAATAATATATTATGTAAGCGATCATGCTTTCCCACACTACGTTTCGCATGACGTCAGCAAATAAACTGCAGGTGTTCTGAAGGTCATGTTTTGCAAGACAGCAGCATGTGTAAACTAAATTCGTATGCATTCACTCACTCTTATCTAAGAAAGAAGATCCGACAGCTCTCTTATCAACAGTAAGTTTGTTTGAGAATGATCTGACACTATGATTTCTCACGCTTATATCTGAGGAGTATATATGAAGAAAGCTTGGAGTACATTTTTACATTCACGAACCTAGTTGATGCTTGATGTACTGCTTCTGCTGGTGTTTTCGGTCTCAAGTAAGTAGAGATTTTATTGTCTACTGAAATTTAGTTATAGATGTGCACAAACACAACCTTATACGAGAGCAGGAAAAATCTCACTTCAGCGGTCCATTTTCACATGCTTATTAACAAGAGTGCGATTTTTATTATTTCAGATTATTGAAGTTATCCGGGCTTGAGTAGATCGCTTCAGGGTCCTAGATGCTGCTCGTTGTACTGCTTCTACTAGTATTTTCTTTTTCAGGTATGTGAAGTTTTAAATTTAGTAAAATCTTAACATTATTGGCTTAGAGACTTAACACTGATAAATGTACTCATACAAGAGTAGAAATAAGCTCATATTTTGGGTTACATTTTTACACGTGTATTGAAACATGTACGTTTTTCTGTTTCAGAATGGAGAGGTTGACTCTGCTTCAGAAGATCGCTTCAAGATCTTCGAGTACAAGGAGAGGTCAGACCCTGTGGCCAAACCGACTTCAACGAGCTTTAATGTATGTACCTTTGGGGGGACTCTCAACTGTAACTCGTGTATAAAGGTTTAAGGTCAACACGCTTTCGCTATCGAAAACATGAGGACAAATGTTATGACCCATGATCCGCTAGGGATCAAGTGGAGGTGAAACAACTCTAGAAGGCGAAGACATTTCACTTAAACATGTCAGGTGCGCAACCTAATGTCTAAGTCAAAATGTGTTCGCCTTTTAGTGTTTTATCAACCTCACTTGGTCCGAAGTGGAACCTGCTCATGGCATTAGTCCTCTTTTTTCGAAACTAAAGCTTATTGACCTAAACCCTTACACACGAGTTACTTTAGAGTGCTCTCCATAAGGTACACTGAAGATCGCTGTAATCGGTTGGACGATGGGTGTGGTCTCTCCTTGTTAGTTGCTACTTGGTGTACTGGTTCTACTGGTGTTCTTTTTTTTCTCAAGTAAGTAAAGATTTAAATTAAAAATATTAAGTAAAATTAAAATGCCCCAAGAAAATGAAGACGTAATTTATTTTCTGCCTATAACTTAATGATCAACCTCCAAACTCGAGTACATATAATAATTTAGTCAACGGTAAATTATGTGCTTTGAAATGCTGATTCGCATTTCTTTGCGAGGGTACAATTATATCTGAGTGCCCGCACATATCCTGCAACTGCATTGAAATACTTAGACTCTGATTTAACCTTTTCCCTCGAAGTAAAAATAAGTGTATAAAAAGTATTACTCTCTATACTTAATATAGTAAGGAAGTGACTTTTAAACTTTATCGTGAAAAGGTGAAAATACCGTATCTATGGTGATAAAGCGTGTATTTTCCTATGACAGTGTAACAAAGTGTATTTGCATTAACTATTAAAGTGATATTTTAAACATTATAGTACTTTTTTCCTATTATTGTGTATTTGTCAATAAGACTACCTACTGTAACTCATTCACTGATAGTTATCAAGGCTTCGATTCTTAGTAGAAACGTTGAGTTTTAAATTTTGATAGCTGAGATAATATAAAACATTCATAATGTACGTACTGAAGTATTTCAAATCAAAGCATTCTTGCCAGACATAAACTTGCTTCAGCACAGTAATAATACGTAGTACAGTCATTAAGTTCTGAGACTGACCGCATGATGGCGCTGTAGTGCAATATAGCGCATAGTTGCCGCCATGGTATGGTACCATGTCAGTTAGTCTCCCTTCCCTGCAAGAGACAGTTGAGTGCATGCACTAGGAGCAGATGCACGGTCGTTGTTGTGACGGTGATTTGAATGCGCTCGGACCTTGACATGTCACAGTTTGAGCAACGGGAATACATCACGTTCTGCCAGAAATTAGGCAAAACCGCTGCCGGAACGTTTGAAATGATGGCAACAGGTTTACAGTGAGGATGCATTGAGTCGCAATATTGTATTTAGGTGGGACCGGTGTTTTGTGCAAGGACGCGACAGTTTGGAAGATGATGTGCGTACTGGTCGGCTATAAACAGTTCGAACGGAAATCAAGTTCCAAGAAGCTGCAACGTCGGTGCGTGCCAACTGCTCCCAATCGGTAGAAGATCTCGCAGCAGCAATAGGGGTCAGCCATGGTACTTGCCACAAAATTCTGACGATGACCTCAACATATCTCGTGTTAAACAGCACAGTGTGCCACGAATACTGTCGCAAAACCAACGTGATGATCGCATGACTATTGTGGTGACATCTTCAGTAGTGCTGACGATGATCCGACGTTTCTCAACCGGATAATAACTGGAGACGAATCATGGTGTTTCCTCTCAGTGGTGGTGCTTCCAGCAGCTATACCAACGTTGGCAAACCTGCATAACGGGCAACGGCGACTATTTTGAGGATGGATGTTGTTCTGTGTAGGTGTACGCCGTGTAGGGCGGCATCGTGTGTAACACAGAGTCGTGTGAGTGCCTATCCTCCAGGCGTCAAGTCTCAGAATTTAATGACTGTTCTACGTATGTTCCCGTGCAGCTGGTGCCAGGCTACGTTTAGAAGACAGTATTACTCTTGTATAAGCTTGTGTTTGAGGACATCTACTAGTTTCAACTGTGTAGAACCTCTAAACACAATAATGTTAAACGTATCACTAAATTCTAGAACACAATAAAATCTTTACTTACTTGAGATTAAATCACTAGCAGCAGTAGAACACCAACAGCAACTAGGGTCTTGAATGTACAAAGTACCCCAAGATTTTTAGATACACACTCAGATTTAAACGTGAGAATGCATAGTTTTTATATATTCTCAAGCAAACGGGATACGAAGTAGTTTTACTTACTCTTGATGAGAGATCTGTCAGATCTTCTTTCTTTCTCAGATGAGTGAAGAAATGCATACGATTTCAGTCTACACATGCTGCTGTCTTGCAGAACGTGATCTTCAGCACACCTGCAGTTTAATTGCTGACGTCATTCGAACTCTGAGAAAGCATGACTGGTGGTGGTGATTATTGTTTTAAGAGGAAGTACAACTAGGCAACCATTATCTGTATAACACTAATCAGAAAGAAATATTATGTATCGTCAAAGGAAGATAAGGGCCACGAAGGGCATGAAGATGAAAGACTCCCTCGGTCACGAGTGCTCTAATGCCGTCGGGGTCTATAAAGAAGAAGAGTTGACCAAGAAAAGTCGGATAGGATAGATGAAAGCGAGGAGCCTGGTAAAAGTTAGTGGAACAAATGCTAGGGCTCAGTCAAGGACCCCTCGATCGGAACACCACGCTCCCAAGCTGCGAACCACTGGAGCCCATTCAAATAGGCTCTTACAACAGGCAGGGAATACCGTGGGTGTTTCTCTACTGCTCCCACCCACAGGGGGTAGAATGTATGGCTACTTACATTAGACATTCTTTACACAGCTAACACCTAAGAATACAACATCCAAATAAATATATAACTTTTACTTGGTTACTATGATAGGTTGCTAAAGGCAAGGCCAGTCAAAACTATTTTATCATGAAAAAGAGGAAAACATCATGGGCGAGTTCATCCTGTTAAAGGATAAATTGTTGACATTTGTTTTAGCAGCTAACGGTTTAATGTTTATTCAATTAAGAATATTTTTACTTAGTCAATGTCGTTAACTGCATGCGTCCCTGTAGTTTCTACACTGAGCTAGAAGTTGCTATTACATATCAAGCAACCCAGAAATATTAAAATAATTTTTTACCTAAAACATTTAAGGGGAATTAATATGTATGTTTAGTTGAAAAGTTGGTTGGATCTTTAACAGCTCTACGATTATCAATGACCTGGTCTAGATATCAATGAAGAGAAGAAAATGAAATGTAAGGTCAGCGTAACGTTAAGCCCATTGCCTTCCTCACTGAGCCAGAATTTGCTATTACATATCAGTCTCTCAAGCTTTAATAAACTGTTTAGGGTGAGGATAAAATTCAATTTTCAGCCCCTAACTCTGAAAGTAGCAACGCTAAAACAATTCTAGCACTCATCACGTGAAGGCTACACATACACTTCATGTGTAGCAACCATCTTACCCACGCAAGTTCAGCGTAGCCTACGTGTGGTCAGAGTCATGTAAAAGTGAACTTCCGAAGTAGAGGAGCTTTTTTCTGGCACAGGTGAGGTGCAGCTACTAAACCGGCCTTTCTTCAATCTCTGGCAGCACCGTGAATCGAACCCGAGTTTCCGCTAACTCTTTTACTAGAGAGGCCAAGCCCAGCCGAAGACTCGAATATTAATTCACAAACATATATTTAGCTGCTTTCCTTAAAATAATCATTGTGAGCTGATCGCGCTCTTGTCACCCCTTAAGCCCTGCTTTCCTTTCGAGGTAGCCGTGTTTGTTCAATCAAGTCGACGGAAACACGAGTCGTGTTTACGCGACGTGTTTTTGTTTTGCTAGGGGTAGCGTGTCAATCTACTCAGTGGATGAACGGACAGCGCCTGAGTGTGTTGAAATAGATGATAATGCTTATTGTGGAACATATAATGGATGATGATGAGGAGGAGGGCTATATGCTTCAGAAATATGCGAAATTCAGAAAATCAAATACGCTACACCAGAGTCCGTATACTGGAGTTGATTCCTCCACGACCAATCACGTGGGGAGACTTGTAAATACAATCCAATGGGTCTGAAACTTTGGTCGTTTACATACCTACATGGCATCGTTCCATATCTTGAAAATCAACACAAACGACCAATGCCTTCATGGTGTTGCAATTACCATTTTCTTAAGTGTCTTTTCGATTGACCCGCGAAAGATTCATATTCGTTTTGAACCTAACAGAAGAGTACTTGATTACTTCCTCCTGCAGAGAGAAATCACCTTTTACAGCTGCCGAAAAATTGGCCCCAACTCTGAGGTAAGTGAGCAAATATTAAATTAAGAAATGCACTTATGGTGTTTATTTTATTTTTAAGCAATATTATTATACATATCTCTATAAGTTCAGTATTAACAGTCAGGCGACTCATCTTAAAAGGTGTGAACTATGTCACTGGCAGCGTTATAAGCTCTTGAGTGAGAAGTGATTGGTGATGCTGATGAAGAGTAGGCCGTCTGGTTTTCATACCATAAACTTGTGAATGCGTAGCTGCTAGTTCTGTACTTCCATTTCTGTAAGGATTTCAAATATTTAGGCTTTCATACGAATGGCGAGATCTGACGAATTGTTTTAGAGTAGCCGCCAAGGTTTCAAGAAACATGTCATTTTCATCGTCATCTTTCAAAATGTTCTCTGTCGTCCTGCTTTTTCAAATACTTATTAAGAGCACCATAGTTGAGTTTCTTTTGGATTTCGGGGATCGAAATGTAGACGTTTGACTTTCTGAGAATGGAGTGTGTGAATGCAAAGATGATCGATTAATCGCGAGAAGTTTGTTCTTTCAATCGTTTGATTGGGGTACTTTCTTCACCTCCTCCTAAGTTACCAAATTCAGTTTCTGTAGTTGAAGTTGATGGCACATTTTTGGCATGTCCGGCTCCATGGCTAAATGGTTAGCGTGCTGGCCTTTGGCCCAGAGAGTCCCGAGTTCGATTCCCGACCAGGTCGGGGATTTTGGACTTAAATGTTTAATTTCCTTTCCTCAGAAACTGGGTGTTTGTGCTGTCCTCAACGTCCCTACAACTCATACAACACACATAACACTATCCACCAAGAGAATAACACGCAGTTACCTACACATGGCCGATGGCGCCCACTCTCGTCGGAGGGTCTGCCTTGCAAGGGGTGCACCCGGCTAGAAATAGCACCACGAAATTTTTATATTGTTCGCATCAGTAGCAATGTTCGTAAAAGTGATCCTTTCATTACCCACACATCTAAAATCTCAAACGTTCCTTATAAATAGCCCTTTCCTTTTTACCAACACTGCCTGATGTAGTTTTCTCTTCATTTTTTCCCTCTTGTAGTGATCGCCCATACTTTTCCACCTTCTCTTGCATTCACCTCCTGCGACAGACAAACAATACACCTGTATCCTGTCCTGCATAAAACATTGAATTGCATGCGTACCTAGATAATTTCCTTCTGTAAAATGTGTTACAGCGTAAAATATAGTTCTGCTGGTTAAAAGTAAACCGAAACAAAGTCAGAAGGGTTAAAATAAGATTTCTGAAAGGCACAAACTAAAATATTTGCACGAAGAAGTGTTTGACCTGTTAGGTGTGAATTTGAACAACTTGAATGTACTTATTTCTATGCGGCATTTACTGCATATTTTTCATTATCTTTCAGGTTTCTAGTCACAGGAGAATCATACAGGTCACTGTAATTTGGTTACCGCATCTCCCCTTCTGCTGTAAGCACGTTCGTACCCAGGACATTCGCTGTGCTACAAAAGAAACTTGTGCCTGTTTCTCTGCCTCCCCCTGATCACATACACTGGGACCAGAAATCTGAAGTGTTGGGATTTCCCTAACTGTGTAGCAGCAGGTGATTGCACCTTTCAAAATCAGGAAGTCTATTCTTCAACTGCAAGGGGTATTTTTCTATTGTGCTACTTGCAATGGTCGATGATAACTGCAAGTTTCTAGTAATTGATGTCGGGAGGTCTCCACTCATCTTCCGCCATCAGGCCGCGGGAAAGTACGGATCCGCTTGGAAATATCACCCAGTACTATATTGATCAGATTGAGGCATGTATTTAAAGTGTTGACATTCTTCCTGTTGCAGTGCATTTTCTTCAGTAATTTTACAATTTTACAATATGAAAAATGAAACGTTTTAGGAGGCTTGACAGCAGTCTCCTTCTCTTTCAATACAGTGTTCTCATTTTACGAGTAAACTTACCGTCATTCTGCTGCTGTACAACTTCCGGCTCTCGCGTGTGAAGTTGCTCCTGAGAGTTGTACCAGGACGTGTGTGCGACTGTCGTTTGTGTATTAAGTAATCGATAGGGAAAGGACGTATTCGATAACAGAGAATTTATTTGGCGGAAAAAATAAAAGATAACTGTACAATATGGTGGAGCAGTGCTGCCAAACTGGTAAAAGTAATTTTCTTCGCTGCCATCTTAGCCGCCATATCTTGAATTAGAACTCGCGCAGAGTTTGTGCGTGCGCATATAGCCTGCTCGTGGATTAAGTGTGCTGTCATCTGACGTACGGTATCCAATAAAGAAATCTCGTGAAAATTTTAAGTTGATGTACCGAGCGGTAGCACAGATTCGACGTAGTTAGGGATAAATTATCGAGGAATATCATATCAATCTGTAGGAAACGTTTGCATACGTCGATGTACACTGGCGGAAAATAATAATGGCGTGTGGCCTTCGGAGAGGCTTCGTTCAGGTCTTTTGTTTTGACTCCCGTGGCGACCTGCGCCTCGTGATGAGGATGAAATGATTATGAAGTCGTCATATAAAAACATTCCCTGTTAAAATTCCCGACAATGACGGGAATTGAACCCGGGACACATTGTGGAGTTCACGCCTGCTGCACTTGATCATTCAAATCAGCAACGGTTAAAGCAGGTATTGGATGACGCTGGATTTGTCGTCCCGTTATGTCCCAGTAATGCTCAATGGGCGGAGGTCAAGGTGGCTGGTCGAGTCTTTGTAGAGCACGGTGGTGACAGCAGAGGTATGAGGACGGGCATTATCTTGTTGGGAATGCAGTACGATGCATCACAGCCATACAGTGAATACGGCGGTCTTCCCTTTCCGTAGTGGCCCGTGTGCAGCCGGACACCGGTCTTCTTGAGGCAGTGATTTCTCGTGACCATTGTTAAAACCACCGATGGACTGCGGATGCATCCCTGCCAGGACTTTCTGCAATATCGCGAAAAGAACATCCTCCTCCTGGTAACCTTTGTAGACGGCCTATTTCAAACTGAGTAACCTGCTGATACCGCCTCCTTCATCTCATTACAAAGAGTTCGACTGCTCTTCACATTAAAACAGAGAAAACCACTCAGTCGAGACGTATTTCGACATTTTGCCAGACTCTTCTCGAAAGACTTGTTGACAAAGTTTTAATGTAGTTTGCCTCTTGGAACCCTTTAGCGACTAGTGGTAAATATACATTCAAAAATGTTCGATAGTGGCTTTCTTCGAGACAATTACGGCCCTTTTGTGCGGTTATATGCACATGCTCATAAATATTTGCAAATAAATTAATTTACACCTTCTGGAACACCAGTCATAGAGCTTGCATTGTCACATGCAAAGCCTACACATTTTCCCGTGGTTTTTTCCTTTTTCCAGTTCACCATCCAATATTTTACATATTACTTCCCCTGTATTGTCAATTGAATCCTGAATTGTGAGGACGATCATTGAAATCTGCTCAGTTTCCATATCAAAATATGACACAAACATGGTGTAAATCTGTAACCTGAGCAAAGGTTTGAGAGTACATGATATCTGTTTCTTTCTTCTTTAGTACGAGGCATTTTTCTTACAAGCGCTACAATTTTCTCAACCACAACCTTACTTTGAGGCTGCATTTGAATCCAGAACAACATTCTTGAACAGAGTTCCAGCATGGTCACTTCAGGCCACAGGCAGATTAGCCTCGACAAATATTTGCTGCACTTTTAGCATCCCTTTCATGATCAGAGTTTTTCAGAAAGTTGTGTCTCAAAGCGCAATGATTGATTCATGCTACGGATATTGAATGAAAAGTGCAAGTGAATTCGTTACTTCACCAGAGACATTTAGATTTCAAGTGATTTTCTTTTGTCTTCTACTGAACATTTGTAAATTTTCAGTTGTGCAACTTCTGAAGCAGGAGGGCGATATATGCAGAGAAAGCCACCTGAATCATGTTTTTTTTATTATTATCATTATTATTATTATTATTATTATTATTATTATTATTATTATTATTATTATTATTATTATTATTTATTTATTTATTTATTTTCCACTAATTGTAGTTACAATTTAGGGATGGCGAATGGAGAAAGGGCATAGCCCCACATACACAAATGTGCCTCCATCACCACTTAAAATTATAATATACAAGTATACAATTACATTCTACATGGTGTTCTTATATACAGTTACCGTATTTACATAAGCATATTTACATAATACTCACAAGATCTAATCAACATTCAAGTAATTCGACACACCCACCCACCCACCCACCCACCCACACACACACACACACACACACACACGGAGTCTCTCTCTCTCTCTCTCTCTCTCTCTCTCTCTCTCTCTCTCTCTCTCTCTCTCTCTCTCTCTATCTATCTAGAAACCTCACATATATTTTAGCTAGGCCGGCTCACTCATTCCCATTTACCGCCTCAATCACTCGGGACACCATAACTTTCATCCATCCTCCCACTCATACTGAACATTCACACAGTAGATAAATTATGTTTTGTACAGAGGATTTCGTTATATATACATCCTTTTTACGTCTTTACAAAAATTTTCTGCAGGTAGTTCTTTTATCTGCGGTGGGAGTTCATTCCACAACCGAGCAGAACGACTAAAGAAGCCGCTTTGATATGATGCTGTTCTTGCAAATGGAGGGAAAAGGGACACACCTCGACCTCTCTGAGCAGAACGGTAGTTCAGCTGTAAGCGGTTGAAAGGGTTTATATGAATGTTACCTGCGAGGAATTTTCTCAGGAAAGCAATATCTATTTGTTTACAGAGGGATATTATGGAGGGCAGTGACCTGGCTGTATTTAAATGACCGTGTTGAGTAATTAGTCGTTCTGCTCGGCGTTGAACTCTCTCTAGTTTCGTCATGTTCTCCACTGTAGTAGGGTGCCAGGAAGGAAGCCCGTACTGGCCGTACTAATGACAAATAGGCTGTCTGAACGGCTTTCTTCCTGACTCCCAGTAGAGATCTGCGGATGAATCCCAGGACTCTGTATGCTTTGCACCTTATTTCCTCAACATGCTTATTCCATTTTAAATTGCTGCAGATGTGAATGCCAAGCAATTTTATTGAGGTACAAGGCATCAGGTTTTTACCACACAGTGAAATTTCGTGTTGTAACTGTGATCTTGCTCTAGTAAAGCGGATATATTTACATTTCTGTACATTTATACACATTCTATTTATTTTGCACCACAGAACCACGTTATCGAGATCTGACTGTAACTTATTTACGTCGTTCTCATTGCGAATGGCTCTGTAAATGATGGTGTCATCAGCGTACTGTGCCATAGAAGACGATACACAACCTGGCAGATCCAGCGTAAATATTGTGTATAGCAGCGGCCCTATCACACTACCTTGAATCACACCCGAGGTGACTGAGGTTTGTTTTGACCTGGCCCCACTGAACACAACACTCCGCGTCCGACCTACCAGGAATGATCGAAACCATGCCTGCAGGTTGCCTTGAATGCCATACTTGTTAAGTTTTAACAACAGTCGTTGATGAGGTACCTGATTAAAGGCCTTACTCCAGTCGAGAGTTACGCAGTCCACTTGGGATATATTAGACTGGTCCAGGGAATGTTGCCAGTCATCAATTACTGTTGTTAGAAGTGTAGTACAGGATTTTCCCGGGAGGAATCCATGTTGGTTGTTATTCAACAGGTTTCTCTCATTCAGAAAATCCAGCACATGTTTAACAATTAGGCGTTCCATGCATTTACATAAGCCAGATGTAATAGAGACTGGGCGATAGTTGTCTACATTTTCCCTGTCACCATCTTTGAATACGGGAACGACATTTGCTTTCTTCCATTCTTCTGGAACAGTCCCACTGTTCATTGAAATGTTAAATATTGCACAGAGAGAAGGTGCTAATGCTTCTACACATCGATGGAGAATTCTGGCCGGCACGTTGTCTGGGCCATTCGCAGCATGAGGTCTAGTTCTCCGAAGACTTGTTACGACCTCGTTAGCAGTGAAGTACAAGCTAGTTAGGGGCAGGAAGGGAGGGGTTGACCTTGGAGTGAACATGTCTTCATCCTTGTCAGCAGTGGAGAAGTTATTTTTAAATTTACTATTGAATGTGTCTGCTATTTCTTGGTGAGAGGAAACTGATAGTCCGTTGTACTTGAAGACGGATGGAGCACTTTTGCCGCTTTTGTTTCTAATGAAAGCCCATAGCTCTTTACTATTGGAACTAAGGCTGTGGATATATGAACTGTAGGCATCACGGATTAATGATTTGAGTTTGTTCCTAGCCAGTCTGTACTTCTCCCACTTACTGTCACTTGGGTTTTCCTTCCATTTCCTGTATAAACAATTTCTCTTTCGAATACCTGATGTTATCTCTTTATTGATCCATGGCGTTTTTCGCTTATTAGAGATAGAAACGTTCGGCACAACTTGATCGACACATTCAAAAAATACTTTTTTCCAGTTTTCCCAGATCTCGTTGATATTTATATCGCCGGTGAAGGACGCGAGGGGAATAGGAAGACGTTTTGATAGAAGAGAGGAAAGATCGTTCCAGTTGGTGCGGGAAAAATTATATATTGTTCTGCAGTGGAGTTTTGGGGAGGGTTTTCTGTAGCTCAGATTTGTAATTATGGCTTGGTGATCACAAAATCCAGGTATTACGTCCAGGAACTGGACGGATGATGGAGAGTTAGTAAGGAACAGGTCTAGTGTGGTGCGGGAATTTTGAGTAATACGAGTCGCTTCGAACACTAACTGATGGAGGAAAATGTCGTAGAAGGTGGAGAGAAAACTATTAGCAAGAGGATTGTTTGGTACTGGGGCGGCATTTCTAGACCAAGTAATTTCAAGATTGAAGTCACCAGCAATATAAATTGCGTCATAATTATTCTGTACTTGTTGCACACGATCCAGAGAGGAGAGCAAGGCATCGTTCATTGTTTGTGAGGACTTCGGTGTACGATATACAGATCCGATGAGGAATTTATTACTACCGCACGTAATTTCTACCCACACGGCTTCAGCTGTCGTCTCCAACTCGGGACGTCTAGTTGGATTACACTCTGGTTTTGCGGCAATAAGAACTCCACCTCCTGTGGTTAGAATGCGGTCCTTACGGAACAGGTTGGAAGAATCTGGTAGCACTTCTGAGTCATTAATTGTGTCTGAAAGCCATGTTTCACTGATACACACAACAGAGGGATCTAGGCTTGAGAGCGAAGCGAGAATATATTCTTTTCTACCTGGACGTAAAATGCTGCGTGCGTTAAACGCAAAGAGAGTTAGATTATTATTTACATATTTACAGTTGTAGCTATTTACAGAGTCACTGGTAACGCCACTGGTATTGGTAAAGAAAGAGTTCGTTAGTGGCGGCAAGTCCACGTTCTTCCTCCCTTCTTTAATTTCCTGTATTCTGAGGTAGAAATGTGTGCGCATGTCCTGTGACTACTTGACGAACAATTATTGCAGTTTACAAATAGTTGATTACGACGCCCGCTGCTTTCACATACTGTACAATGCTGAGGTCCGGGGTTCAATTCAATGTCTCCAATTAGCGCGAGAGTTAGGCACCACAGTGGCCGCCCAGCAATCGGAAGTCTGACAACTCTGCCTTCCCCATTACGACGCGGCCGCCCTACCGCCAGCAGCCCAAGGCTTTCACTGCCACACCAAGTGAGACACTTAAGAGAACATTTCTCACTTACCAACAGTTTTTCCAGTAGATGAATCTTCTTCAAATCACCGCAAGACTTATCCGAATGCACTGGTACACTTTTCGCGTACGTCACGACACTTTTTATCAACAAAACTATGATTAATGCACGAAGAACACTTGTAACGACCAGCATGCACGCCGCCATCTTCAAACGATTCAAACGAGAGGGCAAATATGTCTCTTTCAAGGCTCCAATTAAAATACTACTCCAGAATATGGGACCCACACCAGGAACACTTGCTACAAGGACTGAAAAACATCCAAGGGAAACAACACGATTTGTTCTGGGTGATTTCCGAAAAAAAAGAGTAGTGTTTCGAGAATTTTACAACTTTTGGCTGGTTGACTGCTTGACCAAGAGAAATGTTACGAGCTGTCGGTTGAGAAATGGCGTGGAATGACCTTAGTAGACGAATAAGATTGAGCTCTTAAAGGTAGGAGACATCATAATATGTATATAAAGTCGCAATTCAAAAGGACAAATTGGGAAAAACATTCATAGGACAAAGAGTAAGAGATCTGAATAATTTTTCACGGGAAATGTTGGATACATTTCCATCTCCTTTGGAAACGTTTAAGAAAATGCTTGGCAAACAATTGATAGGGAATCAATCGTGATTGATTGATTGATTGATTGATTGATTGATTGATTGATTGATTGATTGATTGATTGATTGATTGATTGATTGATTGATTGATTGATTGATTGATTGATTGATTGATTGATTGATTGATTGATTGATTGATTGATTGATTGATTGATTGATTGATTGATTGATTGATTGATTGATTGATTGATTGATTGATTGATTGATTGATTGATTGATTGATTGATTGATTGATTGATTGATTGATTGATTGATTGATTGATTGATTGATTGATTGATTGATTGATTGATTGATTGATTGATTGATTGATTGATTGATTGAACAACATCATAACTTAATCGTGCCTAGTGTGTTTAACGAAGTCCTTCTCAAGAATATGATCTTCACAAACATAAAAACCGGAACAGTTTACAGCATCACTCACACGTGCTTCAGAACATCCGTCATTGTTTCCTTATGATATTTATAAATATCCATGTTCTTGATGTTGAGGTTGCCAGTCATATCGACATAATAGCCACTTGTAGATGCTGGAAACTTGCAGGAGTAATTTAACTTCTCTGAAATAAAGTCATGACATTTGAAAACTAAGTTTTAAACCTGAATACAAATAAATGGAAGGAATGAAAATGTATAATATTATAAACTATTCACAAGTACATTTCCATTACTTACCTTCCCTGTGCTTATCACAGTTCGGAAGAAAATAACATCTCAGAACGTTTATGTTCTGACTACATGTAGCTTACAATGAAATTGCAAAAATACAGAACTCAAACATATAGCAAAACTAGGGCATTATGCGTATCCGGAAAATTTACGAATCTCCACGTTCGTCGGAACTTCTTCTTATCACTATATAGTATTAAGCTGCTGGGGCTGTACCTTAATTAAGGCCACGGCCGCTTCCTTCCCACTCCTAGCCCTTTCCTGTCCCATCGTCGCAGTAAAACCTATCTGTGTCGGTGCGACGTAAAACAACTAGCAAAAAAAGAAAATGTATTAAACCGTATAGAACTCATTGGACATTTTCCAATTTACGACTCATATACAGTATATTGGTGAGACAACGTTGGAAGACATCTGTTTGTAAGACCTTCCCAGAGCGGTATGTGGCAGTGACCACAATCTGTTGTCCGTTAAAGTACGGCTAAAACTAAAAGTCACCAAGAAGATGAGAGCGAGACAGTTCAGACTCACCAACCAGGAATCTCTTGCACGATTCGGGCAACTTGCTCGGCCAAAGCTCCCAGATTTGCAACTAAAGGAGAAGAATCACATTGCCAGATGTCGGGCAGAATGGGAGAGATTGTTTTCTCACCTCTCCCAGTGCGAGCTAGGAGGACACCGATTGAAAAACATCCCTGGATATCAAACACGACTTTGCAGCTGGCAACGCCCCTTAATAATAATAATAGAATGAATGACGAGCGTCATAGGGACGTACGTTCACAAGATAAATATTAAAGGAGCAACAATACATAACAACTCAGAATAAAAACACAACAAGCAAGGAAGAGTACTGGAACCAACCCAAAAACGAACGAGAGAGGTGTGGATCAAGGGACTACGGGACAAGCAACATCAAAATGACACCCAATATTTTCATAAAATAAAAAAAATTATTAATAAATAATGGTTACCACTATACATCAATACCTCAGAGGAATCATAATAAAATTGCAAGAGAAAACCAACACAATATTAAGAGGTAAGATGAAAATTCATTAAATAAAATTAAATAAATGTAAATTAAATGGTATCTCAAATAAATAGTACTTTTCTGTTACCCAAAAAATATATATATACATATGTACTGATGCATCAGTTTAATTAAATAGTTATTATTGATAGACATATGTCTGAAGAATTAATTTAAAATTTAGTACAGAAAGGGGAAGCCATTAAAATGAAAATCGAGAGCTTTCGACAGCACCCCAGTGGAAGAATTATAATGGCATTGTTGACAAACGTTAAGGTAAATACGGGATTACTAAAATAATTAGAACAAGGATCTCATTTAAGCCCGCAATAGGGATGAAAATAAACTCATCAAGCCAAGATAAATATTCAGAGAGAGAGAGAGAGAATACAAAATTTAAATTACCAATAATAATAATAATAATAATAATAATAATAATAATAATAATAATAATAATAATAATAATTGTACCGGGCGGTACACCTCCACGCCGCTAGTTCAAATATTGCGCCAATCGAAACTCCTCTACAGGAGAAAGCCTGAACCTTAGAAAAATGTATTAACTCAACAGTTTCTCAGATGGTTCTGTGTGAATTTTGAAGTGTTTTTGTTTGTTATAGATCAAGAAGTGTGGACGTTCTCTACCAGATGTCTCCATATAAAAACTACGATTATGCACTCTGGTGCGAAGGAATGAACTTTCCTGGAGAAATTTTTTATTCATAAGTTTTGTCTTTACTATATTTTGTTCTGTTATCTTTGGGTTGGCAATATTAATCCTTTCCATCCGCCTGTTTTGAATTTAGCCAATCCCGAATTTCTTTAATTAATTCTCAGCCAATCATGTATGTCTTCTTCGATATGGATATGTAGCTCTAAGCTATCCAATAAAGTTGAGGGGGTGTGTCTACTCATTCTTGAAAGGTCTCGAATTTTCCACGAGGGTATAAAAACTGCTGATTTTCTTGTCCCGGGGCCACTAGTATAACATCTAACTCAGTGTGTGAATATGTAGCAGGGGGCAGGAAGCACCTCGTTCTTCAGTCAGCAGATCTTCAACAAGGTAATGGCCTTTTAACATCTTTATTTCTTGCTAGCTCAGTAGTTTAACTCTCGGGGAAAGTTCGAAACCTTTAATATGTAACCTACCACTTTTAAAATGTACATTCCTCTTCTGTCTATGTAAAAACTACAAATCTCTTTAACTTTAAAGCGGGGATAGAGAGTGCTTTTCCCTCTCGAGCTCCCCTTTATTTTGAAATTGAGGTGACTACGTTTTCATAACCGTTTCTACGCTTCCTTAATGTATTAAAGTTTTCTCATACGGGCCTCCTCCCTAGCTTGGGATTAGCCCTGTGTATCGGCCTAGAACCATTTAGGTTTTAAAAGGTGTATTTGGAGTGCAAGTTCACGCCTCCAGTCCTCTCTGTACTTTGGGCCAGTAACTTAACCTGATGTATTATTTTCATTGCGAAGGCCCTGTAGATTGGGTATTAAATACCCCTGTTTCTTTGTGTCCCTTGAGGGCAGATAGAAGTGAAATTCGTTGTGGCCTTTGATAGGCTTGAACTTTGAGAGCGGGTCTGCTCTTTCCTAAATTTGATTTATGTGTGCCTCTAGGAGGCTTAACATTGTAATTTGGAGCAAGTTCTCCTTGGTATGATGGGTTTTTCTGCCCCTTTGTTCAATTTTGTACCTTGGTAAAGTTGGGCTAATGGCTCAAGGATTGTGATTGTGGGGCTCGAAGCCCAAATCTTGTAACGAACTGTAATTTGTAATTTCTTAATTTGTTGATCTGCTACTTGGTACCTGTTATACTTTGTTATTGATTGATTTTGAAAAGAAAATATAACCTTTGTTAAAGTTTTAAATTAACTTTAATTTTGTAGTTGAGACCTATTCCAGCCTGCACCTTCTTTCACCTCCGCCTACCACGGATAACTCCGTAATAATAATAATAATAATAATAATAATAATAATAATAATAATAATAATAAAAGTAAAAAATGCATTTTCTTGTTACTGTGGACATGACCGATACAGAAATACCATTCTTTTCAAATGCTGAGCAATGTACAGACTGAATAACACGTATAATACAAAACCAAAAGGGTAATGAAACTCCAAACCCTAGATGTGGTGATTTTTCAGGTTATCACCCTATCCCAGTCTGCGGACACATAGTTTTAGCAGCAGTCCCCCACGCCATGGTTCCTAGTCAACGTCTTGTGTCCAAGATCCTCAAGCACTAACTCACCACTTCAGAGTTCGCCGGTAGGGGCGACACAGCATAGACCGGATACTCGCCCTGGTAGGCAATGTCGAACCACCCACTGTAATACCAACTGTAGTCTCATAGATGGCATCAGAGTGCGTGTAGCTGTCCGAAGTGCAATTATACTCTTAGAAATAATAACACACTGTGTAACTATGTGACGAAAGGTTCACTTCTCCTCGTATAGACAGAGTAGATGACTAATAGGCCAAGCGTCCAAGGTGCTAAAGCAGATATTATCAGAGTCCACGAGATACGAAGTTTTTATTAATTCAATACTTCAAATATAATAGAATTCCAGTCTCATATAATCGTGGTATATCACAGCTCCGTACTATAACTGGGCTGTGGATACGAGGTCCATAGTGAAATGAGATAATTCACCAAAATTACAAGTGCCGATGTGAGACACAATTAAAGTACATGTCGCGTAGACAGTAGATTGTCCAAAGTCTATGACATAACAAGCATATTTAGATTAATAACGCCACAAGCTGATAGAAGCAAGAAGTAATCTGAAGAAACATGGTATCCATCCATTCAGGACGAAAATATGTACAGGATTCTTTGTAGAAAGATACAGCGTTATTGTAGGAATGATAAATCACAGTTCATCCACAGCGTTTGCGAGAACGAAATCAAACAAAGAATCTCTTCAAAATATAAACATCATTATTCATCAATTTAAACCGCACAGATGGGTTACAAAAGATGAGAATGGACGCCTAATTGGAGATAGAAAAGTTGCGATAGAAGGTGGAAACAATACTGTGAAAAGCTGTACTGGAAGAAATGATGAGGTAGCAGTCCATCAATCAGAAGGGCCATCTGCATTGAAAACTTGCATTCCACAAAGCGAAATCAGAACGCCATTAATCATTTGAAAAAGGAATCCCCTGGACTGGATGATATTTCTTCACAGTTGCTTAAAGAAATGGGTTAAGAAGGCTTGAACTTGATGCACTCATTGTGTAATAGGATATAGACGACTAGAGAATGGCCTAAAGATTGGATAAGCTCTATCTTAATCCCCTTGCACAAGAAAGGGCCAGCCAGGAAGTGTTCCAACTATCTTGCAATTGTTCTGATGTCTCATGAAGTAAGATTTTATTGTACATCATAATCCAGCGCCTCAAGTCTTACATAATGCCTCACATATCCCTTGAGAAGGCAGGATTTGTTGCAGGAAGAGGAACACGGGAACAGATTTTTAATAGGAGGTAAATATTTGAAAAATCCCGTGAATTCAGTGTTCCTGCGCTAATATGCTTTCTTGACTACAAGAAAGTTTTTGATTGTGTTGTCTGGAATAAACTATGGGAGGTTCTTGTTGAATTTGGCATTCCACAATATATAATGTCATTTTCGAATATTTCGTATGGAAACAACATTGCAAGTGTAAATGTAGATGGCGGCATTTCAGGATTTAACACTATTTCACAGGGTGTCCGACACGGCTCCATATGATCACCTTCCTGTATAACATCTATGCTGAATATGTGATGAAGAAAGCCCTCAATGACTGGCTTGTGGCATATCAATTGGTTGACGAAAACTCAGCAACCTGCGCTAGCTGATGACACCACTCTCCTTGCCAGCAGGGAAGATGAACTTGCAGAATATTACAAGTAATTGTAAAAGGTCAAGTTTAGAATATGGGCTAGAGATCAACCTGAGCTTATGCAAACTTATGGTAATTCTCAGATCGGCACTGATCCAGATTATAGGTCGATTAAGAGAACTGGAATTGGTAAATGACTTTATATACTGTACCTTGGGTCGACCATCGGTGATACCGGAAGTTCAGGCAAATAGATTAGGAGAGCTATCACCTTAGTGCGCGTTGCAGAGCAATAACAAACAGTAGAAAGTTTACACTAGTTGATTCAATTTTGTTCTCTCTCTTCCTTTATCGTTCCGAGACCTGGAACCTCAAGGAAAGAGATGAAGACCGTGTCGACACCTTTAAGGTGTGGTGTAGGAGAAGAATGCTCCGTGTACCTTGGACGGAAAAGTGAAGTAATTCATCTATTATTCAAGAACTGAGTATCTCCAAATATCTCTCTTCTCGCGTCATGAGGAGAATAGTGCAATTCTTCGCTATGATGATACGAGCGTAGGACACGAGCCCAAGCCAGCTAATGATGACGCGACACTTCCCCCTGTAGCGCTTCCAAGTGTCACGGCACTGTAGTATGGCATGTTGTAGTTTTGTTGTATGTCACCTTCGCTCCCCGTGACTAATGGAGACACATTTATCAAAGAATAAACGGCGTGTATAAGCTGCACAGAAGTGAGCATAGGCGTTGTTCAGTAGGATTGAAGTTAACCCAGGCTGTCATTCTCTTGTACCTTGAAGGTTATTACGTCTCTAAACAAATTTATTGCTATGTATTTATATCTTTGTTTGGGAAGATAATGAAGATGAAGTACAGACACAAGTTGATTTATGGAATGAGGAGATAAGAACATTTAGAACATTTATTAAGAATATTGCAGACTTTCAACCTATATACATGTTCCCGTTACAAAAGAGAAGAAAAACAAAACAAATATGCACTTAATCTACCACGTGAACTAAAAATAAAATAAACTATTTCTATTATGTGGATGCTTACATGCGCGGATGACCGGGCCACATACAATCGCCCCCCTTGAAACATGAGGGTTAAGACATTTTGGAATGACGATTAGTACTGCGAAATGCAAGACGAGAGGTAAAACAAATTCCAGGGGAGTGATAAAATAGGAAATGAACCTCCTGAAGTAGTGAAACATTTAAAATATTCAGGCAGCATCATGTCACAAGATGGAAATTTGGATGGAGAAATTGATTTAATACAGCCGTCTGCAAGTTTCTACCAGTGTGAGAGAGACATTGTATGGAACAAAGTGCAAGAAGGTTTTGTACCGTCTTATTACAAACCAGCAGATTGGACGTTGAATAAGCTGAGCCAAAGTAAGGTACAGGGAGCTGAAATGAGCTTCTTGAGGAAGGACAAGACGAGATAGAAGACGAAATGAGGAAATAGGGAGAAGCGTGGGAGTGTGTACACTTCAAGGACAGACTGATATAGCAAAGCTGAAATGGTTTGGACACATGATGAGAATGCTAGGAGATAGAATACTAAAGAGAACATTCATGGATACAGAGACTGCAAAGAGGCCTAGAATGAGATGAAGGAGCTCTGTGCATTGTAAATAGAGGAGTCGATAGCAATAAAGTACTAGAAGAGGAGTAGTACACTACCGTGCCCAGAGAGAATCTGGAAAAGGAAATGGATGATGAAGAAGGAGAATAAAAGAGTATCCAGATAGTTCTGTTCAGGTAGTGTACCTCCATTACAGTACCATAATGGAAAAACTAGGACTAACATTGAAATGAAGCGTGACTGCAGCACTGTTGGTAAAGTTCATAAGCATCAAAATTTTCCTTGATTTAACCACTTCAGTCCTTGGACGTACGGATCATTCCAGAAATCTCCGTTGATCTGAAGAATGAGATCACCTGTTACACACAATATTACATTTCTAGTTTCGTTATTTTACGAAGTAACTATCGTTATATTGCTTAGTACATGTTTCCTCTTTAATTAGCATTATAACTCCTCACAATTTTTACCAAACATGTATTAAAATTAGTGTTGAAGTTGTGCGGTGACAGTGTTTAACCAATGTGAATAATCCGTTTGTGGTTATGTGGCAATAGATTGTGTTGGTCAATTTCACGCCCTTCGTGACCTTTGCCTATCGTTGGCTGATTCCTTCATTTTTCGAGGTGTCTGATCCCTTCCATTCTCTCTTAGTGTTATATAGAGGATGGTTGCCTCTTAAAACAATAATCACCACCACATCCCACTCCTGGGACTGCAACGGAGAGAGAAGGATTTAATATTGCATCATTACAATACACCTTATGAATGCACTTTAGTTTAATTGTTATTTAGTTACCCTACTTACTCTGACATTTAATATAATTTAATTAAACATTATTGTGTAACAGGAAACTGCAGCCACCTTTCAACCAACTTTCTAAGCAATGGCTTCTTTATAGAGAAACAGGTGACGAACTTGGAGAGGAACTGTAACTTTTATGAATGATTTAAATAAGGCTTTCAAAATAAGACAAAGTACAGGAATTTAAAAAACTTTTCAAATATTGAAATTGAATTTAATTATTCAAACATGTTAAAAGACAATATGAAATGATAATAAGGTATTCTTAGTAAATTTAGAGACTTGATGCAATCAGGACTTGTTTAAGAAATTAAAAATGGAAAGGGAATAATAAATTGGCTCGTACCAACAACATGAAATGTATAGACTGCTACCTACCGACCATCTTTGAATCTACTTGAACTGCAGGCAGCCATGACACTTAGAGGCAAAATTGAAAGATACCCTATGCCTCTAATGTTCTAATACCGTTGGGGTTGGAAAGTAACAAGACTTCACCAGGGAGGTCGGATAAGATAGATGTCGTGGCATAGTGGCTGTACTTGTGTAGACGTACACATTAAATTCGTTAATCTTTGTGTTTCATGCAATAAAACCGTCCTAAATAATGATAAAAACCAGTTTAACTATTACTTGGGACACTGTCATCTGTCTTTTCAGTATTTAGATATGTTACTACCATGTCCTTTCCATATTCCCAGTACCTTTCAATCATTTGACGCAATGTAAATGTTGGGTCAAATGTGAATCTGCCTCTTCTGAATCCATACTGGTGTTCTTCCAATATTCCCTCTAATCTATCTCTTATTCGTTTATCCAAGATTCTTTTAAGGATGATGTATTAGTGTCAGTCCTCTGTAATTTTCACATTGCTTCCTGTCTCCGTTTTTGAAAATTAGTATAATGACCACTTTCGTCCACTCCTTTGGACCAGTCTCTTCTCTCCATATCGCTCTGAGGAGTCTATACAACCACTGTAGAACAAGCACTCCTGCTGATTTTATCATTTCTATGGTGACCAGCCGCCTTTCTTCGTTTCATCCTTTTACTGGCCCACTCAGTCTCTGCCATGGACACATCGTTTCCCTTATCATCCATCTGCACTAAATCTGGTTCTTCGATTTCTCCTTGCGCCGAGGTATTTTGGGCGTTATAATGCTGTTCAAAGTATTTTCTCCACCTCTGCAATATGTCCTTTTTCTGTGTCATCACTTCCTCCTGTTCATTTTTAACGAAGTTAGCACTTTCACCTTGATTTTTCTTCTTTCCTTCCCACTGGAATAATATCTTTTTGTTTCCGGTTGTATCTTCTTGCAGAGATTCAGTGAATTTTTGCCAGAATTTATTTTTCTCTTCTTGAACCACTTTTGAGTACTTCTTGCAGTGCCTGAATTCTGTTTTTCAATCTGTGTTCTGTTTCTCAAATATTTTTCCAAGATTGCTTCTTCCGTTTAACTATAACTTTTACCGTATCATTCCACCAGGGCTTTTCTTGATCTTTCTTCCTTCCTGATACTCTTCCACACGTCTTCTCTGCAGACTACACCATGAGTGTTTTGAAGTACGCCCATTCTTCTTCGACATTTCCCGTGTCTTCCTTAGGTATACTTGTTTTAATGTGCGTCTGAAACTCTTCATTTATTTCCTTCTCCTGCAATTTCCACACCGTAGCTTTCTCTGCCTAATCTCAGTCGTCTTTCGTATCTTTCGAATCTTTAACTTAGCTATCACAACTCGGTGATGTCCTTTAAAAGATTCACTTAGGAGGGCTGTTGCATCTACCAACCATTTCCTGTCACCTTTCTCGACCAAAATGTTATCTATCAAAGTTTTCACTTTGTTATCCCAGCTATATCTTGTTATCTTCTGACTGTTTTCCTTTCGAATCCATGTGTTACCAATGGTCAACTAATTTCTTCTACGAAAGTCTACCAGCTTTTCAGGTGAAGTGCCACTTCACCATTTTTTTTAGCAGAATGATTTTTTTTTAAATTTATTTTTCTTATGTCATTTGTTGGCTTTACGGAATGAATTTTTTTTTGTACGGCGTTTGGAGCACCAAGAACTCGCATCACTTGGTGAGAACCAGAGGAACTCACAAAAGTGCCGGTTGTCGGTCACAGTGCGGGGCGCTAGACTGAATGAAGACGAGAGTTTCCGCAGCTGGCTCTACCTCCGAAGTGCTCCCTCGTACCGCTTGGCCTTGGCGGTTGCCATGACAAGCGTAACGTCACCAGCGTCCTTTCCTCATAGCTGAATGTGCAAGTGAAGTTGCCGGAAGATCGGAATGTTTCGTCTTCCCTGCGTCATCCTGTGTGAAGTACGAGTACTTAGGCATCGTGGTTCATTCGTAGTGTTTACTGTTTTATTTAAACATGTATCCTGTTTATGACATAGAGTGTATTTTATTAGAAACATGATTTTCACGTTGGAGAAACGAAGATCAGAATGAAATTCTACGTTTTGGCCGCCCTGCTGAATCACTGCAAATTTGTGCTACAAAATAAGTGAAACATTCCGGTAAATCTTACAATCTTAGTTTCAACGATCGTGGTTTAAGAAATTACCATGGTTGTGCTCCTCTCCAGCCCTACAGATGTTTTGTTAGCCCTGTTTGCTTTTTAGCAATAAAAATAACTTTTGGAATAAAGAAGGAATTTCAGCACTCTTATAACATAACACGTTCTTTACATAAGCACTCAGACTATGCAGAACATGTAAAATGCCTGTTAGATTTGAAGACTTCGGAAAGAAACCAAAATACGATCTCTGATGCTCTGAAGGAAAATGCTAGACTGTATATTGTACAGTTCAATGAAAACGTAGTTTAAATAGGCTTTTCCTTCAGTGTGTTTTTGATGCAGTGCTCTATTTAAGTAAGCAAGAACTAGCTTTTCGTGGTTATGACGAAACATTATATTCAATAAATCGTGGTAATTTTAAGGAATTGTTGACATTGCTGGTATCAAGGAGCCCTGCAGATATACAAAACCAGTATTCTGAGATAGAAAGTGTGTTTCGTAAAAACAGAATTGACGAGTGCTGATTTTTTTCTGTTCAGGTGGACGATACGACAGATATCACACAGGTATCTCAGTGTTCTGTAATTGTGAGGTTTGTTAATGCTGACGGGGCTATAGTGGACCGTTTCTTAGGTTTCCATGATGTAAGTGCTGACAGATCTTCAGATGCTTTGTTTGCTTTATTGGACAAAATTCTGGAACCATTCGATTACGAGTACAAATCAGTAGGACATTGTTACGATTGTGCTAGCTTGATGTCTGGCCATTTAAATGGACTCCAGAGAAAGCTCCTCTTGCTGTATTTGTTCACTGTTTGGAGCACCGATTAAATTTGGTCTTACAACAGAGTTGTAAAACAATACGAAAGTGTCGTATATTTTTTTCATCAATTTCTGGAATACCATCTTTCTTCCATCACTCGCCGAAGAGAACTCACACCATTTCTGCTGTATCGGGGCCACGCATTCCAACCGTGCCTCCTGTCCGCTGGAGCTCGAACTCAGAATTATTGAGTGTAATTGTGGATGACTGGGAAAAGCTGAAAGTAGTTTCCGAAAATGTAGTTGCCAGTGACCAGTCCGGTGACAAATGTATTCTACTGTACTTGCCAGAGGCTGTCTTCACAGCATGAACAGTTTTGAATTCACTTTTCTGCCAGTAGGGTTTCATGACAATTTTGTTTAAATTATATTCTTTATGATATTTTGCAAAAGAAGTCATTGGATGTGGACTATTGTATATCAAAAATAAGAACATGTGTTCTTCTAAGAAACAAGACGACCGATGAGCATTTTCTAATTATATTTGAAAAGGCCAGCAAACCCGAGAGTATAGCACCCTTACTCAGGACGAATGTGTTCACATGTATCGAGTTTTTATAGTTTGAAATTTTGGATAGCATTTTGATGGAACTTGATGAGAGATTTCGCGATTGAGAAAAAATTAGTTTTATTAGCCGATAACACAAAATTTGAAGATTACAACACGTGATTTCCTTCTAGCTCTATTGAAAACGTGCAAAATTTCTTTGGTTCTGTGTTTCCCAAGATGCATCGCTTAGGAAAAGAACTCTCTATTTTGTATGCCGATGAAAAGTACAGATATGTTTCTACTGAGAAGATGTTCCAAATGTTTCACGAAGATAAAGACTATTTCGGACGCTTATAAATTGTTCTCCCTTATTCTGTCCATCTCATCGACTACTGCGTCTGTCGAAAGAGAATATTCTTCCCTAAAAGTACAAAAACATACCTCAGAAATGTAATTTCAGAAGAGAGAATTTCTTATTTGGGGAATATTGCCAATCAGAAAAAACTACTTCTGCAGTTAATGAACAAACAACCACTCTATGAAGATTTTACCGACAAGTTTGTAGCTTTAAAGGACCGGAGGATCGACTTGATGTTTAAAAAATGTAGGTGAGTTCAATTATTAAGAAGAGCATTGTAAATATATATTTTCTTTACTACTATAAGTTTTCCGGTTTGTAGAGTCAGTAAACAACTGTGCGTCGTAAATGAAAATACGACAAAATGTTCAGCTCTCCCGAGGTTGCCGCGCTTCCATAATTGTTAGTCTCCAGGTCAGATCTTATCTCAACTTGTTGAGTAAAAGCAGCCACATGGTTGCCGCGCTGTGACGTTACTCAACGCTCCGGTCTGTATACATTTTTGGTCACGTGCTGGACCCTCCGCCAGTCACAGGTACGAGGTACGAGTACAAAACAACCAAAAACAACACGAAGTTCCTAAATCTGTCGCTCGAAACCGAACGGGTTATAGCTCTTCACCATACTTTACCAGCCACGAGCAGCCAGAGCCAAATTATCTCCGGCCTTGTTTCTCTTTCGATATCAAAATGGTCCCATAATATCTTCATCTCCTGACCTACTTGGACATTACTGCTCCCATGATCACATGGCCTTCCAGATATTCAAGGTATTCCTCCAGATCCGTATCTATATTTCCTGTTTGTGGTGCATACCCTTGAATTATAACTGTAACACCAGCTTCGAGTCTCAATTTGACCTGTAATTTACGTTTTCCACCAATTCTAGGCATTCCTTTAAGTATTTTCTAATTATGAGACCTACACCATTTTTGGATTCTCTTCCTTCACTATGGTATAAGGTGTATCCTTTCTTTAGTTTCCTCCCTCCTTTTCCTTTCCATTTGGTCTCACTGATTCCCAGCAACGCTATATCTTTATCAACCATAAAATCTACAATTTCTTCCACTTTTTCTGTTAATGCACTACATTGATGGCCGCTATCTTGATGTATTTGGTTGCTGTTCGCCCATTTCTCACATTTCTTCCAGCATCACAAGAACTGCGCGTCCATTGTGGAGAACGCCCTAGTATTTTCTGAGTCTTCAGTACACTTGTCAACTTATAATCTTTTATTATGATGGGTTCGCCACTCCCAAAGGCATTTTAGAGCTATTGCAAGCCGAAATTTGTAGGCCGCACCTGTAATGGATAACAGACGCCTTTTGTAGCCGTCCCTCTGGAGTACAGACGCTGCAGTTGATATGGTGTTTCAGTGGCATTTCCTCCACTGCGGGAACATTTCCCTTCTGTAAGGACTCCTCCGCCCGTAGCCGTTGTTCTTTATAGTGGGTCAGGCTATCGGCGAGAAGACTCCGTTACCATAGCAGATTTAACTGGCCAGACTGCAATCTGTACACATATCTCACGCAAATTTATCACATTTCTTCGGAAATTAATACATGCCGCCTGCAGAAAGCTTTAGAGTTTGAATTTTCGCGTTCGAAATATAACACTGAGTGGTGGGTTCACACGTCGACAGGCCGCCACTTCACGTACTACCTGCAACTCGCACTGTGCAACAGCGTAACACACACATGGGTACGTACTGGGAGAAGCGCTATGGCATTGTGTCACGGAGAATAACATCTGTAACGACGAAAAGGCCGACCAACAAAGAAGTAGAAACCATGGCAGCATCAGAAATATTCGTTGAGGAAGTTAAATCAGCGTGTGTGGCAGTGATCAGACTTAGTTCAACCTGTGATGTCCAGCACACACATTTACACCATAATAACAAGAACTATTGCAAGCGGCGAACTTATGTTGTTTTCATGCATCACTCTAATGGCCGGTTTCACCAAGCTTCGTTTATGAATTTGACGACTGTTTAACTTTGACGATTCGTTTATCGTCCATTTTTTCGTTTCTTCAATGTCTGTTTACTTTGACGATCGTCAAACGCACCGTCAATTTTGACGCGCCGATTTTCGACCTTCAAATATGACGATTCGTTTAAAATGGTGTGTCCGTGTTGTAAACATTGCAGTGTTCAATAGTAGTTGGAAATTATAGATCTCTTTTAAAGTGTTTTAAGCGTTCCGACATTTTACAGGAAGTGTTAAAGCATTTCACAGAACGTTATTTAGAAGATCATGAATGTGGGAGACAACTTTGATGCTGAATTACTGTATATAGAATTATTGGAAAATCTGGGACCTGAACGTGCAATTTCTGACCGTAATGATCATTTCTTCTCAATGGATGACTTCAATTTTGTAACTAGGTACAGACTTTCCAAGAGAGTAGTACTGAAACTTTTAGAGCAAATTGAAAATAGACTGGAATATCCTACTAATAGAAACCGTCCGTTAACACCGATACAACAACTACTTTTAACTCTACGTTTTTATGCTACTGGTTCTTTTCAATTGGTACTAGCAGATGTGAATAGTGTATCTAAATCAACAATTTGTCGCTATATTAGAAAAGTTTCCGAAGCAATTGGTTCCTTGAGACCCCTGTATGTGAATTTTCCTGAAGGTGACGAAGCTCGTTCAGTTATTCGCGATTTTTATATGATAAGCAACTTCCCTGGAGTAATAGGTGCCATCGACTGCACACATATACCTATACTGTCTCCTGGTGGACATAATGCAGAAGTTTTCCGCAACAGAAAGTCCTATTTCTCAATTAATGTACAGACTATTTGTGATGCTAATTTACTAATGAGGAATATTGTTGCTAGATGGCCTGGATCGGTTCATGACAGTTTTATTTTTGATAATTCTGAAATAAGAATGAAATGTGAGACGGGAAGAATCCAAGACGGACATCTCCTAGGGGATAATGGATATCGGCTAACACGTTTTCTTCTTACGCCATTCTTAAATCCACGAAATCAAGGCGAGGAAAACTACAACATAGCCCATATTAAGACAAGAAACACTGTTGAACGACAATATGGAGTATGGAAAAGGAGATTTCCGGCCTTATCACTGGGTTTAAAAACAACAGTAACAACATCTTTGTCTGTCATAGTGGCTACCGCTGTGCTACATAATATTGCTATGCAAACAAAGGAAGATGAACCCCCGGAAGATGAAGTACTCCATCACTATCTAGAAGAAAAAAGACGACTTAACAGGAATTATTTAGTCTTTGAGGAAATTAATGTAGGCCTACCTGGCTTAGCTGATCCAGATGGTCCTCCAGTTGTTAATCGGAACAGAATCGTTGAAAACCATTTCCGTTAAGACACTGCTTTAAAAGTGGAATACATTTAAAACACACGAGTTCTGTATCACTAATATTACAAAAACAAGCACACACTTTATTGTTTTCTATAGCATATAACAGGCAATATTTAATGTGACTGTATGTTTGTTACTAATAGGTCATTGGTTAATAATGTTGCTTAAGTTTATAGGTTAATACATTCGTAGATCATTATTACGTTATTATTATTATTATTATTATTATTATTATTATTATTATTATTATTATTATTATTATTAAATTTAGTCTATTGTTTCTTCAAATAAAAGGAAAGTTTTGCCTCTAGCACTGCACTTCTCAGTTTTTCATTTTCTTGCTTAATTTTTTCGGTTTCTTTTTTCATGTGTATTAAGGCTAGTTCTTCGTTATGCCTTAATTGCAGCATCTCTAATTCTTGCTTGCAGAGATCCCTTCTTGCTTCTGACAATTCAATAACTTTTTCACGAGCTTTCAATGCTTCTGATTTCTTTGTCTTCTTAAAAGAAGGTCGGTTTCTTGATGCCCACGATATCTTGCTACCGCTAGTTGATGGTGGAAGGTCATGGATTGTATTCGGGACCGTTTCTTCACTGGTAGGAATAAGGATCTCTGTACTAGGTTCTTCTTCAAACGTCACCAGTACATTGCATGGTTCAATGATGTTGCTACTGGATGCGGTTAGGCCTATGTATGCAGAGTCGCTATCCAAGTTGTTGGGAAGAGGCTCTACTTGGTCCCTGATTATTTCTAGGAGTTGTGATGATGTTTGATCTAATGAAGGGGTTACAGCAACTCCACCTCCAGTTTTAAACATATTCACTTTATCCTGGCATCTTTTTTGCTTAGCCCTTCTTTTGAAGTTGTCATAAAACATTTTCAGTTGTTTCACTGACCTCTTACAAACAAATTCATGAGAATTAAAACAATTTGCAAGTTCTATCCACGCTTTCTCTTTATCACGCAACGTTATGCCATCGGTTTTCTTGTTTTCGATTGACTCTTTCCTTTCGGCAACAAGACTCACGAACAAACTCTTCTCGTCTTCAGAGAATTTGGATCCTCTCTTCTTTGACGAAATATTATTATTATCTTCCATTTTTGAGACCACTCTTACAACAGAAAATTAAATTACAAAACAAGTCTATTTTCAACCACGGCTCAGTACTTCAACTATTAATCGAGAAATGGCAATCCGAACGTACGATAAAACTCGATATATCGCGATATAACGTCGTTTTGAAATGCGAGATCGTGTCAAAATAAACGGAGCGTCTATTCCAGCTCACTAGTGATGATGAAACGTAAAAGGTTTTGACGAAGCGTCAAAAAGAAACGGGTCGTCATTTTTGACAGCCGTCAAGCATATTATGACAAAGCTTGGTGAAACCGGCCATAAGAGTGTCGAAATGTGTGTTTCGAAAGACGGTGAAAGAGAACATGTTTTCGCAATAAAATATTCATGTTGGTTGCACTAAATCGGGGAAAATGGGATCTATACAAGTGAACGAATGGTATAATGACGTATTCAAGCAAACTACAATGTCCGGTAAAGAAGCACTCATTCCGGACTCCTTTACTGAACATAAAGCTACACAAAATGACGACACCGTACAGCCCGGTGCCACAGCTTACTGTCAACCACTAGACGTGTGCGGATTTGGAGATCACCAAACACTGTTCGATTATTGAACTTGGATATCGTCTTGGTGCAGAGAAACACCATCTTCAAAATGTGACATATCACCAACTCTCGTCCCCTAATTTCCGTCCCAAGTGGCAATATGCATGGTACTGAAATCAAATCTTGTGCAAAACCCCGAGAGCCTTTGAGCACCCTGAGCAATATTCTTTCGATAGCGGTGACATAAATGATTCCACTGTTCTTGCGCTTACCCTCGCTACGTTAGACGTGGTTGGTGTAGAACCTATTTGTGCGTTCAACATTTCTATCATGAGCATCATTGTTGCAGGAACTATACAGAGTAAATTGCTTTCGTTTGTAACGTCCCTTGTTATACTGATTAACCTTATTTTCATCGTAAGAACTTAACGTAATTGCCTTCTTGACCCACAGTGAATGCAGGAATTAAATGATGTCTCTTAATGTCACTCCATCACTTTCGCGACGTGCTGCGCAGTTACTAACGGAATAAGACAGAAGATCAGTGGCGCGGTCTCTCGACGAGAGAGAGCAGCACGCGCCGCAGTCAGCGCAGCCAACCACGCCAATTCAAACATCCCACCTTTAACATTTTCTGTAGGTTGAAAGTGTTAATTTCCGAAATAAATGTTTTAACTCAATTTAGGTGTGAGTAAGTTCCGTGGTTCCGGAGTACGCGCTCCTCTGTTGTTAGAATTTACCCTGTGGGTGGGGGCGCTAGAATAACACCCACGGTATCCCCTGCCTGGTATAAGAGGCGTCTAACAGGGGCTCCAGGGGCTCTCAACTTGGGAGCGTGGGTTGACGACCATGGGGTCCTTAGCTGAGTCCTGTCATTGCTTCCACTTACTTGAGCCAGGCTGCTCGCTTTCATCTACCTATCCGACCTCCCTTGGTCAACTCTCGTTCTTTTCCGACACCGCCGGTATTAGAGCATTCGAGGCCTACGGAGTACTTCATTTTCACGCCCTTCATGGCTCTTGTCTTCCTTTGGCCGGTACTTTAATTTTGGAAGTGTCGTATACCCAGCTCCCGAGCCATAGGAATTAAATATTACAAGATAAAATCCCCGACCCGACCGGGAATTGAACCCGGGACCCCATAGACCAAAGGCCAGCAAGTTAACCATTTGGCCATAGAACCAGACATGAAGGGGTTATTGTGCCAATGTAAATTTGAAGTTTCCATTTATGCAGAGAACACCCGCTCGTGTTTCCATTCAAATAAATGCTACAATTACTCATTGTTCCCCATTGCTAGTATTTTTGTTGTCTGAGAAATTTGTGGCCCTCCCCTCAAAACAAAGCGCCATCACTAACACTGCAAAAAGCTTGCTCGGTTGATGAATTCGTCGCTGGGTGGTTCACTATAACCTAAATACTCGGCGAAGTAGTAAAAATTGAGATAATCTTCGGCAGTAAATTTGAAACGAGTTTATTTGTAGGCGTGGTCGAGGTGTCTCTCTACAGCTCTACATTCCGACCGTCCAACCGGGTAGAAGACCGGTGAGCCACACCCCTGAACGCGGGACTGGTTCCCACTCGGGGCAATCATTCGCTATTAACACGAATCTGAATGAAAATATGGAAGGTGTCCGACACTTCAAAAATGAAGGTATCGGCCAAAGAAAGACAAGGTCCACGAAGTGTATGAAATAAAACGGCTCCCTAGGCCTCAAATGTTCTAATACCGTTGAGGTTGGAAAAGATCAGATGATGAACCTGGGAGGTCGGATAGGATATATGAAAGTCATGAGCCTGGCACAACCATGTGGAAGCAATACGAGACTCAGCTAAGCGCCCCGTGGTCGTCGAAAGACGCTCCCAAGTTAAATACCCATGAAGCTTTTTCTTTGATAGGCCTATGATTGTCATACATCAAATGATTTCAGAGACCATTTACTCCCAGTTGCATAAGTGAAATCTAGGTATAAAATGAATATCTGCTTAACACAATTACCATCACCAACACCACCAACCGTGAAACGACAATCCGCATTTGTAAAATCAGTGGAATAAAGACATACTGAATGCCGGTATCAACACTGACCAAAGAAATTCCGTTGGCGTCACTTCACTGTCATCTTGGGCATCGAAATTCTTGGGATTGCAGGTACTGTATTTGATTTAGTAGTGGCAGGACTGGAACTGCGGTTGGGAGGTTTGAAAATTGGTGACAATTTGTTTTACGTCGCACCGACACAGTTATGTCTTACGGCGGCAATGGGATAAGAAAGGGCTAGGAGTCTCTTGGAAGCGGCCGTGGTCGTAATTAAGGTACAGCCACAGTATTTAATCAGTGGCGGTTCATGCAAGAAGGACTTTTAGGCGCCGCCCCGCCGCCTTTACTAAAGCACGAAACATAATTTCACTCTGGAACTGATTATATAAAGAGATGGACAAATGTAGCAAAGTCTAACCTATGATGGTGTGTTATTCAGTTATAAAATGTTATCTTTATTGTTTTGGCTGTAAACGTTTCGCTTTTCTATTTTCAAAGACATGGCAAAGGCTGTCTGACCGTGGCAACCGTTCAGCAAGCACGATGTTTTCTCTTTAGGCGGTCGGGTGCTGGCAGGAGAGCCCTCGCTAAGTTCCTAGAGTTTTATAATTGTGAGGGGTGCGGGAGGAGCCTTGGAAGACGATGCGGGCTGGTCAGGTGAAGGAAGAGTGAAGGTGGGGTGTATGCTTAGAGCATTTAATACTCGAAGGGTATATGGTCTGGCCGGCAGAGCCCGTAGCATCTTCGCCAACCACTTTACAAAGTACCTAGGCTTTTCCCCCCACGTCTTACTTTAACTGTTGTTAGAGGTTAATTCCAAAACTGTTTACAAAACAATGGATTCCATTAGACTGATTATTTAAACAATTCAGTTCTAAAAATAAGCTAAAATAAAGATCTAACAACTAACCATAAGGTGACGGCACTGTTTGTACGTTGGTCACATTGCTTTGAGATTTGAGGAAGACGAAAGAAATTCGGGCGTGCACTGTTTATTTGTTCCCATGAATGTCGTTGTCCTTTGTGAACAGTGAAACAGGTGAGTGCCATAGAAGCCGTAAAATGAAATGGCGTATGGCTTTTAATGCCGGGAGTGTCCGAGGACAAGTGCAGCTCGCCAGATTCAGGTCTTTTGATTTAACACCCGTAGGCGACCTGCGCGTCGTGATGAGGATAAAATGAAGATGAAGACGACACATACATCCAGCCCCCGTGCCAGCCAAATTAACTAATTATGGTTAAAATTCCCAGCCCTGCCGGGATTAGCCGGCTAATGTGTGTGTGTGTGTAAGTGCCATTGTAGTGTAGTGTTGTTGTGCAAGTGAACAGTAGATAAAACTACGGTACAACAGTGTAAGTATTACCTTCAGTTTTAAGTATCGTGTTAATATCTTCATTCGTGTGTTTAGTACTTATCTGCCCATTTGAAAACTAAATGTTACAGTCTTAATTTAGGAAGACAAGGAAGATGAATTCTGTAAAAAAGTATTTTGAGTTGTGGCAGGAAATTAAGTTTTGAACATAGGATAGAATTACAGAAGTTGGGGCCTCCTCGAACGTCGGCTCACCTGATAATGGTTTTCCGTTGTTTTCCATCCTGCACTTCAGTTCCTAGTTTTGGCCACAACACATCTAAACTCTCCTGGCCTGAGAGACATCGTCACCGTCTAGGAGGCCCGCCGTACCCCTTCAGGGACGGAAAGAGAATAAGTTATATTTTCATTACGAACTTCAGGTAGGATGATGAGAAACGTTTGTAAAGTTCATGGAACTGATTTTCAACTAACTCATCAACGTGGGAATTTTTAAAACACTGAGCGAGTTGGCTGTGAGGTTAGGGCCGCACAGCTCTGAGCTTGCATTCGGGAGATAGTGAGCGCTAAATATAGTATTCCTTGGTTTCCAATTTCACATGAGTTAAATGCAGTGGCGGTTCGTGACATTTTACTCTGGCAGGGCTGTGCCGTCATCTCCTCCCACCCCACCACCAACAACGGCCCACTTTTCACTGACCAGCACCACGATAATTGTAGATGAAATGTAATAATAATAATAATAATAATAATAATAATAATAATAATAATAATAATAATAATAATAATCCGATGACACTGGCTAAACAGGTATCTTCTTCCGAGGCAGAACGATCACGTGGCGAAAATCAGATAATATCGCGAGACAGAAAAAGTAGAAACTTAAATCATCGCAAATCCGGAATCATTACAATCTACATACCCTTAAAACATCGACAAAAACACATACTTATGTTCACAGAACCGCTAAATTCATGACATCACAACACATGTACGGAAAACGTAAGGACGCATATATCTGTCTAAGTGTGAAGACAGCATAGCGAACACCACTAACTAGAAAACTCAACAACTGAATCCGAAAAACAATTCTAGTAGGTTACGAAATGTCAGTTAATTGTTATTATAAGTATAAAGTTCGTACTTTTGATGATGATGATGATGATGATGACGATGATGATAATGACGGGATGAACATACACCTGAAAATAATACAAAAAGTAGGTAACGATACCTTAGCTGACTTGCTTGTATACAAAATCCATTCTCCTCTCCTTCTGCTCCGCGAAGTGGTTGACGATGACACGTTCGTTGAAGTTAGGAACTGCAAACAGCTGGTACTCGATCGAGCACATAGCAAGTGCGTTGAGTCGGTCTTCCTCCATAGTATTCCTAGTGAAAGACTTAATCCTTTTCAGCGTAGAGAAGCACCTTTCATTTTCTGAGGTTGTCATCGGAATTGTACAAATAATTCGTAATAACTTAATTGACTCGGGAAGAAATACTTCCAGGTTGTTATCACAAATATATGTCAGAGGAGTTAGGGCAGTATAAAACTGAGAATTCATGCCTTAGTTCAATTTGGTTCATAGGAAATAATCTAGCAGCAATTTCAAATCCAGTTTGCGGGAACAGTATCCTATACCTCGAAAGTAAACTAGGATGGAAGAGTTTGGCAACAGACAGATGGTCACTGAACGAAAAACGGTCCTCTATCCCGGTTAAAATGACATCGCATACCTCTCTCGCTGCAATCTTTCTATTATCTTCAAACCGTATGCGTTTCTGACTTGAGTCTGCTGGATTTTCATCGGTGGTGTCTGTGTCATTAAGCCAGTGATGGTCGTAATCGAGAGAGTTTCTGACTCGTTGCACCGATAACTTGAAATCAGATATGTTTTCTTGAGATTTTATACAATCAATTTCGCGGTGCTGAAGCTCTTTGAATAGGAAGTCACAGTGAGGCATAACGTTAGAGAATAGCTCTAGCCAGAACAGAAAATCGGGATCCTTTATTAGATTTCCTAGGCCTACGGCTTTTCTCACTCTCGAATAGCCATTATTGTCATCGGCGATCTTCTCGAGACACTCGGATAATTCATTTCTGTACATAAAAACCGTACTTACACATCGCGCCTTGAAGTTCCACATTGTGGCAGTATTTCTTGGGATGCGCTTTTTTACCACTTCGTCCAAAACAGCAGCTCGTTTCACAGATTTTGAGAAAAATGATGAAAACCCTTCTAAATTCTTAAAAAAGATCCTGACCTGCTTATTCTGAGTAGCACATTGCTCAACAATTAAATTTAATGATGCGCGTAGCAGTGCACAAAATGAGTTTTTTTTGTAAACGACCTTGACCCTTGCTTGAACGCCAGCCTGCCTTCCACTCATTACTGAATGGCCGTCGTACGTCTGCGCAATGACTTTGTCCGGAGTTCGGTCCAACTTCAGTTTTTCCAACTCCTGGAATAGTGATTAACAGGCAACACAAAACTTATGAATCTTTCATTTATTTTGCTACCCAGCTCGCACCGTATAACAAAAACGAGTTGAGATGTGGTGGAACAATCGGTGGTTTCATCAACTTGAATTGCCACAAAATTTGTTTGAGAGATTTATTCCGAAATCATTTGATGGCACACGGCATAGACTGAATTCAGAAGCTCGTTCTGTATGGTACTGGTTAACCTCCAAAATACTCTGTTACTTGCTCTTTCGATATGTTCTTTCAGTGTGCTGTCTAGCTCTGACATTAAATTGACTAAACCTCGAAAAATACCTGGGTTATCAGATGTGTATGTCTCATCGTGGAACCTGAGCGCTAGTTCAAACTTCCCACAGAACTTAATAGCATCAATTAATTTGCTATGAATGTATCGATTCTTCGAAACCTAATCATTTTATTGTTTAATTTATGTCTGTATGCACTGTCTAATTGGCATCGAATATCTACTCTACCAAGCAAAGCAAATTCAATACCAGCGTTTATATGTTTCTCGCTCATTTTATGCTTTTTCACTTTTTCACCTAGGTGTTTTATGTCTGATACCCCGACTGATGTCCATGGAGCGTCACGACATTCATTGCTAAACAAGAGTAACAGAAAACGCATTCCTTATCTCACATCCGCCCAGCCAGTCAGCCTGCTTATAAAGTGACGGACTGAATTTCCTAGTAGATGCATTTTTGTTCTTGTAACTCTTCTGTTCTCGTGCAATATTTTAATTCGGTCGAGGAGGCATTAATTCTTTAATTCTATTCTATGTTCAAAACTTAAATTCCCGCCACTACTTAAAATACTATTTACAGAATTCATCTTCCATGCCTTCCTAAATTAAGACTGTAACATTTAGTTTTCAAATGGGCAGATAAGTACTAAACACACGAATGAAGATATTAACACGACACTTAAAACTGAAGGTAGAATTTACATTGTTATTTAAACTATTGTGGTACCGTAGTTTTATCTACTGAACACTTGCACTACAATGGCACTTACACTAGAGATGGGAGTTACATATCGTAACGCGATACTGCATCCTAATCCATAACAGTAAGCTGTTCCAGAAATATTATGTTCCTCCGGAGACCCTAATACAAAAGTAACTGTCTCCGCGAAACCAAGGGAAGGGTAGGGAGTTTCTGATTGGCTAACGGGTATCAGGAAGCATAGGATCTCGCTTTAAGCGTGCTCTACTGCGCAGGCGCGAGCGATACTTTTGTAACAGTTTAGTGGCAGTACTGGTATGCCTATCCTCTTACTTGCTGGTCGGTTACAGATATTCTGTAGTTATTGGAAGTGCTTTGTATTAGGCTTAGTGGCGGCAATTCATACAGTAGCGTAGTTCCTCGGAACAGTTACGCGTGTGATCTTCCCACCTTGCATCTCCAGTTTCACTCAGTGTTCTGGACAATGAGTGAGTGGATGTGTTACATCCGACACGACTTATGTGGACAAAAACTCGATTACAGAAAAACGGTTCTTAGAAACGCGTTGATGAAATAAGGTACCCAATAATAATAATAATAATAATAGTAATAATAATAATAATAATAATAATAATAATAATAATAATAATAATAATAATAATAATAATAATGATTTTAAACAATTAAAATTTCTACGGGTTAATTTAGTTCTGATAATGTACATGATACTCAAATACCGGGTCCTGAAAAGCTATCGCAAGTCCCATCACGTGAATCTGTTCGGCCTGAAATTTCCTCATCGACTGCAACCTGTGAGGCAGTGCAGCAAAAGCTGCCAGCATAATTTTTACCAGTACAAAAGAGGAGTGATATAGGCCTACAGAGGAAAAAAGAGGACACTGGACACTGTTGTTTACCACATATCCGCAATCTTCTGTAAATGACAAAATACGATTTTGGAGCATTTTATACTGGATTTACGCAGCGAGTTGGCTACACTGTGTGTGTTACGTAGCTGTTTGCTTGTATGTATTCGGGAGATGGTGGATTCGAACCCCACTTCTGGCAGTCCCCAAGATGGTTTTCGGTGGTTTCCCATTTTTACACCAAGCAAATGCTGGGACTGTTCCTCAGTTAAGGCCACGGTTGACTCCATCCTAGTCCTGTCCTATCCCATCCCATCCCATCCCATCGTCACCATATGGTTGGTCTTTGTCGGTGCAACGTAACAAAACAAATAAAAAACTACTGGATTAAACTCTGCTTACGTGTTGCCTGGTAGGGCTATTTTCTCATGACACATTCAGACTGCATGTGACGTGTTTATGCCACTCGTTCATCAACATATTTTATAAACTCTGGTCCTAATGTCTGTTTAACTACAGATCCTTGGACATCTACGAATGCGCATAGCAGCCACGGCACTTCTTATACATGAAGGTTTCGAGGTATTGGTTCTCGGAATGTAAATGGGTAATTGCAAACATTTTTCTAGGAATAGCTAACAATGTGAGTGACGAGCTAGCGAAAGGGAGGTAGAGAAGAAAGCGAGATGAAGATATAATATTGCTATTTATAAGTACTTACTAAGGTGCGGTTAGGGGCTGCAAGAGACAGCAGGTATAAGGAATGTTCCTTCCAAAAGTTGACCTGCAACTTGTATTATGTTACTTTTATATCCTAATACTCAAACCTAATACTACAGTTTAACGGATACACAGGAACATGATACTGGAAAGTAACCACTTGTCCCAACCCTAACTTACACCCACATTAGCCGGCTAATCCCGGCAGGGTCGGGAATTTTAACCATAATTGGTTAATTTCGCTGGCACGGGGGATGGATGTATGTGTCGTCTTCATCATCATTTCATACTCATCAGGACGCGCAGGTCGCCTACGGGTGTTAAATCAAAAGACCTGCATCTGGCGAGCTGCAGTTGTCCTCGGACACTCCCGGCACTAAAAGCCATACGCCATTTCATTTTACGGCTTCTATGGCACTCAACTGTTTCACTGTTCACAAACGACAACGACATTCATGAGAACAAATAAACAGTGCACGCCCGAAATTCTTTCGTCTTCCTCAAATCTCAAAGCAATGTGACCAACGTACAAATAGTGCCGTCACCTGAAGATTAGATGTTAAATCTTTATTTTAGCCTATTTTTAGAACTGAATTGTTTAAATAATCAGTATAATGGAATCCATTGTTTTGTAAACAGTTTTGGAATTAACCTCCAACAACACTTAATGTAAGACGTGGGGGAAAAGGCCTAGGTACTTTGTAAAGAGGTTGGCGACGTTGCTACGGGCTCTGCCGGCCAGACCATATACCCTTCGAGTATTAAATGTTTAAGCATTCACCCCGCCTGCACTCTTCCTCCAAGGCTCCTCCCGCATCCCTCGCACTTATTTAACCCTACCAACTTACTGAGGACTCTCCTGCCAGCACCCGACCGCCTAAAGAGAAAATATCGAGCTTGCTGAACGGTTGCCACGGTCAGACAGCCTTTGCCATGTCTTTGAAAATAGAAAAGCAAAACGTTTACAAACAAAACAAAAAAAATAACATTGCATAACTGAACAACACACCACCATAAGTTAGACTTTACTACATTTGTCCATCGCTTTGTATAATCAGTTACAGAGTGAAATTATGTTTCGTGCTTTAGTAAAGGCGGCGGAGTGGCGCCCAAAAGTCCTTCATGCAAGAACCGCCACTGGTTAAATACTGTTGCTGTACCTTAATTACGGCCAAGGCCGCTTCCAAGACTCTTCTACCCCTTTCTTATTATATCTGTGTCGGTGCGACGTAAAACAAATTGTCACCAATTTTCAAACCTCCCAACCGCAGTTCCAGTCGGCCCAGTACCTGCAATCCCAACACCTTCGATGCCCAAGGTGACAGTAAAGTGATGCCAACGGAATTTCTTTGGTCGATGTTGACACTGGCATTCAGTATGGCTTTATTCCACTGATTTTACATAGGCCTATCGTATGCGGATTGTCATTTCACGGTTGGTAGTGTTGGTGATGGTAGTTGTGTAAGGAGATATTAATTTTATACCCAGATTTCACTTATGCAACTGAGAGTACCGGTAAATGGTCTCTGAAATCATTTGAGGTATGACAAACATATCAAAGAAAAAGCCTCATGGGTATTTAACTTGGGAGCGTCTTTCGACGACCACGGGGCCCTTAGCTGAGACTTGTATTGCTTCCACATGGTTGTGCCAGGCTCATTACTTTCATATATCCTAACCGACCTCCCTGGTTCATCACTCCATATTTTCCGACCCCAACAGTATCAGAACATTTGAGGCCTAGGGAGCCGTTTTATTTCATACGTGGACCTTGTCTTTCTTTGGCCGATGCCTTCATTTTTCGAAGTGTTGGACACCGTCCATATTTTCATTCAGAATCGTGTTAATAGCGAATGGTTGCCCAGTTGTACTTCCTCTTAAAACAATAAGCACCCTCACCACTGAGAAAGGAAGAGGTCATCTTCTATTTAACTAATTTTGTAGCAGCATGATGTGATTCACTGTCCCATTGTTAATGTTAAGAACGGGCATTGTTGTTGAAGTTGCTATGGAGATAAAGTTCAATCGTTTTACACACGCATGTCGCAGCTCGAAGACGGCATCGACAGCCGTCAACTCACAACGAAAAGGTAACCACTTTTCACACTTGGTCGAATCAAATGATATGGGTAAGGTTGAGGCTCTGTCACTGGCGATTCCATTGTGAGGCATGTAGGGAAAGTGTGTGGAGGAAAGGGAACCATGGTTTTAGGTTAAGGCAGATGATGAGGAAGGGAGAAGAGAAGTAGGAGGGAAAGTAGAACTCTGGTAGTTTTTCACGTTGGTACCCACAACGTAAGGCAAGCAGGTATAAGTACCTACGTATTTGGGGATGTGTAAGATCTGGAAAATGTAACACGGGCGAGTGCAAGGGAGCAGAGATTGTTATCAGTGGAGTACTGTGTAGGAGGGATACTGACTGGAAGGTGATCGGGGATTTAAATGGGAATATGGAGAGGGTATGTGGGAAACTGGGAGTGAGATTTCTAGATCCCAATGGTTCTGTAGAAGATAGGGATCTGTGCTCAGATGGCCTTCACTCTAACCGCAGTGGTACGTATAAGGTAGGAAGTCCTTTTTGAAGCAGAGGCGTAGCCAAGAGGCGGTTACCGGAGGTTCCCCCACAACAAGGAATTTTTAAAAGGATAAACAGAAACTGACAATAAACAGTAAACTGAATAAACTTTCATAGACATAATTGTAAAATCAACAGATCTGTTCAGTCTATTGTCTAAGAAGCCACGGAAGTTGGATTTTAGATTGTGAACTGAACATACCATTCGCTGTAAAGCTATTGACATTGATCTGTAATCTGCAATCTGAATATCAACATAATTCACCTTATCAGTGCCGTTATAATGACAGTCATGTATGCACGCACCACACACGCTCCTTCTTTATGCTGTAACTTTAAACCCCCGCCCCCAAACGACCAATCCTGGCTACCCTGGTTCTTGGAAGGGTATAGGGAGGCACATTCCGAGAAACAAGGCGGACTAGGGAGCCGTGGTATGGGTACAGGGATCTGGAAGTCAAGTAGGGGTAATATAAAAATGTTAGTGTTGAACTGTAGAAATGTTGTAAAGAGAGGAATGGAATTAAGTAACTCAATGGATTTATATATGTTACGGAGTATTGTGGATGTGCAGAGGTGAAAGAAGGTGCTGGGGTGAACAGGTCTCAAAATACGAAATTAAAGTTAATTTAACAAGGTTATATTTTCTTTCTAAGATCAAGAAAAAACAAATAGAACAGGTACTCAGTAGCCGAAACACAATTCGAAAATGTACAATTACAGTGATTACAGGATTTGGGCTCCGAGAGCCAGACACACACTTCTTGAGCTATAAGCCCAACTTTACGATATACAAGATTCAACCAAGGGGCAGAAGACCCCAATCATGCCCAGGAACTCTTGCTCCCAATTACACAGTAAAGCCTCCTCGAGGCACGCAGAAACAAATTTTAAGAAAGAGCAACCCGCTCTTAAGTTCAAGCCTATCAAAGGCCACACCAAATTCTACTTTCAAGCTGTCCTCCAAGTACATGAAAACAGGGGTAAAAAATACCCAACCTACTGAGGCCTATTAAGTAAAGAAACAGGTCAATTACATGGCCTCTAAAATACCAACTTGAGAGGAGGCGTTCTTGCACTCCTAATACACTTTATTTAAAACCTACTTGGCACTAGGCCGTTACTGCAAGGGCTAATCCCATCCTAAAGAGGTGACTTATATGAGAAAACGATTTACGTTACATAAGAAGGGATGGAACGGTTGTGAAAATAAGTTCACCTCAAAGCAATATGAGTGGGAGCTCGAGAGGGTTAAGCACACTCTATCCCAATTTGTAGTTTAAAAAGATAGAATATATACCAAGTCTCTTTACATTTTATAGGAAAGTTACATGGTAAAAGGCTTCGCACCTGCCCCGAGAGTTAAACTGCTGAGCTAGCAAGAAAAGAAGTTATTAAAAGGCCATTACCTGGTGGTTGAACTGCTGCCCGAAGAAAGAGGCGCTTCCCGCCCCCTGCTACATACTTTACACAATGATAGATGTTACTGAAGTGGCGCGGAGACCCGAAAATCAGCAGTTTATATACCCTCGTGGAAAGTTCGAGGCGTTTCAGGAATGAGAACACCCGCCCACAAGCCTTTTATTGGTTAATGGCAGAAACGACTACACCAGATGAAGAAGAAACACCTTATTGGTGGAAAATTAATTACAGAAATTCCTTATTGGTCAAATTCAAAACTGGCGGAAAGAAAGGGTTATCATTGCCAACTTAAATAATGGCAGAAAGAAATTTAACAAATAACAAACTTATGAACCCAAAATTTCTCCAAAAACACAGTTCTTTCACTTCGCACTAGGGTGCATAATTGTAGTCCTTCAGTAGTGCCATCTAGAAGAGAATGTCCACACTTCTTACTACAGGCAAAACAAAAATACATCGAAAACGACCCAGTTCAGAAACTTCAAAATTTACAAGTAGGGACATCTTTTGAGAAACTTGAGAATTAACACTGTAGATAAAGTTCAGGCTTCCTCCAGTAGAGGAGTTTCAACTGGCGCAAGATTTGAATTAGCGGCGTGGAGGTGTACCGCCCGGTACAATATACTTACCAGATATCGTACTGTAACAGCAGTTTAATCATCGCTGAGAATTGATATAATGGATAAAGAAATTTTCTCACGGATCTGGTGTTTTCTTATCGCAGAGACAGGATTCGTATGGTAGGAAGGTAAGTATTCATTCAGGCGAAAGAAAAATTTGTGAACTACAAAAAAAAAAAAAAAAAATGTTAAAGACAACAAACAAGAAATTCTAGGTGTAAGGTTCATCTCTAAAAACAATGGGAAAGTTGTTTTTGGAGTGTGGCGAAGCCACTTCATTAGCGTTAGATCAAACTACGAAACTAAACAAGGTCACAAGAACCTACTATCGTACGCGTCAGGTCACCTTGTCTACTAGAACTGCTGTTCACCGAGCTCGATAGCTGCAGTCGCTTAAGTGCGACCAGTATCCAGTATTTGGGAGATAGTAGGTTCGAATCCCACTGTCGGCAGCCCTGAAAATGGTTTTTCGTGGTTACCCATTTTCACACCAGGCAAATGCTGGGGTGTACCTTAATTAAGGCCACAGCCGCTTCCTTCCCACTCCTAGCCCTTTCCTGTCCCATCGTCGCCATAAGACCTATCTGTGTCGGTGCGACGTAAAGCAACTAGCAAAAAAAAATTATATATATATAAAAGAAAGAAAAAAAGAACTGCTGTTCAGTACAAATAGTACGAACCTCCTGTATATCCACTATATCCACCCCCTTAGGGGCACCAAGACCTTGACGTCGGTGTGGGGCTTGTGTGTTTGTGATCCCGAGGGTGTTGGGGCAGATTAACACGGTGACCCCGAGTTGCCTGAGAGGTGTCTGTGCTCTTTATTCTTCATTACTATTTCTACCTTTCTATTCTCACATTATTAAATGTCATTCCTCTTCATGTCTAGTGAACCCCTCTGCCTCTCTGGTAGAATAGATTAGTACGGAGGTTTTGTCCTCCCCTGATCACATGTTTCGGGTCGTGGCGAGGTAATGCATGGCTACTTGGAGTTCTTAGCGACCTCCTCCAGATAGCGGGCGCCCTCGCTAGTATATAGCCTTGCCTTTGGTACGCCAGGACTCGGCCAAGTTCGACCTTCTATATCCCAGGTACACGTGGGACAATGCATGGTTTCTGATTTTGGATTTTCTACTCTGAAAGAGGGCGGCACCCTTCAAGAAACAGCTTCTAGTAAAGTATGAAGAAGAAAAATGTAGGTCTGTGGCATTGGCAGATTAATGTGACGAACGGCTCCTTCGATACCTGGTCGCCTCGAGGATCGATGGTCAGAGCTTCTTAGAAGAATGTCCATTAATGATTAGCAATGCAATTGAAGATATTGTTCGCGGTGAAGTTGATGAAATTCGTAAGCTTGGTGATGGCTCATGTTAAAAACGTCATCGGCGGGTGAACAGAGTCTACGGTTACTTGAGTCTAAAATGTTCGGCAATGTGTCTGTTAAAATCGAGAAGCACAATCCCTGAACTCCTGTCAGAAGTTTGGCTCATGGTTCGTCGACCAGTGCTAAGTGTAGAAAATGTGAGCATGCTGGTGTTGAGTGTACATCACCACCAATGTGCGTCAATTGCACTGGAGTGCATGTTCCCATATCCAAAGAATGCCCAACGTTCAGGGAGGAGAAGAAGATCCAGGAGATAAAAATACTGGATAAGCTTTCCTATCCAGATGCTCGGAGAAAGTTTAAATCTATGGCTGCTCCTAAGTTCTCCATCTTCTTCGCTGAAAATGTCGCGAATGTACGGATCTCATCGCAAAGCTACAATCCTGCAATAACCAGTATAGGAAGGTTCTCGTACCTTCTGGGAAACCAACAATTGCGTCAATGCCAACGTGACTTCTGGAGGCCCACCTACCCGGGAGGGGATGAAGACTTCCCCAACCAGGGCTGGAATATCCAGCCCTCCTAACAATGCCCAGAACTTGAAGAGTGACAGCGCCCCTCTAAAACGCTGGAGAAGCAACCTCATCCACCCCTCTCTGGAGGTCACAGGATCCCCGTAGAAAACTGGAAATCCTTATCCTGGTATGCCTTCAAGGATTAAGTAAACAGTGGGCAAGAGTTAGAAGCCCCGACGACCTCCTCTCTGATCCCTTTCTCGGAATCCCTGTTCTCCCAGAAAGAAGGCCCACCGGTCCAATCTGAGAAGTCGCCATCTATGAAGTGTTCGGTTTCCAAGTCACCCTCAACTGTGGATACAATGGAGACCGAAGCACTCGTGGATGGTGACGAAAACGACCAGAACGGCAGAAAATGGAAGGTTGTTGAACGAAAGAAGGGCAAGACAATGTCCTAACTTCGTTGCGCCACTAATCCAGATAATGGTACTATTGTAGTCGACTAGCTGATACATCAATTGATATCCGTCTCTGCGGCCTCCATAGTCTCTTCAGGAATCTCGTTTGAGGTCTGGGTACGACACGTCTATGAGAGGATATCGCCCTTACTCTAAGGACAGAGTAGCTGTGGATGGTGCGACGACTGGTGATGTTTGTACCCCAGTTCGCTCCGACATCTTAAGCGACGAATTACTGCTCCGTACTCGGCTAGATGCAGTTGCAGTTCGCACTCCGTTGCCAGTAATGACGACGGTGTGCAACTTGTACATTCTACCGTACTACAATATTGAATCTTGAAATGCATGATCTCCAAGATCTGATCGTTCAGATACCTGCTCCTTTTCTCATGCTGGGAGACGTGAACGCCCGCAACCCACTCTAGGTATTTCCGTCTTCCTGTGCTAGGGGGAGGATGCTCGAGCGATTGATCAACCAGTTCGATCTTTGTGTGCTTAACACAGGGGAACCGACTCATTTCAGCAGCGTATATGTCACATTCTCAAACCTGGATGTACCGGGCGAGTTGGCCCTGAGGTCAGGGGCACGCGGCTGTGAGATTGCATCCGGGACATAGTGGGTTCGAATCCCACTGGCGGCAGCCCTGAAGATGGTTTTCCGTGGTTTCCTATTTTCACATCATGCAAATGCTGGGACTGTATCTTAATGAATGCCATGGCCTCTTCCTTCAACTCCTAGGCCTCTCCTATCCCATCGTCGCCATAAGACCTATCTGTGTGGATGCGATGTAAAGAAAAATAGCAACTAATCATCTTATTCACGCTGAGCGAAATAGTAGATTAGGGGTAGGCCTAAAATGTAATTCTCAAATTTTTATGTTATTAGTGTTCCTATCGGTAAATACGACATGACTAAAATTACATAGAATTAAATTTAAAATCATAACAGAGATATTCATGAATTTGTGTTATTGTTGCTAAGTCCATATCAAGGCCGAGCCACTAGAAAATGGGTTAACAGAATTTGATAAAATCGGTTTATACAGTTGCAGATTAAGAAACTACAGTAAAAGCTATTTTTAAAAAATTATTCATCCTGGATGAAATGATCGTTTAAGTGAAGACGCCAATAATTTAATTTTTAAATGCCTATGCTATTGGTCCTGTCGAAAAGTACTGCAAAACAGAATTTATAGAGAACACAGTTTACGATCATTTATGTTTTATTCAATTTTACTGCACCGACTATGACAGGAGTGGTATTTCAGAGCCGTGAAAAAACTAACTGTGAAAGGCTACAATATCAAAAGCTCATAAAATTGATCGACAAAAACATTACATTACGTTGACCATTACTTGTTTTGATGTTCCTTGTCTCTTATGCTGTCACTCATCTCCGATAAATGGGATTACTGATGCGTACCAATTATAATGCCTGCCTGAATATTGACGGAAAACAGCAGGGGGTAACGTTCTTCCCTAGCATACCATTCATCTGGTTCATCATAGTATTCCACCTATTAGATCCCTAACCTGACGCGCTGATTGGATGGATCAGTTTGCACAGTTAACGGAATAATTACAGACGCTCAATTATGACCTGGTGTAGAGTTACAATTTCGGCTTATTTCAAATTATTGCACCGTAATTCACTGAAATTATCAAAATTCAACCCTGATATGGGCCGTTTATTAAGAAAACCTTCTTCCTCTTCACTTTTATTGAATTCTACATTCATTTTATTCCAAAACAGCACCGAAGATGAGGTTCCTCCTATGGCTTTGAGGAAGAATTTGCCCCCATGTCAGATAGACTTCCCCACGCCATTGTAGAGAATTGAGATTCTCCGACTCATCGGGTAGTGCTAGGAAACAGGTGAATAAAAGGGCATAGTTTGTGTTCTGGGAACCTCCAATCTTGGACCCCTCTCCCCCACCCCCCGCGAAAATAAAAGTGTGTTCACGGCTCACAGCTATCTGCCGCCTGCTCATCCCAGCTCTGGAACTTTGGACTGTTAAATCGGCAGCGCAGTACTGTTCGTTAAAAGTGAGAAAATGTGTGGTTTTTCATTTGATCGAATATTTCATATGATAGAATTCCCACTGGCGTCATTGTAATGACCTATGTTGGTTTCAGTTGGGAAAACCACTAAGGCAATCTTTCTGAGTGTGTCGAAAGGCAGGTGTAGAGTGAGAGTCTGCCATTATAATGAAAATTCCCCAACTTGACTGTGACAGATGGTAGGCAAGAGGGCCTACCATTACAATGAAAATTCCCTAACCCAGTCTTCACATAACGAAAGACGTTTGGTGACTTCCCCGTCGCATTTCTAGATTAACGTAAGAGCTTTGCTATCATAATACAATCTTACGCACAACGTGTGCACTACCTAACACAGAATTCTCTATACAATGTGGAATTCCGTAGCGAAGCACGGGTACATCAGCTAGTTTAAAATAAAATTATTTATTCAACGAAGGAATTTGAAAATGAAGTAAAAATTAAAACAAAAATTATTGAATTAAGCCGAAAAATTACTAACGACACAAAGGGAACGTACGTTCCCTGAGTAACAGGAAACGTGTAATTTACATACTATACCATATGATCAGTGTAACCTTTCCCGATGCCTCTATCTTATGTTGTTGCGCCACGTTGGGCGACCAATTTTATATATGCCTTACTTTTGAGTTGCGACCTTTACCAGCATATCTGTCTTACGTTTTTGAAATATTACCTGTGCATACACATATGTAAATATTACTCCGGTCTCTTAATTGTAAGTATCGGGTCGCAAGTCACACAAAGATTCCAAACTGGAATTGTATTCACGAGCATAAGTTCTAACATATGGCATATAATCATTTCTCAGGGTAAAACTCACTTCGTTGTTCCTAAATGCATTAAGTAAATCGCGGATTCCGTTGAAGAGTCGCCATCCGTTGAAATATTTATAATATATCCTTATATTAAAAGAAGTTATCAGATCCTCACCTAATATTAAGCGTAAGCTAGCTCAATAATTCCGTATGCTATCCTACTACTATCTACTTAAGGATTATAAAAGCAAAATCAAATCTATATACAATTTATTAGCATGCTAATGTATAATTACAATGAATCATATATATTCATTGGCAATAAGGAAAGGAAAATCGTAATATTTTAAGTATCATCCCCAAAGTGCTTGGATTCCGGAATAAACATATTTGAAAAACGTTCAAATCTTCAATACATTTGCTTACATAATTGATAATAACCAAATTATACCATATCTTCCATGATTAAATTCGTATAAGGGGACAAATAGGGATCAGACCTTTATTAAATCAAGGAGGAGTGGAATATCTTTCATTTAATGTTGTCTGGAATTTTCTTTGGGGCATGAGTTAAGTTTTATTTTGGTTTTCGGTCTATTTGACCAACAATTTAAATATACGTTTGGCTTCTTGTTAGTGACTTTCCACGTTACGAGATAAGCATTAGCATTTTTAATTATGGGTTCAAAACACCCATATAGTTACCAAAAATTCCTATCATAACCCAAATGAATAGATTAATTCAGTACATCACCATCTGTACAACATAAACCAACCTAATCTAGTACGGAGTGCCATAGATTTGACGGTACGTCCTTCTAATCTGCGAAAATCGTGCCATACAGTGCAAGTCATGTGCTAAAATATTTACATACTCCCAAATATTTCTTCGCTGTGCCATAGTTTCGATAAAGCAGACCGTACTTCGTGTAAGCGCTAACATGCTGACCTTCAAATACGTAAATGTGCGAGATTTCATTATACTCCTAAAGATATATATATCGTAATACGTAACAAACACGTAACCTCACCATATCCTCTTCCGAAAGTTACAACGAAACAAAAACAGCATGGATCGAAACATGCATTCAACTCAACATGGCCTATATTCATTACTTGCAGTGCTAACCCAAATCTAAATATATTACGTAACACAGGAATCCGCATTTCATTTATCTATCCCATTCTTCAATAACGAACAGAAGCATGTTTCCTCATTCTACATATAACATGCCACATTAACATTTCATTTCCTCTGTAAATATATATATTCCTTCATATTTAAAATATATCATCACTCAATTCCACTAAAATAACCCCTGTGTTACGGACGCAGTATTCAATAACCTGACTATACTTTATACACTGCAACTTCGTAATATCAAACACTTCTTTACCATATTATTATCATACTGGCCATGGTTGGTATACATATTGACCCGAATTTCTAGGTTACGTCTTATATCTCGCTTATATTTATACATCCACAACTGGTTAAACGCTTCACGGTCTATACGTATTAATTGGCACAAAACATGCATAAATACACAGTCAGATCTAGTTTCCAATAACCTTAACATTATCACATTAGCACTGCAGTTATATAGCACAAAATAGCACTTTTCATCGGCTAATAAATCGCATTTATATTCATATATCTTCTCATTGGCACTTGATCTCTTATATCTAGCACTCCTGTACACCTATAAATATTTTTCATTAATTGATTTGAAATTCATTACGATGCAACTCGTAATACTTATCTCGTAACTGGATTTCTGCTGGCTCTCAGCTGGACTACGGCATCATGGAACAGGCAATCGCTGCGATCCGAAGACTACGTCATCTGCGGCTTCATCTTGGATCTTGGCTTGAGCTAATCAGTCTTGAGCAAAACATTTCCTCTGTTTAAGCTGAGTCCATGTCACCAGTCATCATGCAATCATAAAAAAAACAAATACATGGTAGAGTATATAGTATACTGGTGAAAAATAGGCAATTCAATTCCCAATACTTGTTGTTGGAAACTCGTGTTAGACGAAAATATTCTTTTCTTTAAATTTATAATGTTCTCTAATTTTGCCTATTCCTTGTTCTTTCTTTTGCTTAAACAGCTATTGCCTCCCTCCTGGAAACAATAAATTTTGCCGTTATGGTACTACTTTCGGCAACGTGTAATTCAGCTGAAGCTTTCTTTCCCCGATTCTGACTTCAGATCTCACAGTGACGAATATTTCTTTCAAATATACTCCTTTTCCGTATTGTATTCTTGCAGATAGAGTCTTCTATTCCGTTAATATATCAATATTTCCGTATGTGACGTTGAGTTGATCTTTTAATAATCTTATTGTAAGCCGTGCAGCTTCCCTTAAACTTGTATCTTTCATCAGTCACAAAGTAGTCAAGAATCGTTCTCTTTCAAATTTTTTCCGTCCGTCATTATTTAACTCTTGAAATTCTTTTCCCTTGCGGCCGGGCGATATCGATTTATTCGATCACTACTCTGTGTACTTGCACCTGAAGTTATTGTCCGCCATCTTTGTCCACTGAATTCATTACATTGACGGCCGCTAATGTAACGTAATGGTACAATACTGTCACACATAAAGCGGATGACGAGATGAGCGGTAGTCGCGTCATCGGCTAATATGCGGTTTTAATTTTACTAAATAATTTATTTTGAACTTTTTAATATTACACTTGGTTATATTTAGTTCAGAAGTACCATTATACCAATTTTTCTGAAACGTTCATACAAGTTTAGTTTTTTTGTTATATAATTGGATTTGATATGTATAAACATAAGTTCATCCAAATAGTTTGGAAACAAAAACTTACAAACGTAACTAAAACACTCATAAGTACAAGTATGCCATACAGTTCGGTGGCAAAGGACACTTTGTCTGAGGAAGTTGGTCACCTGATAGCTGTATGTCCCCTCAGTGATGTGACGTTCTAAGTCGCTAGCATCCTAGTTAGCCAACTGAAACATGTGTACCAAATGAACCGAGACCGAAGGACATCCAATATGTTGATCAAAGATCAAAAGTGATATATATGGCGACCAAAGGCTGCATCAAACTGTTGATGTCGGGAAAGTCTCCATCGTTCCTTCCTCAGATGATCCAGAAAGCCGGTGAGTGTGATGAACATTGGTTGCTTATAGCCAGAAAGGTTGTAATCAATGGCAGCGGCTAGAAACCATAGGACTGCGTTCCTCTTCTTGCTTGATCGTTGCGGAACGTCAAATTGCAGAAGCGTTTGTTGGAGATAATTATCAGAATCTGCACCCTGTATTTTTTTGATAACTTTCAACGTCCATTTCCACATGACAGTAGCATTTAGGCACGTAGTAATCCGGTGAACCAAGGTTTCTGTAGAATCACAGAGAGAGCATCTGTCATCCACCAGCTGCTCATGTCTTTTCAGTTTTTCACCTGTAGGGATGATTTAATTTAGACACCTGTATACCGACACTCTCCATTCTAGGGGTAGCCACTGATTGCAGGTAATTTTTCAGATTAGTTGCCAGTTCCTAGTGGGGTGTTTTAGTTGAATGTTCGGCTCGAAGTGTCTATTTTGAAGCAGGAAGTTGTACAGCTGTTTCACGTGATCAAAGGATCAGTCTAAGACTTGGTTATGCGGAAGCTGTTCAATAATTGCTAGTGCTCTCTTGTAACAATATTTGAATTCACGGGTTCTTCGGAAATTGGGATCTTCTCTTAGCTGACTGAAGTGACAATCGAAGGATTCTCCCCTCATATGCATTGCCTTGATGATGTGTTTGACGAAGAGGGAACTACATTTCAGTTCCACTGCATACAGTCCCAATCCGCCAAGATGTTCCTTTAAGATTAGCTGTTCTCGTCGCACTCTGTACCGAAAGTCTTTCCAAAGATAGTAGCCAATTGACATTTCTATACGTTGACAGAAAACATGCGGAGCAGGTAGTATTTGTGCGATGTACCAGATTTTAGATACTGCGTAAGTGTTAATAAACCAATTTTTTTGAAATAAATTGAGCCTTCGTGCGAGATTTTCTGCAAACGGGAAGCAAATTCCGTTCAAGAGAGCATTCCAATGTAGTTCTATTGTCTCGATGCGTTCGAGTGTTTCTTGCAGGCCGAGGCTCCGTCTTAGGTCAGAGAGATCGGCGAACTCTGTGAGTATGTGGGCCACGGTGAAGTCGACACCACAAGAACACACTGGGAGTCTTCCCACTTTAGGAGATAAGAGTGTGTAGATAGTCAATAACCTATCCTCAGCCTACACAATACTATGGCCTCTCTCCGTGAAGGCCGGAAAGAGGACCGCCACCGGGTGGTTGTCTTCTTAATTGCTCTCAACTTGTTGGGGGTTCGGATAGCTAGCCACTCCGATTCCCAGGACGCCAAGATGGTTCGACGTAGCTGAGAACACATAACTTTAGGAGGTACATAGTAGGCCTTGGGGGTAAAAGTAGCGCTTCATTTGCAGCTTTATCGGCATGTTCATTTCGCGCAAACCCAACGTTGCTTGGAATCCACGCATAAGTGATTCTGGTGCCAGCATCACATAACCCCAGCATTTGCCTGGTGTAAAAATGGGAAACCACGGAAAACCATCTTCAGGGCTGCCGACAGTGGGATTCGAACCCACTATCTCCCGGATGCAAGCCCACACCTGCGCGCTCCTAACCACATGGCCAACTCGCCCGGTAATTAGATGATTTCTAGCCTAGATTGTAGTGCTTCATTCTCCGATATTACATACGATTTTCATTAAATTATCTTCAGCCGTTTTCTTGTGATGCGTGTACATATAGTACATACACAAACATACATACAAATATGCATACGTACAGTCAGACAGAAATTACGGAAAATTAAAAAGTGCATTTGCTTGTTACTGTAGACATGACCGATACAGAGAGATAATTATTTTTAATTCTGATCTATGTTCAGAAAAAAACTGTTATTTTATATCCATACATTTCTTTTCCGCTTAATTTGTTCAGAGAGGATTATTAGTTGTACTTCCTCTTAAAATAAACATTACCACCTGTACATCCACAGACGCTGTTCAGTTTACATCACTAATATCAAAATCCTTGTTAATCTGCTTCTTTCAAACATATATTCAAACTTCGAAGATTCTGTGTTCCGTATTCCTCGTAAATTAACGATATCAACAGTCACGCTAAACATAAATCCTGCCCCAAGTTCTGTGCTCGAACCTCGCTATTGATTTCCTTTTTTGCAGATGGTCGACATTTATTCAGCTCATCCGGCTGAAGTGTCTGTGACTACAACAAGAGGTGCGGTGTTCTCCTGAACTCTTTGTGTAGTAACCACTTTTAGGATCAGTATAACGATGACTAAGAGTTCCGCACGGCAACTTTGAAAACACATTAGCGCATTTCGTTACTTCTCAAAGGGTGTACGATATAAGTAACGTGATTTCACTAGGAACACATTGAAGGAAATGTGAAAAATATCTGCTTCTCAGCACATGTTACGAAAGTTATGGACGGCGTTGCAGAATCTCTTACTGGGGCTCGGTCTTATAACCAGCCTGTATGGGCGATAGGTTTATACTTGCTGAGTTCCATCCATTACAGTGAGGTGATGTTGTAGAAAACACACGTAGCTGGCCTTATCATTCGACGAACATCATTGCTACCTCATGCTGAACTGTACGACATACGAAGAGAAGGTTTACATCAGGCAGTGTGCAATATCTTGAGACACTTAGGCCCACACGATCTCCCAGAGGCAGGAGATAACGTTAAGAATTGTCCGAAGACGAATGAAGAGCACCGTGGAGAGTTCATACAACGTCCTCGCCTCCGAAGTACTAAACATATGTCACGCTATCAGTTTACGAATACGTAATTTATTATTAATTACTCAGAAGCAATATGGATAGCTGGAGGGTACAAGGGCACTTGGACGATAGAGTTGAGCATGTTAAGTGGCTTAACAAGTGGGACCTGAACGAACGAAAAAATGCGAAGACGAAATAGAAGACCTTAAATGAAGGACGATGAGAATCATTGTGATATTGACTCATTCTTAACTACCTCTGATGATGTAACTTCAATCTCAATATACCTTCTTGAAAATAAGTTGGCTGTATTGATACATCTCGTGAATGTTATCGGCAAACATACTATCTAATGCTTATTAAAAGCCGGTAAGATGTGGTGGTGGCATTGGTAGTGATTCTCATCTAATGAGATGCAGAACTAAATTACAACACTCTCTTGATCTTCATCAGATTATAAAACAAAAGTTCGATACTTCGAATGAAAGCATAGGTTAAAGAAATTGTATTCTAGTGAAGAAATACTAGAATCTCGAAGAACGTAATCAGTCGAAGTCAGAAGAGAACAAGAAATGATCAAGGGAGATCAAATAGGAATGATTCATGAGAGGAGCCTTGCACTTGGTCACCACACTCATGGTGCACGTCGAGAACCCCTGGAAGTTCACCGCCTGTAGTCGGTGCGGATGTGTTTTTACCACAAGGTGGGTGTGTTGAATGTAGAGATGTACTTAAGGAAATAGTTCACGAGAAGAGAAATGATCGGAGTCTGTGGATTGGTGGAATTCAAGACGAGGAAATGTGAACAGCAGAAAATTTCGCCACACACACAACGCAGAAAATGACTTTGAATAGAATATTCATCGGAGTGGTCAATTACTGGACATTCGAATTGTATGTTTCTTAAGAAGCAAAGTGTTTTAGACCAAGCGGACGACCAATAGCGGTTTAACGATGTTACCAGGTACTGAAAAGCTGAGTGAGTGCTGTGATGGTGATCGTAAAGCGTATTCGTATTTTAGTAACACCCGAAGTACTGAAGTTCCTTCCAGATTCACATCCAATGTAGTTCAATTATATGCAACGAGGATTGAAGCCGACACTCCGAGGATAGCAGCTAACTAGCGAGCATTTCCAGGATCATCTAAACGTAATGAACTGAACTAAATCTAATTAACTAGTTCCTTTTTGAGAAGTCGGGGAAGAGGGGGGAACTTGTGAGGCAGTCACGAGTCGTGGCTGATGAGTCTGCCCATGCTGACGGACACTGTCCGCTTTAAACATCAGTGTCTCACTGATCGCTACTGTCTTATGTTCACGTACAGGTATTGCGCGTGCGGTTGAGCACCGACATCTGTACAGGCTTAACGATCCATCTGTCACTAGGGTGAAATTTTTTTTGTCCGGTCAGCTGATTTAGTTAGCGGTTGAGGTAAAAATATTTCCTATTCCCTGCTAATATTCTTATTATTGTATTGATGTTAATACTAGTTTTATCTGAAAAGGTTTCGCTAAAATAGTTTTTTTTAACTTTTTACTTTTGTTTGATTCTCAGAGTGAAGGAGTGTTGATCCTGGCAAGAAACGTATGTCAGCAAGTCAATGGAGATTCTTCCGTACTGAATGTGCAAAATTAAGAAAGACATTGCCAACAAAATAATGAAAAATGGTTTGGAAAGGACATTTTCCGAATTTACTCAGGGAATGGTTCATTAAGGTATGATGACTTGACCACTAGCTGAAGTAACAAGTGTTTATTTAAAGTCTAAATTAATCCTATGAGCTTACTTCATCAGAATCAAGCGATAAGCACAGAATTCTGATCTAAAAGACTAACTAGCATATGTTTAAGAGAGACGTTGTTTAAAATATTCGTCCCAGTTGCGTTTAACCACTACAATCTGCTGGTTGTAGAATTGTAATAGCGAGGATAGACGCGATTCTTGCTAATGAGGATAGCAAGTGTTGGCACTTACTTTTAACTTTATGCTAAACCATGTTTAAAACTCTGACTGTGGATTTTTGTCCATATAAATATGGGGATTGGTATTAACGGAATGTTCCACCCAAAAGAGAAACATGAACACAATGGTTCTTTCGTGCAGGGTTACCACCATACTTTAGAATAGAAAATTGTAGGAACGGCATTAAGTCTCAGAATTCTTTTCTCATCCTCTCCACTTTTCCCACATATGTAGCTCAAGGTGGGTTCCCAGTGAAATAAAATGAGATACCGATAATTCCAGGCAACTATATTGTGGATACTTAGATTACTTTAAGAAAAGTATGTTGGACTTTCTTCACGATGTTTCATTAGGAGACCACCATTTTCTTTTAAATATGGCAGCCCATGGCTTTCTTCGAATTGGGTCCCTGCGAAATACGTTCATGGTAATTCCCTTCCCCGGTCTGTTGGTAAAGCCGAAAGTTTAACAACCGGGCATTTTCACCAACTGTGTGAACTACGACTTCTAAAACATTGTGTTCCTAATACACTGTTAGGGACGAACATGGCGGTGCTAGCGCAGTTCCAGGGTTAATCAGAAATCGAATCGAGTTGGCCACACAGTATCTATATATTAGTTGTAGTCTAGCCTAGACCTATCCTAATGGCAAAGCTGTCAAAGATCCAAACACTTTTCCAACTGATCATACGTACTAATTTGCCCTAAACTTTTTTATGTAAAACACGACTTTAGAAATTTTTTTTGGCTTGATATGTAATAGCAACTTCTAGCATAGTGTGAAGTTAACGACTTTGATTTTGCCCAGGTAAAACAACTCTTAGCCATAACGTTAGTTAGTTACAAAACCAATCTTTAGCCTAAACTTATCTTTTAACAAGATGAACTCACGACTTGTTTTCTTTCGGTGAAAAAACGTTTTATATGGACTCGTTTTTTGCAACCTCTCGCAGTAACATAAGTAACAGTTACACATGTCTTTCTAAGCGGACAGTAAAATTTGGCATTCTTGGGTGTTATCTGAATAAATAATATATTATGTAAGCGATCATGCATTCTCTAGCTATGTTTCGCATGACGTCAGCAAATAAACTGCAGGTGTGCTGAAGATCATGTTTTGCAAGACAGCAGCATGTGTAAACTGAAATCGTATGCATTCACTCACTCTTATCTAAGAAAGAAGATCCGACAGCTCTCTTATCAACAGTAAGTTAAAAAAAACTTTGTATCCGGTTTGCTTGAGAATGATCTGACACTATGCTTCCTCACGCTTATATCTGAGGAGTATATATGAAGAAAGCTTGGAGTACATTTTTACATTCACGAACCTAGTTGCTGCTTGATGTACTGCTTCTGCTGGTGTTTTCGGTCTCAAGTAAGTAGAGATTTTATTGTCTACTGAAATTTAGTTATAGATGTGCTCAAACACAACCTTATACGAGAACAGAAAAAATCTCACTTCAGCGGTCCATTTTCACATGCTTATTAACAAGTGTGCGATTTTTATTCTTTCAGATTATTGAAGTTATCCGGGCTGAGCAGATCGCTTCAGGGTCTAGATGCTGCTCGTTGTAATGCTTCTACTAGTATTTTCTTTTTCAGGTATGTGAAGTTTTAAATTTAGTAAAACCTTAACATTATTGGCTTAGAGATCCAACACTGATAAATGCACTCATACAAGAGTAGACATAAGCTCATATTCTGGGTTACATTTTTACACGTGTATTGAAACGTGTACGTTTTTCTGTTTCAGAATGGAGAAGTTGACTCTGCTTCAGAATATCGCTTCAACATCTTAGAGTACAAGGAGAGGCCAGACCCTGCGGCCAAACCGACTTCAACGAGCTTTAATGTATGTACCTTTGGGGGGACCCTCAACTGTAACTCGTGTATAAATGTTTAAGGTCAACACGCTTTCGCTATCGAAAACATGAGGACAAATGTTATGACCCATGATCCGCTTGGCATCAAGTGGAGGTGAAACAACACTAGAAGGCGAAGACATTTCACTTAAACATGTCAGGTGCGCCACCTAATGTCTAAGTCAAAATGTGTCCGCCTTTTAGTGTTTTATCAACCTCACTTGGTCCGAAGGGGAACCTGCTCATGGCATTAGTCCTCCTTTTTCGAAACTAAAGCCAATTGACCTGAACACTTATACACGAGTTACTTTAGAGTGCTCTCCATAAGGTACACTGAAGATCGCTGTAATCGGTTGGACGCAGGGTGTGGTCTCTCCTTGTTAGTTGCTGCTTGGTGTACTGCTTCTGCTGGTGTTCTTCTTTTCGCAGGTAAGTAAAGATTTAAATTCAAAATATTAAGTAAAATTAAAATGCCCCGAGAAAATGATGACGTAATTTATTTTCCGTAGGCCTATAGCTTACTGAACAACCTCCAAACTCGAGTACATATTATAATTTAGTCAACGGTAAATTATGTGTTTTGAAATGCTGATTCGCATTTCTTTGCGAGGGCACAATTATATCTGAGTACCCGCACATATCCTGCAACTGCATTGAAATACTTAGACTTTGATTTAACTTTCTCCCTCAAAGTAGCAAAGAAGTGTATCAAAGTATTACTCTCAATACTTAATATAAAAAGAAAGTGACTTTTAAACTTTATCGTAAACAGGTGAAAATACGTATCTATGGTGATGAAGCGCGTATTTCCCTATGACAGTGTAACAAAGTGCATTTGTATTAAGTATTAAAGTGATATAAATTAAACTGTATTGTACCTTTTTACAGTGTATTTGTCAATAAGACTAACTAACTCATTCACTGATAGTTATCAAGGCTTCCATTCTTAGTAGAAAAGTTGAGATTTAACTTTTGATAGCTGAGATAATATTAAAACATTCATAATATAATTACTAAATTATTTCAAATCGAAGCATTCTTGCCAGACATAAACTTGCTCAGCGCAGTAATAATACGTGATACAGTCATTAATTTCTGAGACTGACCGCACGATGGCGCTGTGGTGCACTATAGCGCATAGTTGCCGCCATGGTATGGTACCATGTCAGTTAGTCTCCCTTCCCTGCAAGAGACAGTTGAGTGCATGCACTAGGAGCAGATGCACGGTGGCTGTTGTGACGGTGATTTGAATGCGCCGGTCGGACCTTGACATGTCACAGTCTGAGCAACGGGAATACATCACGTTCTGCCAGAAATTAGGCAAAACCGCTGCCGGAACGTTTGAAATGATGGCAACAGGTTTACAGTGAGGACGCATTGAGTCGCAGTGTTGTCTTTAGGTGGAACCGAAGTTTTGTGCAAGGACGCGACAGTTTGGAAGATGATGTGCGTACTGGTCGAACGGAAATCAAGTTCCAAGAAGCTGCAACGTCAGCGCGTGCCAACCGCTCACAATCGGTAGACGATATCGCAGCAGCAATAGGGGTCAGCCATTGTACATGCCACAAAATTCTGACGATGACCTCAACATATCTCGTGTTACATAGCCCAGTGTGCCACGAATACTGTCGCAAAACAACGTGATGATAGCATGATTATTTGTGGTGACCTCTTCAGTAGTGCTGACGATGATCCGACGTTTCTCAACCGGATAATATCTGGAGACGTATCATGGTGTTTCCTTTCAGTGGTGGTGCTTCCAGCAGCTATACCAACGTTGGCAAACGTGCATAACGGCCAACGGCGACTATTTTGAGGATGGATGTTGTTCTGTGTAGGTGTACGCCGTGTAAGGCGGCACCGTGTGTAACACACAGAGTCGTGTGAGTGCCTATCCTCCAGGCGTCAAGTCTCAGAATTTAATGACTGTACTACGTTTGTTCCCGTGCAGCCAGTGCCTGGCTACGTTTAGAAGACAGTATTACTCTTGTATAAGCTTGTGTTTGAGGACATCTACTAGTTTCAACTGTGTAGAACCTCTAAACACAATAATGTTAAGCGTATCACAAAATTCTAGAACACAATAAAATCTTTACTTACTTGAGATTAAATCACTAGCAGCAGTAGAACACCAACAGCAACTAGGGTCTTGAATGTAAAATGTACTCCAAGCTATTTAGATACATACTCGGATTTAAACGTGAGAATGCACAGTTTTAATATGTTCTCAAGCAAACGGGATACCAAGCATTTTTACTTACTCTTGATAAGAGAGCTGTCGGATCACCTTTCTCTCTCAGATGAGTGAAGATATGCATACGATTTCAGTCTACACATGCTGCTGTCTTGCAGAACGTGATCTTCAGCACACCTGCAGTTTAATTGCTGACATCATTCGAACTCTGAGAAAGCATGACTGGTGGTGGTGATTATTGTTTTAAGAGGAAGTACAACTAGGCAACCATTTTCTGTATAACACTACTCAGAGAAGAAATATTATGTATCGTCAAAGGAAGACAAGGGCCACGAAGGGCATGAAGATGAAAGACTCCCTCGGTCACGAGTGCTCTAATACCGTCGGGGTCCATAAAGAACAAAAGTTGACAAAGAAAGGTCGGATAGGATAGATGAAAGCGAGGAGCCGGGTACAAGTTAGCGGAACAAATGCCAGGACTCAGTCAAGGACCCCTCGATCGGAACACCACGCTCCCAAGCTGCGAGAGACTGGAGCTCATTCAAATCGGCTCTTACAATAGGCAGGGAATACCGTGGGTGTTTCTCTACTGCCCCCACCCACAGGGGGTAGAATGTATGGCTACTTACATTAGACATTCTTTACACAGCTAACACCTAAGAATACAACATCCAAATAAATATATAACTTTTACTTGGTTACTATGATAGGTTGCTAAAGGCAAGGCCACTCAAAACTATTTTATCATGAAAAAGAAGAAAGCATCATGGGCGAGTTCATCCTGTTAAAGGAATAATTGTTGACATTTTTTAGCAACTAACGGTTTAATATTTATTCAATTAAGAGTCTCTTTACTTAGTCAAAGTCGTTAACTGCGTGCGTCCCTGTAGTTTCTACACTGAGCTAGAACTTGCTATTACATATCAAGCAACCCATGAATATTAAAATAATTTTTTACCTAAAACATTTAAGGGGAATTAATATGTATGTTTAGTTGAAAAGTTGGTTGGATCTATAACAGCTCTACGATTAGGAATGGCCTGGTCTAGATATCAATGAAGCGAGGAAAATGAAATGTAAGGTCAGCGTAACGTTAAGCCCATTGTTTTCCTCACTGAGCCAGAATTTGCTATTACATATCAGTCTCTCAAGCTGGAATAAACTGTTTAGGGAGAGGAAAAAAGTCAATTTTCAGCCCCTAACTCCGAAGGTAGCAAAGCTAAACCATTCTAGCACACATCATGTGAACGTTACACACACAGACGCGCGCACTTTATGTGTAGAAACTATCTTACTTACGAAAGGTCAGCGTAGCCTACGTGTGGACGGAGTCTTGTAAAAGTGAACACTTCTCCCGAAGTAGAGGAGGTTTTTTTTCTGGCAGAGGTGAGGTGCAGCTTCTAAACCAGCCTTTCTTCAATCTCTGGCAGCACCGTGAATCGAACCCGAGTTTCCGCTAACTCTTTTACTAGAGAGGCCAAGCCCAGCTGAAGCCTCGAATAATATTTCACAAACATATATTTAGCTGCTTTCCTTAAATAATCATTGTGAGCTGATCGCGTTCCCGCCACCCGTAAGCCCTGCTTTCCTTTCGAGGAAGCCGTGTTTGTTCAATCACGTCGACGGAAACGCGAGTCGTGTTTACGCGACGTGTTTATTGTTTTGCTAGGGGTAGCGGGTCAATCTACTCAGTGGACGAACGGACAGCGCCTGAGTGTGTTGAAATGGATGAAAACCGAATAGGCAGATGACTGCAATGCTTATTGTGAAATATATAATGGATGATGATGAGGAAGAGGGCTATATGTTCACAAATATGCGAAATTCAGAAAGGATGTTAGTGACATTTTTCCAAATGGGAGGATTAAAAAAAGGTTTTTATCAGTACCCATCTCATTGAAGAAGAACGATAGTTTAAAAGATACACAGAAGAAAATGGAAATAGCAACACCGAGAATGAGTGGTGCTACATTGCTGCAATTGAACATGCAGGACGAGTGTTGTGATTCCATGATTACAATTTCAGGTCCCTCTGACCACAAGTTTGGACAACAATCAATACAGGATGTGCCCACCACGAGTTGCAATTCATTGATGAATTCGTCGAGGCATGAAGTCAATAAGGCCCTGGATCGCTTCCTGAGGAATTATGGCCAATGCTTGCTGCTCTCCATGGGTCAGTTGTTCCAGAGTTGTGGGTGGCTCAGGACGGTTGACCAGTTGTCGACCCATCATGTCCCACACATGCTCAATAGGAGTGAGGTCCGGGGATCTGGCGGGCCATTCTAAGGTTGTGATGTCAGGGAGAGCGTCTCTGGAGATGTGTACAGCGTGAACCCGGGCTTTGTCCTGCTGAAACATCCCATTAGCAATGTTCGGCATTATAGGGACAACCACTGGATTGAGTACTCTATCAAAGTACTGTCGAGCAGTCATAGTGCTATCAACAAGCACTAATTGCGATTTCACATTAAAGCCAATAGCTCCCCAGACCATAATGCTTGGTGTTTGCCCTATTTGCTTCTCGACAATAAGACGTGTGTCACCAGTCACCAATCACCAGTCACCAGACCAGCCTTACACGTCGCTGTTGTGGGGTCAGTGGAACTCCTTCTGCAGGGACACGAGCTCGTAAGCCAGCTGCACGCAGGCGTTTACCAACTGTTTGTTGTGTAACGTGGGGTGCCACAGCTGCTCGAATTTGCGCTGCTGTTGATTGGGGTTCCATCCGGGCCATCCGAATGATGCGGTGATTCTCTCTCACAGTTGTCTGTCGCGCTGGGTCTGTGCTAGGTCTACGAGTGTAAGTACCTTCATTTGACCACTGCTGCCATACACGTTGTACCGTAGATGCCTGTCGGCCAACACGTGCAGCGACAGACCTTAGCGATAATCCAGCGTCACATAGCCTAATAATCCGAGCCCTCTCAAACGGCGACAGTTGTTGATAGCGTGTTCTCCTCTGTCGTCGGGGCTTGTTTGACGGGGAACACTTCACTGCATAGACAGTAAGTCAACTACGCTACACCAGAGTCCGTATACTGGAGTTGATTCCTCCGCGACCAATCACGTGGCAACAATCCAATGGGTCTGAAACTTTGATCGTTTACATACTTACATGGCATCGTTCCATATCTTCAAAATCAACACAAACGACCAATGCCTTCATGGTGTTGCAATTACCTTTTTCTTAAGTGTATTTTAGATTAACTCGCGAAAGATTCAGATTCGTTTTGAACCTAACAGAAGAGTACTTGATGACTTCCTCCTGCAACAGAGAGAAATCACCTTTTACAGCTGCCGAAAATTTGGCCACAACTCTGAGGTAAGTGAGCATATAATAAAAATAAGAAATGCACTTATGGTGTTTATTTTATTTTTAAGCAATGTTATTATACATATCTGTATAAGTTCAGTATTAACAGTCGGGCGACTCATCTTAGAAGGTGTGAACTGTGTCACTGGCAGCGTTGTAAGCTCTTGAGTGAGAAGTGAATGGTGATGTTGATGGAGAGTAGGCCGTCTGGTTTTCATACCATATACTTGTGAATGCTGCTAGTTCCATACTTCCATTTCTGTAAGGATTTCAAATATTTAGGCTTTCAAACGAGTGGCGAGATCTGACGAATTGTTTTAGAGTAGTCGCCAAGGTTTCAAGAAATATGTCCTTTTCATCGTCATCTTTCAAAATGTTCTCCGTCGTCCTGCTTTTTCAACTACTTATTAAGAGCACCATTTAGTTTCCTCCCTTTGATTTCGGGGATTGAAATGCAGACGTTTGAATTTCTGAGAATGGAGTGTGCGAATGCAAAGATGATTGGTTATTCGCGAGAAGTTTTTTCTTTCAGTCGTTCGATTGGGGTACCTTCTTCACCTCCTCCTAAGTTACCAAAGTCAGTTTCTGTAGTTGAAATTGATGGCACATTCTTGCCATGTCCTGCTCCAACGCTAAATGGTTAGCGTGCTGACCTTTGGCCCAGAGAGTCCCGGGTTCGATTCCCGGCCAGGTCGGGGATTTTGACCTTAAATGTTTAATTTCCGTTCCTCAGAGACTGGATGTTTGTGCTGTCCTCAACGTCCCCACAACTAACACAACACACATAACACTATCCGCCAAGACAATAACACACAGTTACCTACACATGGCATATGTCGCCCACTCTCATCGGAGGGTCAGCCTTACAAGGGGTGCACCCGGCTGGAAATAGCGACACGAAATTCTTCATATTGTTCGCATCAGTAGCAATGTTCGTAAAACTGATAATTTCATTAGCAACACATCCAAATCCCAACCGTTCCTAGTAAAAAGCCCTTTCCTTTTTATCAACACTGCCTGTTGCAGCATTCCCTTCATTTTGTTCCCTCTTGTAGTGATCTCCCATACTTGTCTGTCTTCCCTTGCATTCACCTCCTGCGACAGACAAACACGACACCTATATCCTGTCGTGCATAAAGCATTGTATTCCATGCGTACCTATAACATTTCTTTCTTTCTGTAAAATGTGTAACAGCGTAAAATATGGTTCTGTTGGTTAGACTTAAACCGAAAGAAAGTCGAAAGCTTTAAAAAAAAGATTTCTGAAAGGCCCAAACAAAAATATTTGCACGAAGAAGTGTTTGACCTGTTCAGTTGTGAATTTGAACAACATGAATGCACTTATTTCTATCCGGCATTTACTGCATATTTTTCATTATCTTTCAGGTTTCTGGCCACGGGAGAATCATACCGGTCACCGTAATTTGGTTACTGCATCTCCCCTTCTGCTATAAGCACCGTCGTACCTAGGATATTCGCTGTGCTACAAAAGAGATTTGTGCCTGCCCCTGATCACATACACTGGGACCAGAAATCTGAAGTGTTGGGGTTTCCCTATCAGCGTAGCACCTTCAAAATCAGGAAGTCTATTCTTCAACTGCAAGGGATATTTTTCTATTGTGCTACTTGCAATGGTCGATGATAACGGCAAGTTTCTTGTTATTGATGTGGGGAAATCTCCACTCCGCCACCAGACCGCAAGAAACTACGAATCTGCTTGGAAATATCACTCAGTATTATCTTGATCAGGTTGAAACATGTATTCAAAATGTTGACATTCTTCCTGTTGCAGTGTATTTTTTTAAGTAACTTTACAATATAATAAATGGAATCCCCATCATGTCACAGAACTTCGCCTATTATAAACCTGATGGCTCAGGGGCCTAATTATTCCGTCCTGCAAACGAGTTCACTCTCGTGGCTGCGGACTGCGTAGCACATCGAGTGGCTAATAAAGGAAAGAGAGAATTTTGCATGGCCGTGTACTTTGAAAATAACTTTTTAGGAAGCTTAACTGCAGTCCCCTTCTCTTTCAATACCGTGTTCTCACTTTACGAGTAAACTTCCCGTCATTCTGCCGTGGTGCAACTTCGGGCTCTCGCGTGTGAAGTTGCTCCTGAGAATTGTACCAGAACGTGTGTGCGACTGTTGTTTGTGTATTAAGTAATCGATTGGGAAAGGACGTATTCGATAACAGAGAATTCATTTGGCCAAAAAAAGGAAAGATAACTGTACAATATGGCGGAACAGTGCTGCCAACTTGGCCGCCATGTTGGCCGCTATATCGTGAATTAGAACTCGCGCCGAGTTAGTCCGCGCGCCTATAGCGTACTCTTGGAATAATTGTGCTGTCATCTGACGTACGGTATCCAATAAAGAAAACTCATAAAACGTTAAGTGGATGTACCGAGCGGTACCACTGATTCGACGTAGTAAGGTATAAATTATCGAGGAATATCATATCGATCTGTAGGAATCGTTTGCATACGTCGATGTATAATAATAATAATGGCGTGTGGCCTCCGGAGAGGCTTCGTGCAGGTCTTTTATTTTCACTCCCGTGGGCGACCTGCGCCTCGTGATGAGGATGAAATGATGATGAAGTCGTCATGTAGGCATACACTCATTCCCCGTTAAAATTCCAGACTATGGCGGGAATCTAACCCGGAACCCATTGTGACCAACGGACAAAACGCTAATTATTTAGCCATGGGGACGGACACTGGCGGAAAATGAAACCCCAACACCAAAAGGAGATGAGTTTAGAGGAATGCAATTTAGGCTAAGCAATCGTCTAGCTTCCAGGTCTCAGATTCAAGAAGCCATGTGACATGGGGATACACCAATAACTGCTTTAGTGGCCATATTTTTTAATGCAATGTGTCATTCAGGTGTCGTATGCCATTTTGTGGGATGGAGTTCATACCTGCTGCACTTGAACATTCAAACCAGCGACGCTTAAAGCTGGTATTGGATGACGCTGGATTTGTCCTCCCGTTATGTCCCAGTAATGCTCAATGGGCGAAGGTCAAGGCGGCTGGTCGAGTCTCTGTAGAGCACAGTGGTGACAGCAGAGGCATGAGGACCGGCATTATCTTATTGGGAATGCAGTACGATGCACCAAAGTCATGCACTCCGTAATGGCCCGTGTGCGGCCAGACACCGGTCTTATTGAGGCAGTGCTTTCTCGTGACCATTGTTGTCAACACCGATGGACTGCGGATGCATCCCTGCCAGGATGTTCTGCAATATCGCGAAAAGAACATCCACCTTCTCGTAACCTTATTAGACGGCCTATTTCAAACTGAGTAACCTGCTGATACCGCCTGCTTCATCTCATTACAAAGAGTCCCACTGCTCTTCACATTATAACAGAGTAAACCATCAGTCGAAACGTATTTCAACATTTTGCCAGGCTCTTCTCGAAAGACTTGTTGACAAAGTTTTAATGTAGGGTGCCTCTTGGAACCCTTTAGCGAGTAGTGGTAAGTATGCATTCAAAAGTGTTCGATATTGGCATTCTTCGAGACAGTTACGACCCTTTTGTGCGGTTATATGCTCATGCTCATAAATATTTGCAAAGAAATGAATTTACACCTTTGGGATCACCTACACATTTTCCCATGGATTTTTCCTTTTTCCAGTTCACCATCCAATATTTTACATAATATTTCCCCTGTGTTGTCAATTGAATCCTAAAATGTGAGGACGACCATTGAAATCTGCTCAGTTTCCATATCAAAATATGACACAAACATGGTGTAAATCTGTAACCTGAGCAAAGGTTTGAGAGTACATGATATCTGTTTCTTTCTTCTTTAGTACGAGGAATTTTTGTTACAAGCGCTACAGTTTTGTCTACCACAACCTTGCTTTGAGGCTGCATTTGAATCCAGAACAACAACCTTGAACAGACGTCCAGCATGGTCACTTCAGGCCACAGGCAGATTATTCTCGACAAATATTTGCTGCACTTTGAGCATCCCTTTCGTGATCAGAGTTTTTCAAAAAGCGCAATGCTCCATTCATATTGCGGGTATTGAATGAAAAGTGCATGTGAATTCGTTACTTCACCACAGACATTTCAGTTTCAAGTGATTTACTTTTGCCTTCTACTGAACATTTGTAAATTTTCAGGTGTGCAACTTCTGAAACAGGAGTGCGATATATGCAGAGGAAGCCACCTGAAAGGTCGTCATGTTTTAACTAGTGACTAACGATGCCAACGAGAGGGCGAATAATTTTCTGTCAAGACTCAAATTAAAATACTATTCCAGAGTATGGGAGCCACACCAGGAACACTTGCTACAAGGACTGGAAAAGATCTAAGGAAAACAACACGATAGGTTCTGGGTGATTTCCTACAAAGGGGTAGTGTTTCGAGAACGTTACAAACTCTGGGCTGGTTGACTGCTTGATCAGGAGAAATGTTCCGAACTCTCGGTTGAGAAATGGCGTGGAATGACCGTAGTAGACGAATAAGATTGAGCTTTTAAAGGTAGGAAAGAATATAAAGTAACAATTCAAGAGGACAAATTGGGGAAAACATTCATAGGACAAAGAGATTTGAATGATTTTTCACGGGAAATGTTCGATGCATTTCCATCTCCTTTGGAAACCATTAAGAAAATGCTGGGCAAACAATTGATAGGGAATCTGCCACCTGGGTGAAGGTCCGTAATGCAGATGATTGATTGATTGATTGATTGATTGATTGATTGATTGATTGATTGATTGATTGATTGATTGATTGATTGATTGATTGATTGATTGATTGATTGATTGATTGATTGATTGATTGATTGATTGATTGATTGATTGATTGATTGATTGATTGATTGATTGATTGATTGATTGATTGATTGATTGATTGATTGATTGATTGATTGATTGATTGATTGATTGATTGATTGATTGATTGATTGATTGATTGATTGATTGATTGATTGATTGATTGATTGATTGATTGATTGATTGATTGATTGATTGATTGATTGATTGATTGATTGATTGATTGATTGATTGATTGATTGATTGATTGATTGATTGATTGATTGATTGATTGATTGATTGATTGATTGATTGATTGATTGATTGATTGATTGATTGATTGATTGATTGATTGATTGATTGATTGATTGATTGATTGATTGATTGATTGATTGATTGATTGATTGATTGATTGATTGATTGATTGATTGATTGATTGATTGATTGATTGATTGATTGATTGATTGATTGATTGATTGATTGATTGATTGATTGATTGATTGATTGATTGATTGATTGATTGATTGATTGATTGATTGATTGATTGATTGATTGATTGATTGATTGATTGATTGATTGATTCACAAACATAAAAAACCGGAACAGTTTACAGCATCACTCACACGTGCTTCAGAGCATCCGTCATTGTTTCCTTATGATATTTATAAATATCCATATTCTTGATGTTGCGCCACTCATATCGACATAATAGCCACTTGTAGATGCTGGAAACTTGCAGGAGTAATTTAACTTCTCTGAAATAAAGTCATGACATTTGAAAACAAAGTTTCAAACCTGAGAACAAATAAATGGAAGGAATGAAAATGTATAATTTAGTACATTTCCATTACTTACCTTCGCTGTGCTTACCACAGTTCGGCAGAAAATAACATCTCACAACGTTTATATTCTGACTACATGTAGCTTACAATGAATTTGCAAAACTAGGGCATTATGCGTATCCGGAAAATTTACGAAGCTCCTTCTTCGTCGGAACATCTTCTCATCACTATATAGTATTAAACCGTGTGGAAGTCACTCGCCATTTACCAATTTACGACTCATATATATTGGTGAGACAACGTTGGAAGACATCTGTTTGTAAGACCTTCCCAGAGCGGAATGTGGCACTGACCACAATCTGTTGTCCATTAAAATACGGCTAAAACTAAAAGTCACCAAGAAGATGAGAGCAAGACAGTTTGGACTCACCAACCAGGAATCTCTTGCACGCTTCGGGCAACTTGCACGGATAAAGCCACCAGATTTGCTACTAAAGGAAGAATAATCACCTTGTCAGACATCGGACAAAATGAAAGATATTGTCTCCTCATCTCTCCGAGAGGCAGCAAGGAGGACACCGAGTGAAAAACATCCCTGGATATCAAACACGACTTTGCAGCTGATTGAAGAAAGAAGGAACCCATCCATTCAGGACGAAAATAAGTACAGGATTCTTTGTAGAAATATACAGCGTAATTGTAGGAATGATAAATCACAGTTCATCCACAGCGTTTGCGAGGATATAGAACAAAACCAGAACGAAATCAAACAAAGTATCTCTTCAACAAAATCAATATCATTACTCGTCAATTTAAACCGCACAGATGGGTAATAGAACGACGAGAATGTGCGGCTAATTGGAGATAGCGTATTAAAAAAGTAATAACCACCGCGACCACCACCACCACCACCACCACCAACACCACCACCACCAGCACCTACTCCTCCTAGGTCTCTCCTGTTCCATCGTCACCATAAGACATTTCTGTGCCTGTGTCACGTAGAACAAATCAAAGAAAAATTATTTTTCTCCATTGCCAGTATTTTTGTGGTCTGTAAAATTCGTGGCTCTCCCCTCAAAACAAACCGCCATCACTGCCACTGCAAAAAGCTTTCGATTTAGTTTCGGCATTGCTCGGTTGATGAATTCGTCACTAGATGGCTCACTATAAGCTAAATACTCGGCGAAGTAATAAAAGTTGCCATATTCCTCGGCGGTGAATTAAACACGAGTTCATTAGTAGGCATGGCCGAGTTGGCTCAACAACTCTACATTCCAAACGGCCAACTGAGTAGAGGACCGGTGAATCCACACCCCTGAAATCAGGGCTGGTTCCCACCGTCGGCTCACCTGATAACGGTTTTCCGTGGTTTTCCAACCTGCACTAACGCGAATGCGAGACAGCTCCTAGTATTGGCCACAGCACATCTCAAATCTCCTGGCCTGAGACACGGCGTCACCGTCTAGGAGGCCCGCCGCACCCCTTCAGGGACGGGAAGAGAACAAGTTAAATTTTCATTACGAACTTCAGGTATGATGAATAGGAACGTTTCTAAAGTTCATGGAGCTGGTTTTCGTCTAACTCATCAAGTGGGAATTTTTACAGCACCGAGTGAGTTGGCTGTGAATTTAATGTCGCACAGCTGTGAGTTTGCATTCGGGAGATATTGAGTTCGAACCCAACTTTCGACAGCCCTGAAGAATCACACCCCCCCCCCCCGACCCGCTGCCTTAACACATGAAGATACACGACATAACCACAAATGCCTACCTCACTTACCTCCTTTCATAAATTGCCGTGGATGGACTGGAGCTAGATGCGCTCGTAGACAAAAAGGGGAGAGGAGGACAGAAAGGCAATAACCCATAACCCCCATGAATAAAAGAATGGATCAAAAATACGGGGTTTATTATCAAAACACAATACTAAAATTAATACAAGAAAAAGGAGGCTGCTTTGAAAAGTTACTTACACAACTGCAGGCAGAATGCATATCGAGTAGGTCCATGTTCAATAACACAGTAGGTTGCTATATTTCTCGGTCAGAGTGCACACAGTCGCCCAATTCAGTTCAGTACGACCACATACGAATACAATGGTCCAAAAATGCATGAAAATGTTACGTGGGACACGTTACCAAAGGAACCACCATGGGATAATATAATCGTATAATTACGAACCGCACACATATCAAAAGTTAGTATTCCTGTGCTGCGAATTAGCGTCAACTCGATGCTAGCCCGTCACAAAAACAACGCCATAGCACAGCCTCCAAAGGAAAAGAATCAATATCCAAGAAGATTTTGTCACAGTTACAAAAGCAAAATGCAAGCGCCGACAATAGAGCAGCAGGACGACCAAATAAAAAGAAAGCAGAAATGAGAAAGAGAGGAAAATTAAAATTACGAGATACGGAGAGTACTATAAACGGCATTCAGGCAGACAGCACAGCACGCACACGTATATACGGATAAGAACAGAGACCCAATATAAAAATCGACCCAGATTAGGTCGGCGTGTCCAGGCACGCGACGTATACGTTCGCGCAGGATGGCGACGGATATCATGAACTCACGAGCTTGGTTCGAATAACACAGATACAAACAATGCTGGACCGCCGAAAAAATAGGCAAGGCTGGTCCAAATATAATCGTAGCAGTCATAAGTTTCGTCGACCTGGACGTCCAAATTGCCGCACGTGGACAAACATGGATTAAACCCCGTGGCGTCAAATCATGCAATATACCTATTACTGAGGTTTGATGGATCGCAGTGAGGTGAAAGAAGGTTCTGGTGTGAACGGTTCTATCTACAATATCAAAATAATTTAAAACTTGAACTGAAGGTTGTATTTCTTCAAAACAAAGAACTTAACAAATTTTCACTAGGTGACAATAACAATGATATCTCAGATACAATGCCAAACAAGGTTGGAACACCCCAGAATAGGGAATTTAACAGTTTTGGGCTTCAAGCCCTCGATTTACAATTTCTGAGCCACGAGCTCAAGTTTACGAAATTTACAAATGAGGAAACATTTAAGCAAGGTCAGAAATCCTCTAATTCAAGAGCACTTGCTCCCAAAATTACAATTTCTAGTCTGAAAGAGGCACCCTTCACTATTACAAAACCTTGAAATGAGCTTACATGATCTCGATTTCTTACAGCCTACTCAAGGCAACATTACATCACAATCTTACACACTCTGGCCTCATAAGGCACGAATTACAAATGGAAATAATTTTACACAAGGATATCTAGTACCCAACCTACTGGGCCTTTGCGGAAAATAGAACAGGTTAAATAAATGGCCCGAACACAACCTGAATGGAGACGTACACTGCGCTCACAGATAATGAAATATTTAAAATCTACAGGGCTCTCAGCCGATGAAACTGGGGCTAGTCCTAAACTACTGAGGTGGCTCGCATGGAAATAACTTTAATATATTACAGGAAAGAAAGGTTGCGAAACCGTCGTCACCTCAAACCAAGATGAAGGGGTGCTCGAGAGGGTAACTCACTCCCTATCCCCGAATTACAGTTAAAGACTTTATGAAATGTTACATGAAATGGAAGAAGTTTACATTAAAACTGTTACATACTTGGAAATTCGGAACTTCCCCTCGGATAAGTATGCGGAAACAGCAAGAAAGATTGAATTTACGTGGCCCTTACCTGGTAGATGTTCTGCCGGCCTCCTGCCTTAATATACACACCCAGAAAGACGATGATCAATAGGCAAGGAACCTCGAAAAGCCGCAACTTATATACCCTCAGGGAAGGTTCGAGAGGATTCTGGGCTAATCCGTACACACCCTCTCATTTTTATTGGTTGAACCCAAAAGTTACACTCAAAACCGAACAAGAAGAATGTGATAGGCTGAAAATTAATTACAGAAAATTCAGAACTGGCGGAATGAGGCAAACCTAGAATTACATTAAAAACGAATGAAAGTTGAGAAAACCAATAAACACAAAATTTATTTCAATAACACTTCCTTTACCTTGCACCAGAGTGCATGACTATAGTTTTTTGGTAGTGACATCAGTGGAAAAATGTCCAAACTTCTTGATGTAAACAAACACACAGCAAATAAAACCAGTCAGTTTAGGCAACTTCAGAATAACACAATTACTTAATACTTCGGTAGTGACATCTCCTGATTAAGGTCTCAAATTTATGTAGTAGCAATTTCACATTTTGGTCGATAGAGGAGTTCATTAAGGCGCTTATTCTGAATGAGCGGAGTTGAGGTGTACCTCCCGGTACATTACCAATGCTCAACCATGATTCAAAACGACGAGAAAACAGAAGTGCATGGTCTCAGAACTCATAAACGCACAGACCCAACAAACGGATAGGTAGATACCACTCTCCGCTCTCGCGCGTGTGAACACATTTAAAACACACACAAAATAAATTAATTAAGAACCCGCAAAGACAAGTAATAAAAGACTACGGAAATACAATCACATAGAACCATTCTTGTAACTATGGCACGTGAAATAAAATAAATTGAAATGCCTGGGAGCAGCACATCCGGAATCTCAAAAATATTTACGTCAATCAGAATAATGACTCCCAGCACAGCGCCGAGCGTTGAAATAAGTAAATCCAAGATAAGAGCAATTCGTAGATCAAGAAGCACATTTTAAATCCCAGTTTGCTCATTATTTCCGATCTCTCCATTGTTGGTTTCACGAGCAGACCAATTTAAAACCCGGGGAGCGAGAGACAGACTCAATCACAACACAGATGGCTACAGCGCCATCTTAAAGGAGAAACTATAAGTGTCACGTCACATTTCGGTAACGTTATCGCAAATGGCGACAACGGCAGTCAAGGATAAGTAAAAATAAAGGAAGTCCATCACGAAGGCAGGCTTGGTGCAGCACAAGATGTTTTTACGTAGTTTCCAATTTCACATTAGTTAAATGTTGTGGCTGTACCTTTATTAAGACCACGAGAGTTTCCAACACACTCCTCGCCCTTTCCTCTCCCATTGTCGACATAAGACATAGCTGTGTCGGTGTGACGTAAATTGTTACCAATTTTCAAACCTCCCAACCGGAGTTCCACTCCGACCACTACTAAACCAAATACCTTCAATCCCAACACTTTCGATGCCGAAGATGACGAAGAAGTGAAGCCAACCGAATTTCCTTGGTCGATGTTGATACTGGCATTCATTATGTCTTCACCCCGCTCGTTTTATATAGCTCTGTCATATGTGGATTTCCATTTCATGGCTGATGGTGTTGGTGTTGGTGATGGTAGCTGTGTTAAAGAGATATTAATTTTATACCTAGATTTCAATCAATCAATTAACACTGATCTGCATTTAGAGCAGGCGCCCAGGTGGCAGATTCCCTTTCTGCTGTTTTCCTAGCCTTTTCCTAAATGATTTCAAAGAAATTGGAAATTTATTGAACGTCTCCCTTGGTAAGTTATTCCAATCCCTAACTCCCCTTCCTATGAATGAATATTTTCCCCAGTTTGTCTTCTTGAATTCCAACTTTATCTTCATATTGTGATCTTTCCTACTTTTATAATCGCAACTCAAAATTATTCTTCTACTAATGTCATTCCACGCCATCTCTCCGCTGATAGCTCGGAACATACCTCTTAGTCGAGCAGCTCTTCTTCTTTCTCTCACTTCTTCCCAACCCAAACTTTGCAACATTTTTGTAATGCTACTCTTATGTCGGAAATCGCCTAGAACAAATCGAGCTGCTTTTCTTGGATTTTTTCCAATTCTTGAATCAGGTAATCCTGGTGAGGGTCCCGTACACTGGAACCATACTCTAGTTGGGGTCTTACAAGAGACTTATATTCCCTCTCCTTTACATCCTTACTACAACCCCTAAACACCCTAATAACCATGTGCAGAGATCTGTACCCTTTATTTACAATACCGTATATGTGATTACCCCAATGAAGGTATATCCTTATATTAACACCTAGATACTTACAATGATCCCCAAAAGGAACTTTCACCCCATCAACGCAGTAATTAAAACTGAGAGGACTTTTTCTATTTGTGAAACTCACAACCTGACTTTTAACCCCGTTTATCAACATACCATTGCCTGCTGTCCATCTTACAACATTATCGAGGTCACGTTGCAGTTGCTCAGAATCTTGTGAATTATTTATTACTCTATACAGAATGACATCATCCGCAAAAAGCCTTACCTCCGATTCCACTCCTTTACTCATATCATTTATATATATATAAGGAAACATAAAGGTCCGATAATACTGCCTCGCTGGTGCAACTGGGAGTAAACGGTCTCTGGAGTCATTTGAGGTATGAGAAATATATCAAAGAAAAAGCCTCAAAGGCATTTCATTTGGAAGCATGTTTTGGCAACCACGGGGCCCTTAGCTGAGTCTGGTATTGCTTCCACATAGTTTTGCCAGGCTCATTATTTTCAAATACCCTGAGCTAACACTTGATCTTTTCCGACCCCAATTGTATTAGAACATTTGAGGCCTATGGAGCAGTTTTATTTCATACCCTTCCTACACCTTGTCTTTCATTGGCCGATACCTTCATTTTTCGAAATGTCGGACACCTCCCAGATTTTCAGTCAGATTCGTGTTAATATAGAATGCTTGCCCAGATGTACTTCCTCTTAAAACAATAATCACCACCACTACTCATAAAGGAAAATGCCGAGTCTTCCATTTATCTTATTTTGTAGCAGCATGATGTGATTCGCTGCCCCATTGTTAATGTTGAGAAGCGCCATTGTTGTTGGAGTTGCTATGGAGAGAACGTTCAATCGTATTACACACGCCTGTCGCAGCTTGAAGAACTTGCTTTGTCTTGAGGATTTATGATATACACATCGATGACGGTCAATTCACAATGAAAAGGTACACATTTTTCATACTTTGTCGAATCATATGAGGTGGGTAGATGTGAGGCTCTGGTCATGGGCGATTCCATTGTGAGAAATGTAGGGACAAAGTGTGGAGAAAAGGGAAGCGTGGGTTTAGTTTAAGGCAGATGTTGAGGAAAGCGGACCATAGTTTGAGGTAAAGGCAGATGTTGAAGAAAGAGACGAGAAGGAGGAGAAAAATAGAACTGTGGTAGTTTTTCACATTGGTACGCACAACGTAAGGCAAGCAGTTATAACTACCTACATAGTCGAGGATGCGAAAGATCTGAAATATGAAACGCACGTGAAGTGTAAGTAAGCGGAGATTGTTATCAATGGAGAACTGTCTAGCAGGGAAGGTGATCGGGGATTTAAATGAGAATATGGGGCGGGGTTTTGGGAAACAGGAAGTGAAATTTCTAGATCCTAATTGGTCGGTTGGGGATAGGGATCTGTGCTCAGATGGCTTTCACTTTATCCGCAGTGGTACGTGTAAGATACGAAGTGTGTTTAGAAGCAGGGGCGTAACCAGGAAGCGCTTACCGGGGGTCTGACCCCCCTCCCGTACAGTGGAATTTTTACTATGATAAAGAGAAACTGACAATAAACAATAAACGGAATGCACTTTCACAGACATAATTGTATAATCAATAGAACAGTTCAATCTATGTTCTAAGAACCCTCGGAAGTTGGATTTTATATTGTAAACTGTACTTACCATTGTACTGTGAGATCTGAATATCAGCATAATTCACTCGTACCAGTGCCGTTATAATGACTGTCATGTACACACACCTTCTTTGTATTCTGTCATAATTCTGACGAGAAACGTATCTCATCAAGTCAATGAAGAATCTTCCGAACTGAATGCGCAGAATTAAGAAAGACATTGCTACCAAAATAATGAAAAATTGTTTGGAAAAGATATTTTCCAAATTTACTTAGGGAATGGTTCATTAAGGTATGATGACTTGACCACTAGTTGAAGTAACAAGTGTTTACTTCAAGTCTAAATTAATCCTATAAGCCACCTTCATCAGAATCAAGCGATAAGCGCAGAATTCTGATCTAGAAGACTAACTAGCATTATGTTTAAGAGAGACGCCCGAACTTCAGACATGAAGTAATACTACAAATAGAAGCAATAGTGGAAAATTGGATCATACAATGCTTCGTTGTTTAAAGTATTCGTCCCTGTTGTGTTTGTCCACTACAATCTGCTAGCTGTAGAAATGTCAAAGCGAGGAGAGACGCGATTCTTGCTAATGAGGATAGGAAGTGTTGGCACTTTTTTCAACTTTATGCTAAACAATGTTTAAAACTGTGACTATGGCTTTTCGTCCATAGAATATAGGAATCGGAATTGATGGAATATTCCAGCCAAAAGGGAAACACGAACACAATTGTCCTTTCGTGTAGGATTACCACCATAGTTTAGTATAGAAAATTGTAGGAACGGCATTACGTCCCAGAATTCTTTTCTCATCCTCTCTACTTTTTCCCACATGTGTAATTGAAGGTGGGTTCCCAGTGAAATAAAATGAGATACCGATAATTCCAGGCAACTATATTGTGGATACTTAGATTACTTTAAGAAATGTATGTTATTTTGTTAGTTGCTTTACGTCGCACCGACACAGATAGGTCTTATGGCGACGATGGGACAGGGAAGTGCTAGGAGTGGGAAGGAAGCGTCCGTGGACTTAAATTAAGGCACAGCACCAGCATTTGCCTGGTGTGAATATGGGAAACCACGGAAAATAATTTTCAGGGCTGCCGAGAAAAGTATGTTGGACTTTCTTCACATAAAGGCGATGTTTCATTAGGAGACCACCATTTTCTTTTAAATATGGCAGCCCGTGGCTTTCTTCGAATTGGGTCCCTGGGAAATACGTTCATGGTAATTCCTTTCCCCGGCCTGTTGGTAAAGCCGAAAGTTTAACAACCGGGCATTTTCACCAACTGTGCGACCTACGACTTCTAAAACATTGTGTTTACAATACAGTGCCAGGGACGAACATGGCGGTGCTGGCGCAGTTCCAGGGTTAATCAGAAATCGAATCGAGTTGGCCACACTGTATCTATATATTAGTTGTAGTCTAGCCTAGACCTATCCTAATAGCAGAGGTGTTAAATATCCAAACACTTTTCCAACTGAACATACGTATTAATTTACCCTTAACATTTTTATGTAAAAACATGATTTTGGAATATTTTATTGGCTTAATATGTAATAGCAACTTCTCGCTCAGTGTGCAGTTAACGACTTTGATTTTGACCAGGTGAAACAACTCTTAGCCCTAATTTAATAACTCTTTACAACGTTAGTTTCAAGAAACCAACTTTTAGCCTAAATTTATTTTAACAGGATGAACTCACGACTTGTTTTCCTTCGGTATAAAAACGATTTGTGTGGACTCGCTTTTTTCAACCTCTCATAGTAACATAGGTAACAGTTACATATGTATTTCTAAGCTGACAGTAAAATGTTGCATTTTTAGGTTTTATCTGAATAAATAATATATTATGTAAGCGGTCATGCATTCCCACACAACGTTTCGGATGACGTCAGCAAATAATCTGCAGGTGTTCTGAAGATCATGTTTTGCAAGACAGCAGCATGTGTAAACTAAATTCGTATGCATTCCCTCACTCTTATCTAAGAAAGAAGATCCGACAGCTCTCTTATCAACAGTAATTAAAAAAAATACTTCGGATGCGGTTTGTTTGAGAATGATCTGACGCTATGCTTTCTCACGCTTATATCTGAGGAGTATATATGAAGAAAGCTTGGAGTACATTTTTACATTCACAAACCTAATTGCTGCTTGATGGACTGCTACTGCTGGTGTCTTCCTTCTCAAGTAAGTAAAGATTTTATTGTCTACTGAAATTTAGTTATAGATGTGCTCAAACACAACCTTATATGAGAGCAAGAAAAATCTCACTTCAGCGGTCCATTTTCACATGCTTATTAACAAGTGTGCGATTTTTATTCTTTCAGATTTTTGAAGTTGATCGGGCTTGAGTAGATCGCTTCAGGGTCCTAGATGCCGCTCGTTATACTACTTCTACTAGTATTTTCTCTTTCAGGTATGTGAAGTTTTAAATTTAGTAAAATCTTAACATTATTGGCTTAGAGACTCAACACTGATAAATGTACTCATACAAGAGAAGAAATAAGCTCGTATTTTGGGTTCCATCTTTACACGTGTATTGAAACGTGTACGTTTTTCTGTTTTAGAATGGAGAAGTTGCCCGTGCTAGAGAAGATCGCTTAGAGTACAAGGAGAGGCCAGACCCTGCGGCCAAACCGACTTCAACGAGCTTTAATGTATGTACCTTTGGGGGGACCCTCAACTGTAACTCGTGTATAAAGGTTTAAGGTCAACACGCTTTCGCTATCGAAAACATGAGGACAAATGTTATGACCCATGATCCGCTAGGGACCAAGTGGAGGTGAAACAACTCTAGAAGGCGAAGACATTTCACTTAAACATGTCAGGTGCGCCACCTAATGTCTAAGTCAAAATGTGTTCGCCTTTTAGTGTTTTATCAACCTCACTTGGTCCGAAGCGGAACCTGCTCATGGCATTAGACCTCCTTTTTCGAAACTAAAGCCTATTGACCTGAACACTTATACACGAGTTACTTTAGAGTGCTCTCCATAAGACACACTGAAGATCGCTGTAATCGGTTGGACGCAGGGTGCGGTCTTTCCTTGTTAGTTGCTGCTTGGTGTACTGCTTCTGCTGGTGTTCTTCTTTTCGCAGGTAAGTAAAGATTTAAATTCAAAATATTAAGTAAATTTAAAATGAAACTAGGAAAATGATGACGTAATTTATTTTCTGCAGGCCTATAGCTTAATGAACAACCTCCAAACTCGAGTACATATAACAATTTAGTCAACAGTAAATTGTGTGTTTTGAAATGCTGATTCGCATTTCTTTGCGAGGGCACAATTATATCTGAGTGCCCGTACATATCCTGCAACTGCATTGAAATACCTTTCCCTCAAAGTAGCAGAGAAGTGTATCAAAGTATTACTCTCAATACTTAATATAGTAAGGAAGTGTCTTTTCAACTTTATCGTAAAAAGGTGAAAATACCGTATCTATGGTGATAAAGCGTGTATTTCCCTATGACAGTGTTTTTTTTTTTGCTAGGGGCTTTACGTCGCACCGACACAGATAGGTCTTATGGCGACGATGGGATGGGAAAGGCCTAGGAGTTGGAAGGAAGCGGCCGTGGCCTTAATTAAGGTACAGCCCCAGCATTTGCCTGGTGTGAAAATGGGAAACCACGATAAACCATTTTCAGGGCTGCCGATAGTGGGATTCGAACCTACTATCTCCCGGATGCAAGCTCACAGCCGCGCGCCTCTACGCGCACGGCCTATGACAGTGTAAAGGATTGTGTATTTGCATTAACTATTAAAGTGATATTTTAAAAATTATAGTACTTTTTTTCCTATTACAGTGAATTTGTCAATAAGACTACCTAACTCATTCACTGATAGTTATCAAAGCTTCGATTCCTAGTAGAAACGTTGAGATTTAAATTTTGATAGCTGAGATAATATTAAAACATTCATAATATACGTACTCAAGTATTTCAAATCGAAGCATTCTATCCAGACATAAACTAGCTTCAGCACAGTAATAATACGTAGTACAGTCATTAATTTCTGAGACTGACCGCACGATGGCGCTGTGGTGCACTATAGCGCATAGATGCCGCCATGGTATGGTACCATGTCAGTTAGTCTCCCTTCCCTGCAAGAGGCAGTTGAGTGCATGCACTAGAAGCAGACGCACGGTCGTTGCTGTGACCGTGATCTGAATGCGCTCGGACCTTGACATGTCACAGTCTGAGCAACGGGAATACATCACGTTCTGCCAGAAATTAGGCAAAACCGCTGCCGAAACGTATGAAATGATGGCAACAGGTTTACAGTAAGGACGCATTGAGTCGCAGTGTTGTATTTAGGTGGCACCGGCGTTTTGTGCAAGAACGCGACAGTTTGGAAGATGATGTGCGTACTGGTCGACTATAAGCAGTTCGAACGGAAATCAAGTTCCAAGAAGCTGCAACGTCGGTGCGTGCCAACCGCTCCCAATCGGTAGACGATCTCGCAGCAGCAATAGGGGTCAGGTATGGTACTTGCCACAAAATTCTGACGATGACCTCAACATATCTCGTATTACACAGCCCAGTGTGCCACGAATCCTGTCGCAAAACCAACGTGATGATCGCATGACTATTTGTGGTGACCTCTTCAGTTGTGCTGACGATGATCCGACGTTTCTTGTACCGGATAATAACTGGAGACGAATCATGGTGTTTCCTCTCAGTAGTGGTGCTTCCAGCAGCTATACCAACGTTGGCAAACGTGCATTACGGCCAACGGTGACTATTTTGAGGATGTATGTTTTTCTGTGTAGGTGTACGCCGTGTAAGGCGGCATCGTGTGTAACACACAGAGTCGTGCGAGTGCCTATCCTCCAGGCGTCAAGTCTCAGAATTTAATGACTGTACTACGTTTGTTCCCGTGCGGCCAGTGCCTGGCTACGTTTAGAAGACAGTATTACTCTTGTATAAGCTTGTGTTTGAGGACATCTACTAGTTTCAACTGTGTAGATCCTCTAAACACAATAATGTTAATCGTATCACTAAATTTTAGAACACAATAAAATCTTTACTTACTTGAGATTAAATCACTAGCAGCAGTAGAACACCAACAGCAACTAGGGTCTTGAATGTAAAATGTACTCCAAGCTATTTAGATACATACTCGGATTTAAGCGTCAGAATGCATAGTTTTAATATATTCTCAAGCAAACGGGATACGGAGTACTTTTACTTACTCTTGATAAGAGAGATGTCGGATCTTCTTTCTCTCTCAGATGAGTGAAGAAATGCATACGATTTCAGTCTACACATGCTGCTGTCTTGCAGAACGTGATCTTCAGCACAACTGCAGTTTAATTGCTGACGTCATTCGAACTCTGTGAGAAAGCAGGACTGGTGGTGGTGATTATTGTGATTTTGTTTTAAGACGAAGTACAACTAGGCAACCATTCTCTGTATAAGATTAATCAGAGAGAAATATTATGTATCGTCAGAGGAAGACAAAGGCCACGAAGGGCATGAAGATGAAAGACTCCCTGGGTTGCGAGTGCTCTAATACCATCGAGGTCCATAAAGAACAAGAGTTGACCAAGAAAGGTCGGATAAGATAGAAGAAAGCGAGGAGCCTGGTACAAGTTAGCGGAACAAATGCCACGACTCAGTCAAGGACCCCGTGGTCGGCAAACCACGCTCCCAAGCAGCGAACCACTGGAGTCCATTCAAATCGGCTCTTACAACAGGCAGGGAATACCGTGGGTGTTTCTCTACTGCCCCCACCCACAGGGGGTAGAAAGTATGGCTACTTACATTAGACATTCTTTACAAAGCTACCACCTAGGAATACAACATCCAAATAAATATATAACTTTTACTTGGTTACTATGACTGGTTGCTAAAGGCAAGCCCCCTCAAAACTATTTTATCATGAAAAAGAAGAAAGCATCATGGGTGAGTTCATCCTGTTAAAGGATAAATTGTTGACATTTTTTAGCAACTAACGGTTGAAGATTTATTCATTTAAGAGTATTTTTACTTAGTGAAAGTCGTTAACTGCATGCGTCCCTGTAGTTTCTACACTGAGCTAGAAGTTGCTATTACATATCAAGCAACCCAGATAATTTAAAAAAATTTAAAGGGGAATTAATATGTATGTTTAGTTGAAAAGCTGGTTGGATCTTTAACAGCTCTACGATTAGGAATGGCCTGGTCTAGATATCAATGAAGAGAGGAAAATGAAATGTAAGGTCAGCGTAACGTTAAGCCCATTGCTTTCCTCACTGAGATAGAATTTGCTATTACATATGAGGTGCAGCTACTAAACCAGCCTTTCTTCAAAATCTGGCAGCACCGTGAATCGAACCCGAGTCACCGTTAACACTTATACTAGGGAACCTAAACCCAGCTGAAGCCTCGAATAATAATTCAGAACCATATATTTAGCTGCTTTCCTTAAATAATCATTGTGAGCTGATCACGCTCTCGCCACCCCTTAAGCCCTGCTTTCCTTGCGAGTAAGGCGTGTTTGTTCAATCATGTCGACGGAAACGCGAGTCGTGTTTACGCGACGTGTTTTTGTTTTGCTAGGGGTAGCGTGTCAATCTACTAAGTGGACGAACGGACAGCGCCTGAGTGTGTTGAAATGGATGAAAATCGAAGAAGGCAGATGATTGCAATGCTTATTGTGGAACATATAATGGATGATGATGAGGAAGAGGGCTATATGCTTCACAAATATGCGTAATTCAGAAAGGAGGTTAGTGACATTTGTACAAAAGTGGGAGGATTAAAAAAATCTTTTTATCAGCGCCCATCTCATTGACGAAGAGCAAAAGTTTAAAAGATACACAGAAGAAAATGGAAATGGCAACACCGAGAATGAGTGGTGCTACATTGCTGCAATTGAACATGCAGGACGAGTGTTGTGATTCGATGATAACACTTTCAGGTCCCTCTGACCACATGTTTGGACAACAATCAATACAGGATATGCCCACCAGGAGCTGCAATTCATTGATGAATTCGTGGAAGCATGGAGTCAATTAGGCCCTGGATCGCTTCCTCAGGAATTGTGGCCCATGCTTGCTGCACTGCAAGGGTCAGTTGTTCCAGAGTTGTGGGTGGCTGAGGACGGTTGGCCAGTTGTCGACCCAACATGTCCCACACACGCTCAATAGGACTGAGGTGCGGGGATCTGGCGGGCCATTCTAAGGTTGTAATGTCGTGGAGAGCTTCTCTGGAGATGTGTGCAGCGTGAACCCGGGCATTGTCCTGCTGAAACATCCCATTAACAACGTTCACCATCATAGGGCTAACCACTGCATTGAGTACCCTATCAACGTACTGTCGAGCAGTCATAGTGCCATCAGCAAGCACTAATTGTGATTTCACATTAAAGCCAATAGCTCCCCAGACCATAATGCTTGGTGTTTGCCCTGCGTGCCTCCCGACAATAAGATCTGGGCTGCCCCTCTACCCGGTACGTCGCGCACACGATTCCGGCGATCACTGCGGGCAAGACAGATGCGCCATCCATCACTAAAGAAGACCGTATGCCATTCGTCGACCCACTCGATGTTTATCGTCACCAGACAAGCCTTACACGTCGCTGTTGTGGGGTCAATGGAACTCCTCCTGCACGGACACGGGTTCGTAAGCCAGCTGCACGCAGGCGATTACCAACTGTTTGTTGTGTAACGTGGGGTGCCACAGCTGCTCGAATTTGCGCTGCAGTTAATTGGGGTTCCATCCGGGCTATCCGAATGATGCGGCGATCCTCTCTCACAGTTGTCTCTCGCGCTGGGTCTGTGCCAGGTCTACGAGTGTGGGTACCTTCATTTGACCACTGCTGCCATACACGTTGTAATGTAGATGCCTGTCGGCCAACACGTGCAGCGACAGTCCTTAGCGATAATCCAGCCTCACACAGCCCAATTATCCGAGCCCCCTCAAACGGCGACAGTTGTTGATAGCGTGTTCTCCTCTGTCGTCGAGTCATGTTTGACGGGAAACACTTCGCTGCACAGACTGCAAGTCAACTACGCTACACCAGAGTCCGTATACTGGAGTTGATTCGTCCGCGACCAATCACGTGGGGAGACCTGTAGCAACAATCCAATGTGTCTGAAACTTTGATCGTTTACATGCCTACATGGTATCGTTCCATATCTTGAAAATCAACACAAACGACCAATGCCTTCATGGTGTTGCAATTACCATTTTCTTAAGTGTATTTTAGATTGACCCGCAGAAGATTCAGATTCGTTTTGAACCTAACAGAAGAGTACTTGATGACTTCCTCCTGCAACAGAGAGAAATCACCTTTTACAGCTGCCGAAAAATTGGCCCCAACTCTGAGGTAAGTGAGCAAACAATAAATTTAAGAAATGCACTCATGTTGTTTATTTTATTTTTAAGCAATGATATTATACATATCTGTATAAGTTCAGTATTAACAGTCAGGCGACTCATCTTAGAAGGTGTGAACTGTGTCACGGGCAGCGTTGTAAGCTCTTGAGTGAGAAGTGAATGGTGATGTTGATGAGAGTAGGCCGTCTGGTTTTCATACCATATACTTGTGAATGCTGCTAGTTCCATACTTCCATTTCTGTAAGGATTTCAAATACACTGACTGACAGAGCAAATGCAACACCAAGAAGGAGTGGTTCGAAAGGGATGAAAGTTGGGGAAAAAACAGAGACGGCACGGACGAATAATTGATGTTTATTTCAAACCGATATGCAGGTTACACAATGCGCACGGCATCGACTCAGTAGGATGTAGGACCACCACCACGAGCGGCGATCCACGCAGAAACACGTCGAGGTACAGAGTCAATAAGAGTGCGGATGGTGTCCTGAGGGATGGTTCTCCATTCTCTGCCAACCATTTGCCACAGTTGGTCGTCCGTACGAGGCTGGGGCAGAGTTTGCAAACGGCGTCCAATGAGATCCCACACGTGTTCGATTGGTGAGAGATCCGGAGAGTACGCTGGCCACGGAAGCATCTGTACACCTCGTAGAGCCTGTTGGGAGATGCGAGCAGTGTGTGGGCGGGGATTATCCTGCTGAAACAGAGCATTGGGCAGCCCCTGAAGGTACGGGAGTGCCACCGGCCGCAGCACATGCTGCACGTAGCGGTGGGCATTTAACGTGCCTTGAATACGCACTAGAGGTGACGTGGAATCATACGCAATAGCGCCCCAAACCATGATGCCGCGTTGTCTAGCGGTAGGGCGCTCCACAGTTACTGCCGGATTTGACCTTTCTCCACGCCGACGCCACACTCGTCTGCGGTGACTATCACTGACAGAACAGAAGCGTGACTCATCGGAGAACACGACGTTCCGCCATTCCCTCGTCCAAGTCGCTCTAGCCCGGCACCATGCCAGGCGTGCACGTCTATGCTGTGGAGTCAATGGTAGTCTTCTGAGCGGACGCCGGGAGTGCAGGCCTCCTTCAACCAATCGACGGGAAATTGTTCTGGTCGATATTGGAACAGCCAGGGTGTCTTGCACATGCTGAAGAATGGCGGTTGACGTGGCGTGCGGGGCTGCCACCGCTTGGCGGCGGATGCGCCGATCCTCGCGTGCTAACGTCACTCGGGCTGCGCCTGGACCCCTCGCACGTGCCACATGTCCATGCGCCAACCATCTTCGCCACAGGCGCTGCACCGTGGACACATCCCTATGGGTATCGGCTGCGATTTGACGAAGCGACCAACCTGCCCTTCTCAGCCCGATCACCATACCCCTCGTAAAGTCGTCTGTCTGCTGGAAATGCCTCCATTGACGGCGGCCTGGCATTCTTAGCTATACACGTGTCCTGTGGCACACGACAACACGTTCTACAATGACTGTCGGCTGAGAAATCACGGTACGAAGTGGGCCATTCGCCAACGCCGTGTCCCATTTATCGTTCGCTACGTGCGCAGCACAGCGGCGCATTTCACATCATGAGCATACCTCAGTGACGTCAGTCTAGCCTGCAATTGGCATAAAGTTCTGACCACTCCTTCTTGGTGTTGCATTTGCTCTGTCTGTCAGCGTATTTAGGCTTTCATACGAGTGGCGAGATCTGACGAATTGTTTTAGAGTAGCCGCCAAGGTTTTAAGAAACATGTCATTTTCATCGTCATCTTTCAAAATGTTCTCCGTCGTCCTGCTTTTTCAAATACTTATTAGAGAACCATTTAGTTTCCTCCTTTGGATTTCGGGGATTGAAATGCAGACGTTTGACTTTCTGAGAATGGAGTGTGCGAATGCAAAGATTATTAAGATCTCTCTGTGGGTGACCAGGTATTTATTAGAACATATCCCGTCAGTAGTGCTGCGGACCATGTTATCAGTAAGTTGGCCCCCAGATTTCGAGGTCCCTGCACCATCTTAAAGTTCCTTACCCCGGTGACATTATTGGTGAGCGATCAAGAAAGGAAAAGGATCAGCAGAGTACATCTCTCCCAAATCAAGGTACCGTAAGTCTGGTAGGGAAGGGTAAATACCATTGTTGGTGACCTTGTAGATTTACTTGTATGTTATTTGTAAGAATTTAGTCTGTACCGGGTGGTACACCTCCACGCCGCTAATTTAAAATGTGCGCCTTTTGAAACTCCTCTGCTGGAGGAGGGCTGAACTTTATCTACGCTATTAATTCTCTACCTTCTCAGAAGATGTCACCACGTGGAAAATTTTGAGTTTTTGAACTGTGTCATTTTTTATGTGGTTTTGTTTCACTTGAAGTAAGAAGTGTGAACTTTCTCTTCTAGAGGACACTACTGAAGATCAACAATAGTGCAACCTAGTGAGGAGTCAAAGAACTATTTTTTTGGAGAAAATTTAATTTCAAGAGTTTGTTCTTTGTTAAATTTATTTCTGTCATTGTTTAAGTTGGCAATATTTACCCCTTTCTTCCCCTTGTTATGAATGTAACCAATCCCGAATTTCTTTAATTAATTTCTGACCAATCAGGGGTATCTTCCCCCAACTTGAATCTGTTGCGGGGTCCTATCCAATAAAAACGTTGAGGGAGGGTGTTTTCATTCCCCTAACGCCTAGAACCTTCCGCGAGAGGATATAAACTGCTGATTTTAGGGTCTCCGGGCCACTTCTGTTCGATCTTTCAGTGTATTAAGTACATAGCAGGAGGCGGGAAGCGCCTCTTTCTTCGGCAGCGGTCAACAATAAGGTAATGGCCGATTAATAAATTCATTCTTTTCTTGCTCAGCAGTTTAACTTTCGGGGCGGGTGCGAAGCGTTCTACCATGTAACCTTTTCCTAAAATGTAACTACTCTTTTTCTCTATTCTCTTGTAAAGCTACATACTGGGGTAGAGAGTGCTAACCCTCTCGAGCTCCCACTCATATTGTTTTGAGGTGAACTTATTTTTCTCAACCTATTCTTCGATAACGTAAAACAAATTGTTCTTTCCTAAGTCACCTCTGTAGTATGGGATTAGCCCTTGCATCAGTGGCCTAAGAGCCAAAGTAGGTCTTAAAATCAAAGTGTATTAGGAGTGCACGTTCGCCTCCTCTCAAATTGTTTTAGAGGTCATTTAATTAAACCGCTTTTCATTTAATAGACCTCAGTAGATTGGGTATTTTACCCCTGTGTTTATGTCCGTTGAGGACAACTTGAAGGTGGAGTTTGGTGTGGCCTGGGAGAGGCTTAAATTAAAGAGCGAGTGGCACTTTTGGAAACGGAGTGTTGTGTGCCTCGAGGAGGCTTTACTGTGTAATTTGGAGCAAGTGCTCCAGGGTTTGATTGGGGTCTTCTGCCCCTTTGTTAAAATTTGTACATCGGAAAGTTGAGCTAGTTGCTCAAGAATTGTCAACTCAGGGCTCGAAGCCCAAACTCTGTAACCCCTGTAATTGTACATTTCAAATTGTGTTTCGGCTACTAAGTACCTGTTCTTTGTTATTACTTAATCTTGAAAAGAAAATATAACCTTGTTAAATTTTACATTAACTTTGATTCCGTAGTTTGAGACCCATTCACGCCCGCACCTTCTTACACCTCTACCTACCACCAAAACACGGTAACAAGTGGTAGCAGAGCGTGGTTGAATGGGTCTCAATTTAGCCCCTTTTGACGGCTACACATTGTTTTGATCCGAACTCTAACCATTTTCTCAGTTGCTGGAATTTTTTTTGACTTGTTCAAAATTGTTCTGTTATCATGCCAGGCCCTCGCGATGTTCTCCATCTTAATTATTTGCGCAAAGAGGAGTTGATCTATGAATTAACTATCAGAAATGTGCAATCTGGAGGCACGGTTGCAGTAGACACTAACAAGCTTAGAGAGTCCCTTGATTTGCCCATTTCCATCCCCAATTTGGGAGAGAAAGAAATTGATGACTCTCTTTCCACGATCGTCGAGAATATTACTGGGCTAGCTTCGGTAGTTAGTTTTTTTGATGAAAATGATCCGTCTCCTAATCAAATTAAGCGCGTGCAAGGCAGGCTATATCATTTTTCGAATAGGGTTAACGATTTGTTGTCTCTAAAACTGAATGACGTTCAGAGGAAGGAAGCTAGTACGCTCCTGGAAAATATTTCCGAATTATCTAGTAAGGTCACTCTATTGTTAACTGGGGAAGTTCCTCCCAAATCTGATCAACCCACCATAGTGAATGCAGGTAGTGAGGAAGCGCCTCCCAAGGGAGAAGTTAATAGGATAACCGTTGCTGCTCAAACTATCCCTGCCCCATTGGACAACGAATCTGAACGTCGTGCATCATTGAGTAACATCCGTTCTGAATTAACTTCCTTGCCACTTAAACCTTTACCCACTATGTCACCCGGATTCAGCAGCTTGCCTCATCCATTGGCAATGTTGCTCAGAGGTATATCCAAGTTTTCTGTTAATACCACCAGTGACGTAATTTCATTTTTAAGATTTCTAGTGGAATTTCAGGATCATGCCCTCGTGTTTTCTCTTTCTCCATGTCAAATTTTGCAAATCATCTATCCCTATGCAATTGGCATTCTCTCCGACAAAATAGTAAGAGCCATAGCTGAACAGTCATCCATCGAAGATTTTCATGCACATCTACTTGCAAATTTTATTCCTGCCCGCGCTAGGTCATCTCTGATTCAGAAATACTATTATCGAGTACAGAGGTTGGATGAAAACTTGGCTGATTTCATACAGGACATTAAGTTTTATACTAGGGTGTTTGCCCTTCATTTTCCTGAAGATCAAATTGTACAGGCTATTGTAGAGGGAATTTCACCTCCCTATAGGTCATATTTGTGTTTCGCGGCGTGCCCGCAAACTTTCTCTGAACTTGAAGCATTGGCCGTTTCAGCGGAAGGAGTTAGATACGCCGATTCTTTGCGTGTCGCGAAAGAACCCCCGCCTTCCTTTAGTAACACTCGGCCTCCACCTCGCCGACCAGTCAATCCCCGTAAATGTTATGCTTGCGGGTCGCCTGATCATCTGCGCAACAAGTGTCCACTGATCAAGTCAAGTGGGACGAGGAATGGAGCCGGGTCATCACCAGGCTGTTTTAAGTGTGGGGCCTTCTCACATATCGCCAAGAATTGCCCAAACTCGAATAGCACCCCCTCCTGCTCAACTTCTGGTGCAAATTCCACCTACGCCAATAACAAAAAGTGACTAGTGGCTTCGGCTGAGTCGACTAATCCATCTTCCCGAGACTCAGCCCCTGGTAAACAGGTTGTAAATTCAGAGGACGATCAGCCTTCAAATTCATCTTTTGAATGCCCTAAAGAATGTCTTAGGATTGCGGCGGATACCCCCGCACCTGTTCCTTTTCTTAAGATTGAGTTAAATAACGAGCCTATAACAGCTCTCTTAGATTCAGGCAGTGTTTGTTCGATTATTTCGGCTGAATGGTATTCTAAATTGAAAACGGTTTGTAAACTTCCTGACTATGTCTCTTCTCCTGTTCAATACGTTTCGGCTAGTTCATCTCCATTAGAAATTCTAGGTTCCTTACTGGTCAAAATTCGTGTTTTTAAGTTTACATGGAAAGTTAAATTGTTTGTGGCCAAGCAATTGTCTTGCCCCATTATATTGGGAGCGGACTTTATTTCTCACACTGGTCTTGTGCTCGATCTCCAGTCTAGGTCGTGCACATTCAAATTTGCTTCTAATTGTAAAATCCCTCTATTAAAGTGTAATTCTGTGTCATGTTCTTCTATTTCGCCTACCCAGGATGAGATGTTGTTAGACCTTAGACATCTACCTGAGGAGCAGGCTGATAGTATTCGCAAACTGTGTCAGTCGTTTCCCGAGGTGTTCTCTGATACTCTTGGTGTTACTGACCTTATTGAATACAAAATTGAGGTCACGGATTCGATTCCTGTCCGTTTTCCACCTTATAGGCTATCTCCTCCTAAAATGAAGGCTCTGAAAGAAATTATCGATCAGATGTTGAAGGATGGTATTATTAGGCCCTCTAAGTCGGCGTATTCATCGCCTATTTTTCTAGTCCCGAAACCCCAAGGAGGCTTCAGGCCTGTCATTGATTACAGGGCTCTCAATCGGAAGGTGGTGTTGCAATCTGTGCCCCTTCCTGACCTTCATTCTTGTTTTTCATGGTTTCGTAAGGCCAAGTTCTTCACCATCTTGGACTTGAATCAGGCCTATAATCAAATTCCCCTTGCCGAAGAGTCTAAACATCTTACAGCGTTTGCTACGGACTGGAATTTATACGAATACAACCGCGTGCCTTTCGGGCTCCCCACCGGAGCAGCTGTACTCACTAGGCTACTAGATAGGGTCTTCTCCGACATTAAATTTGAGTACTTATATCACTACTTGGATGATGTCGTCGTATTTTCAGAGACTTTTGAAGAACATCTAGATCATCTGCGAGAAGTTCTCGATCGCCTTCGTAAGGCTGGGTTAACGGTTAAGTTGTCCAAGGTTGCCTTTGCTAAGCCCTCTATGTCTTTCCTAGGGCATATTGTGTCACCTGATGGTGTAGCAGTCGATCATTCTAGAACACAGGCCATTCGTGATTTTAAACCTCCCAAGGACATTAAAGGTATCGCCAGGTTCATTGGTATGGTGAATTTCTTCAGGAAGTTTATTCCTAACTTCGCTAATAGAGCGGCGCCCTTAAACCTGCTTCGTAGGAAAGGCATCAAATTCGAGTGGGGACCTTCTCAACAAGCCGCTTTTGAAGACCTTAAATTAGCACTTTGTAATGCCCCTGTACTTGCTATGCCTGATTTCTCGAAGAAATTCATCGTCCAAACCGACGCATCGTCGTCAGCAGTAGCTGCAGTCCTTCTTCAAGAGACTGAACTAGGGAGGCGACCCATCGCCTATGCATCTAGGACTTTGTCGGCTCAAGAAGCCAAGTATTCCATCTATGAGCTCGAAGGTTTGGCAGTCTTATTCGCCTTAGAGAAGTTCCGTCTCTATCTGGAACATGTTAAATTCGACCTGGAGACCGATAATCAAGCCTTAAGCTGGGTCTTAGGTAGGCCGCGTCGTACTGGTCGTATAGCCCGTTGGGCCATCCGTATTTCTGCCTTCCAATTCGATGTCAGGCATATCAGAGGTACCGAAAATGTTGTTGCTGATGGACTCAGCCGTATGTTTTCAGACGACGTTGATAACCATGAACAGGTCGACAGTTCATCACCTCCCGAGTCCATGCCATCTGAGGTTAATGCCATCTTAACAGATGCTCCCATGCTTTTTAGGGATATCGAGAAATACCAACGTGAAGATCCGACGCTGGCTCCGATAATGGAAACCCTTTCTTCTGGGGAACATGTTGTCCCTTATGTTCTGAAGAATGGTGTTTTATGTTGCCCTTCGAGGCATGACAAGATGATGAAAGTTGTCGTTCCAGCTGTTCTGGTGCCTATGATCTTCAAATACTATCATGAGACCCCATTGGGGGGGCATTTTGGAATCTTTAAAACCCGTGAAAAGATTCGTGAAAGGTTCATCTGGAAAGGTATGGACGGTGAAATTCGGGAACTTGTAAAAGCTTGTAAATCGTGTTTGCTCAGTAAACCCACCATGTCCACTAAAGTAGGCCTTTTGTCTTCTCATCAAGCGTCGCGCCCCATGGAACGCCTATATATTGATTATGTAGGACCCTTCCCCCAGTCGAAGGGAAATGCCAACAAATTCATCCTTGTATGTGTAGATGGTTTTACCAGATTTTCTTGGTTATTTCCGACTAAGCTGGCTACCGCTCAGTCCACCATTACCTGTCTAAATTCTATTTTTGCTTCTTTTGGTCCGTGCCAATATATTGTATCTGATAATGCTAAGGCGTTCACATCAAATCTTTTTCGTAAATTCTGTTTTGACTTGTCCATCTCTCATGTAACCACTTCTGCTTATTACCCTCAACCATCTCTGGCTGAACGGGTTAATCGTAATCTCAGGTCCGCACTTATCGCCTATCATCATGAAGATCCTTCCAGGTGGGACACGTCCCTGCATTGGTTAGCTTTTGCTTTGAATTCGGCGGTTTATGAATCTCATAAGTTCACTCCAGCTTCCTTGATGTTCAAGTTTGTTCCCAACACGCCGCTCTCTAACCTCTGGTCTCTGAGTGACATTCTACCCGAGACAATAGATCCGGATAATATCAAAGATCTTTGGAAGAAGGCTAAAGCCAATCTTATGGTATCTCATGAAAAGGTTAGGGAAAAGTATGATCGTGGACGGAGACCCTCCCCTTTGAAGGTAGGTGACCAGGTGATGGTCAAGAATTTTGTTCCCGCGGGCAAGCTTGCCCCCAGATTTCATGGGCCCTGTATCATTCTCGATTTTCTTACGCCAGTTACGTTGTTAGTAAGCAATCCAGCCACCGAGAGGATATTTAGGGTTCACCTGTCACAGGTGAAACCAGTGTAAATTTTGTGTCAACTTGCTTCATATAATTTGAAAGGAATATGAGGGTTATATTTTTTTTTTTTGAGTTCCACTCTTAAGGCATTCTGCTCCTTCTATTTTATTTTATATGTAAGCATTTCTTGTAAACCTCCCCCGATTGTTAAACTGCCATCCTGTCCTTGTCACGGCCATTACCACGCTCCCGTCTCCTGCTCCACTACACACAGTGGCTGGCTTAGATGAAACGCCATGGATATCTCCACGCCGTTGGCCCCTCAATCTCTCTACATGCCTGTGCCCTCAAAAGATACATGATGGTCCAACACAATTCTGCCGCCTAGTTTTAATGTTTCAGTGCCCCCGCAGCCGCGCGGCGCCGTGCGGCAACTGGGCCCGAGGACGGGCCCCCTCGGCCCCAGCGAGGACGACATGTGCACGGCGAGCCGGAGCTCTCCTCCCGGCCAAGGCTGATGTGCGGCGCACGACCTGCTACTTGCCCGCAGCCTGTATATGTTCACCGCGGGCGCGGCGTGTTTCAACACCTCTGCTCCCCTCATAGTGCGGGCGAGCGGTATCTCAGGGTACTTGAGGGGTCCGAGCGGCTTCCTTTGGACGCAAGCTGTAACGGCCGGTCTGGCCATCCAACTTAGCCTACATCAACTACATAGACATTCCTGTTCAACCTTAATACCGTTTCATGGGAATTCAACAGCAATATTTGGTGGACATTGCAAAATTTTTCATCACCTTTTAAAAGATCATCTTCAGAAATTCGCCTTCTACAAACATAAATACTTTACGTTACCAATTACAACAAAATTTTGGAACTGAATCAAACCCCATTTAGGAATTTCTCAAATACTTCTGCAATTTATTTTAATATCAACATCAAAACTTGGACTTTGTTTTCAAACAATTTCATGTGTCACCCCTGGTGGAACTTTTGGGGGGGGGAGGTCTGTACCGGGTGGTACACCTCCACGCCGCTAATTTAAAATGTGCGCCTTTTGAAACTCCTCTGCTGGAGGAGGGCTGAACTTTATCTACGCTATTAATTCTCTACCTTCTCAGAAGATGTCACCACGTGGAAAATTTTGAGTTTTTGAACTGTGTCATTTTTATGTGGTTTTGTTTCACTTGAAGTAAGAAGTGTGAACTTTCTCTTCTAGAGGACACTACTGAAGATCAACAATAGTGCAACCTAGTGAGGAGTCAAAGAACTATTTTTTTGGAGAAAATTTAATTTCAAGAGTTTGTTCTTTGTTAAATTTATTTCTGTCATTGTTTAAGTTGGCAATATTTACCCCTTTCTTCCCCTTGTTATGAATGTAACCAATCCCGAATTTCTTTAATTAATTTCTGACCAATCAGGGGTATCTTCCCCCAACTTGAATCTGTTGCGGGGTCCTATCCAATAAAAACGTTGAGGGAGGGTGTTTTCATTCCCCTAACGCCTAGAACCTTCCGCGAGAGGATATAAACTGCTGATTTTAGGGTCTCCGGGCCACTTCTGTTCGATCTTTCAGTGTATTAAGTACATAGCAGGAGGCGGGAAGCGCCTCTTTCTTCGGCAGCGGTCAACAATAAGGTAATGGCCGATTAATAAATTCATTCTTTTCTTGCTCAGCAGTTTAACTTTCGGGGCGGGTGCGAAGCGTTCTACCATGTAACCTTTTCCTAAAATGTAACTACTCTTTTTCTCTATTCTCTTGTAAAGCTACATACTGGGGTAGAGAGTGCTAACCCTCTCGAGCTCCCACTCATATTGTTTTGAGGTGAACTTATTTTTCTCAACCTATTCTTCGATAACGTAAAACAAATTGTTCTTTCCTAAGTCATCTCTGTAGTATGGGATTAGCCCTTGCATCAGTGGCCTAAGAGCCAAAGTAGGTCTTAAAATCAAAGTGTATTAGGAGTGCAAGTTCGCCTCCTCTCAAATTGTTTTAGAGGTCATTTAATTAAACCGCTTTTCATTTAATAGACCTCAGTAGATTGGGTATTTTACCCCTGTGTTTATGTCCGTTGAGGACAACTTGAAGGTGGAGTTTGGTGTGGCCTGGGAGAGGCTTAAATTAAAGAGCGAGTGGCTCTTTTGGAAACGGAGTGTTGTGTGCCTCGAGGAGGCTTTACTGTGTAATTTGGAGCAAGTGCTCCAGGGTTTGATTGGGGTCTTCTGCCCCTTTGTTAAAATTTGTATATCGGAAAGTTGAGCTAGTTGCTCAAGAATTGTCAACTCAGGGCTCGAAGCCCAAACTCTGTAACCCCTGTAATTGTACATTTCAAATTGTGTTTCGGCTACTAAGTACCTGTTCTTTGTTATTACTTAATCTTGAAAAGAAAATATAACCTTGTTAAATTTTACATTAACTTTGATTCCGTAGTTTGAGACCCATTCACGCCCGCACCTTCTTACACCTCTACCTACCACCAAAACACGGTAACAATAGAATAAGTTTATTGTAAGGTTATTTATTAGGTTTCAGTTATAAGATAATAATAAGTTTTATTGTAAGTTAGTTGTAAGTAATTGTGTAAGTGAATACTTTAGGTATCCTCTAGTGTAATCGATTTAGTATTATAAGTTAGATGAGTTTTAGTTTAGGGTTACTACTTGGAATTTTCTTCCTTTTACGGTCAGGTTTAGGGCACCCTCCTGTAGTTTCTTTTCACCCCCACCATAATCTTGTCACGTGAATTGTAGATAGCAGTGCTTACCCCGGGGCTAGTGCCCTAATATCCCTGTGTACGAGGGAGAATCCCTCCTGCATATTCATTAAGCCACCCATCGGGTGACTCTACGCGAGATCTTGAGCCCAGCAGCATACTTTTACCTCAAAGTATTTCCCTGTCTGCTGCGGTTTGTGTGTGTTACAGCGGCTGCAGTGACCAGTTTCTTTGGGCAGCAACCTGAAGTGCCAAATTGGGAGGCACACTGTGTGCTTTGGGCGTCACCATCCAGCACCACTATCGTGCGGGGAATGTCCTATTGGTGGCAGGCGGACTGGACGGTGTCTCACCCCTGCTTATTTGGTGCAAGAGACCACAGAACTGCATCTCGCCTAGGTGTCGGGTTTGGACTGACATTGAATGAAGGCTGGCGGCAAACGACCATGTCGGCAGCCGCATCATCAGCAAGAACCTGTGGCCTAGCTGTGCTGTGACTGTTGTGGGAAAGTAGTGCAAAAGTGTTAGCAACAAGTGAGGAGTTTTGGTATTTCTAGAATTTGGAAGAATGTATGGTGTACATGATTTGGTGGACAGACTACAAATTGTCTAATCATCTGTGAAAGAAGGCATTTTGTAGTGCAATGTAACAATCCATGTGGATTTTGTGATATTTATTCAAGAGGTGGATCTATATTATTTTTGAAAATTATGTGACAGTTTGTGTTGGTTGGTTATCACAAAGGTTACTTCAAGAAATCATGTGTGTTAAAGTAATGTACCTTTACTATTGTTACTGTGTGAAAACGTTCTATCGCTTACTCCCCAGTGATGTTATATTTTTGGTCGAGCAGGGCTCGACTTTCGGGGGGAGGAAGATGTTACAAGTGAAATATGTAATGCGAGTGGAATGTATTTTTTTTAAGTCTTTGTTTGTAAAATACAATATGATGTTTTATTTTTATTGACCTAACCTGTACTGTATAATGTTGTAACATAGGCATTTGTAAATAGTAGAATTCTGTCTATAGTTCCTGGAAAGATCTAGAAAGTTACATAACATTTGTACAGGGTGTGTTACTTTGTTGGTATGTGTTCTAGAAAGTGTGTTCTGTCTATTCTGGAAAAATATGACTTTCGCGATCATGCGTATTCTAGAATGTTAGTCAAAGTTCTCGATCGAAAGTAAGGTTGTGATTGGTGAGTCTAGGTGGCGATAGGGAACACGTGCACGCTGATTGGTTGCCTCCAAGGCCAGTAATTCCTATATATAGTGAGCGAGGCAGTGTTCGAATCAATTCTGTATCCTGAGTTCTGTCGGCTTTGTTCCATCTGTCTGCGAGCAGCCTATCTGGTTGACGTCCCCCGGTTTTCGGGATGGCGCCCTCCTCGGGTAAGTACTCTTGAATTCCGTTCCTGCTAAAATTTCCGTAATGTTCCGATTTGCTTTTCATACAGGAGTCTGCCCTAACCTCCCCTAGATTCACCAAATTAGTTACTTATGACGCCTTAGTTTTTCTGCTGGACTTACCTGTTCGTTTCCGAGGCATTCCCGTTTTGTTTCACTAAAATATGTATATTGTAGTTTAATAGGATTTCCCTTGGGGTTTGCCTCTGATAGTTCTGTATCACTTTAGGTACGCTAGATTTTGGATAACCTGTAAATTGCATTGTACTACTGCATTGGTAACTAGATGTACAGTTGGTTTGTAATTTGAATTTACACTGCTACGAATAACCTATGTATATCACTGAACGTATAGCTCATAACTTGGAATATATTTGTAGAATTACCTTGTAAATAATATTTTTAAAAACTAAGGATCACGGTGATTTATTTCGGAATCCGCTATCTAAGCCATGTCCATGCCTTTGGTAGGTTCCCAGCCCTTCCATCTTCCCGTTTTGTCGTTCACTAGTTGGCCCTACTGATAGTTACGTACTTGTTTTGTTGGAGATCCGCCTAATGCTAGCTACTGTTTTTCCGAGTGTGTAGTGTTTTCTTGTATTGTGTATTGTACTCTTACCTTCCCCTTTTAACTGTGTTTGTGCCTTGTTTGTTGTTACCACTGTAGTAGAGGTAACAGATTCCCTGGATCGAATCCCGGCCAGGTCGGTGATTTTGACCTTAAATGTTTAATTCCCTTTCCTCAGAGACTGGGTGTTTGTGCTGTCTTCAACGTCCCTACAACTCACACAACACAGATAACACTACACTTACGCAGTTACCTACACATGGCAGATGCCGCCCACCCACATCGAAGGGTCTGACTTGCAAGGGGTGCACCCGGCTAGAAATAGCCACACGAAATTCTTTATATTGTTCGCATCAGTAGCAATGTTCGTAAAACTGATACTTTCATTAACAACACATCTAAATCTCAACCGTTCCTAGTAAAAAGCCCTTTCCTTTTTATCAACACTGAATGTTGCAGCATTCCCTTCATTTTTCCCTCTTGTAGTGATCTCCCATACTTGTCTACCTTCCCCTGAATTCACCTCCTGCGTCAGACAAACATGGCACCTGTATCCTGTCGTGCATAAAACATTGTATTCCATGCGTACCTCTATAATTTCTTTCGTTCTGTAAAATGTGTAACAGCGTTAAATATGGTTCTGTTGGTTAAACCGAAAGAAAGTCAAAAGCTTTAAAGAAGATTTCTGAAAGGCGCACTATAATATTTTTCACGAAGAGGTGTTTGACCTGTTGTGAATTTGAACAACATGAATGCACTTATTTCTATGCGGCATTTACTGCATATTTTTCATTATCTTTCAGGTTTCTGCCCACGGGAGAATCATACAGGTCACTGTAATTTGGTTACCCCATTTCCCCTTCTGCTATAAGCACGTTCGTACCTGGGATATTCGCTGTGCTACAAAAGAAACTTGTGCCTGTTTCTCTGCCTGCCCCTGATCACATGATGATAGCAAACAATCGTAATCGAGTAGGTTTGTCTTCGAGGTAGGATGTCTCTTCATCTATGTGTTCGGAGGTGACTATACAGTCCTCTTGTCATTCGCTGTACGTCGGCGGTTTTCTTCAAAAGACAGTGTGCCGTAATGGACTAGTGATCTCCAGGATGAACGGTCAAGCGCTAAGCTTTCCCAGTTATCAACATCAATGTTACATCTCTTCAAGTTAGCCTTGATTGCATCTTTAAATCGCTTCCTCTGACCGCCTACACAGCGTTTACCTACTGATAGCTCAGAGTAAAACACTTGTTTGGGAATGCGATTATTGGGCATGCGAACTACGTGGCCTGTCCATCATAGCTGGCGTCTTAAAACCATCAATTCTATACTGGTGGTGTGTGCCTCTTCAAGAACGCTGATATTTGTGCGCCTGTCTTGCCAAGTTATTTGCAGTATTCTCCTCAAGCAACGTTGATGATACTGTTCCAGCTTCTTAAGGTGTCGACTGTAGCATGTCCAGGATTCAGATCCGTAGAGTAAGGTTGGAACTACAACAGAATTGTACACAAGAATCTTTGTTGTGATATTGACATCGTGATTGTCAAAACCTCGAGATCTTAACTTAGCAAAGGCTGCTAGTGCACGGTTAATTCTGTGTTGGATTTCTGAATCTATATTTGCGCTTGATGAGAGGGTGCTGCCAAGGTATGGGAAGGTGTTTACAACTTGAAGGCTCACTCCATCAATTGTGACATTGATATCTCTTTGACCTTCCCCAGGGGCTGGTTGGTATAGGATCGGAGTTTTGCTGGTATTCAGTTTCAGTCCGATCTTGTTGTACGCATCAGAGAAAACATTCAGGATTCTCACAAGCTCTTCTTGTGTCTGAGCTACGACAGCATTATCATCAGCGTACTGTAACTCAACTAATGCTGCAGACGATGTCCGAGTTCCTGCCTTTAAACGGCTCAAATTAAAAAGTTTACCATCCATCCTGTAAGTTATATGAATTCCTGGAGGGAGATCATCTCTGACAAGTTCCATGACAGTGGCAACATACAAGGAAAACAAAGTGGGGGCTATCACACAGCCTTGCTTAACACCGGTATTGATATGGAATGGCTCTCCAATAGAGCCGTTGCCAATGACAGCTGCCATCATGTCAGTGTAGAGCAATTTCAAGGTGGCAATAAATTTCTGCGGAAAGCCATATAGAGCTAAAATTTTCCACAAAGCTTCTCGGTTCACAGAGTAAAATGCCTTAGTAAGATCAATAAAGGCAATATAAAGAGGTCTATTTTGTTCTCTACATTTTTCCTGGAGTTGACGAGCTGCGAATATCATATCTGTGGTTCTTGTAGAAGGCCTGAAGCCACACTGACTCTCTGGAAGTATTTTCTCCACCAGGGGTACAATACGATTTGCCAAGATTCGAGCAATAAGCTTTCCCAGGCACGACAGTAAGGATATTCCCCGATAGTTACTACAGTTTGTTCGATCCCCTTTCTTAAATATGGGAACTACCAGACTGTCTCTGAAATCAGGAGGCATTTCTTCTGCGCTCCAAATTTTGACAATCAGTTCATGTATGTGTCTTACTAGTTCCTCACCACCTTCTTTGAGAGCTTCCACTGGTATATCATCAAGACCACAGGCTTTGTGACGCTTTGCTTGATTGACAGCATGCTTAAATTCATCTAATGTTGGTGGGGAGCCAAGTTCATCATTGATGGGAGCTTGTTTTAATATATCATACACCTGTTCATCAATAATCGAATTCTGGTTCAAGAGGTCTTCAAAATGCTCTTTCCACCTATTCATGATGGAGTGCAGATCTTTTAAGAGTATACTTTTATCGCTGGACCAAGGAGGATTCCTCCCAAAGGTGGTGGGACCATAAACCGCTTTTGTCGCTTGGAAGAACTGTCGTGAATCTTTATCTGCTAGATATTCCAACTATTTTGCCTTTGCTGTCCACCATGCATTCTTGAGCTCACGGGTTTTTCTTTGGACATTTTCTTTGGCAATATTTACGGCTTGTTTCTTAGAGTGGGAGTTCATGTCCCTTCGCCATGCTTGCAAGGCTTTTCTCTTCTGTGAGATCAATGCTTCAATTTCTTCATCATTTTCATCAAACCAGTCCTGATATTTTCTGGTCTTATATCCTACTGTTTCTTTGCAAGCATCTTGAATAGTGGTCTTCAGACTCTCCCAGTGTTGCGTTACATCACGTTGATATTCCTTCGGCAAAGTCCGATGAAGGAGCTCTCTGTATTTTGAAGTAATTTCTGCATTGCCAAACTTCTCGGTGTCGAAAGTATGTCTGAAGCTCTTCCGTTGTTTCCTCCTCTGGGTGAACAGTGACAAATGCATCACTGATCTAATAAGTCGGTGATCTGTCCAACAGTCATCAGGTCCCGTCATTCCTTTGGTGATGAGAACATCGCGTAGATCTTGCTTGCGGACAATCACATAGTCAATGAGGTGCCAATGTTTCAATCTAGGATGCTGCCATGATGTTCTGAAGCGATTCCTTTGGCGAAAGATGGTGTTGGTGATTATCAACCCATACTCAGCACATTTTGAGAGGAGTCTAATACCATTGGAGTTTTCACTGCCAACTCCCTCCTTGCCAATGGCACCATTCCATACTTTATGGTCCTTTCCCACTCTGGCATTAAAATCACCAAGCAAGATGATTTTATCTAGTCGATTGATGTTTGATAGGATGTCATCCAGATCTGAATAGAATGTTTCTTTGATGTCATCATCAGAGTCTAATGTGGGGGCATATGCGCAACTTACTGTGGCATGCTGGTCGCCATTTAATCGAAGTCTTAATGTCATGATGCGTTCATTACGTCCAGTTGGAAGCTCCTGCAGGTCTCTGAGAAGCTTATTCTTGATAGCAAAGCCTAGTCCATGTGTTCGGTGTTCACTGGTAGGTTTACCCTTCCAGAAGAAAGTGTATCCTGCTCCGTTTTCATTCAACTGACCTTCTTCAGCAAGGCGGGTCTCCTGGAGTGCTGCTATGTCGATATTGTATCTTCGTAACTCTCTACCCACAAGGGCTGTTCTCCTTTCGGGTCTCTCATTTGAAGGGTCATCATTAAGCGTTCTTACATTCCATGTAGCAAAATATAATTTCTTTCTTGTTCGACCGCATTGAGGTGATACCACTGGACGCGGCTATCCAATCGGTACTAGAAGTGGCTGACTATGTTTAGGGCACCTTTTCTAGCCCCTTCCCCATGTGAGGTGAGCAGAGTGGACCCTAAATAGGACTGCTCAGTCGTAGATGCAGCAACCGAATTGCTCTACAGCCACAATCCTAAGCAAGACGACCGATCACACATCTACCGCCTACGTGCCAAGTTATCACTAGAGGCTTCCAGACATCACAATCCTGCCCCCGTCGCAACTTCCTGATCGCCGCAGGACTTTTGGAAGAGTCAATCTGTTGTTGGAAGACTGCTGTGCGTGAGATTCCTTTACATTGAGAGTGTTGGTGCACTGCAACAAACGCACTGTACTAGATGACTTAAGAACTGTTTTCAATGGCAAGCCGATGCAAGACGATTGAAGGGTTCCTAGTCACTGCAGCCTTCGTCCGCCATTCCAGCCGAGGAGGGACTTCCTGTCCTTACGCCTGGTCCGCCGTTGAGGACTTTCTATGCCGTTGACCAAATATGGTTCACTTCCTTTAGGGGAAGTTTTCCACCCCAAGGGTAAGAGAGTGCCCTGAACTTGATGAATTTATGTGTCATTTCCTACACAAAGGCTTCATCAAACCTACTAAGGGAGAGCTCATCCGCCCGTAGCCGTGGATCTCCCCTAGTTTGCCAGGTTTGGTACTGGCCGCCTGACCCTCGGCCAGACAGTCGCAGGTAGTACCGTCTACTGTCACATACGGTAGCAGGGTGACCCTGACCAGACATAAACCCTGATCACATACACTGGGACCAGAAATCTGAAGTGTTGGGGTTTCCCTAACTGTGTAGCTGCAGTTGACGGCACCCTTCAAAATCAGAAAGTCTATTCTTCAACTGCAAGGGATATTTTTCTATTGTGCTAATTGCAATGGACGATGATAACGGCAAGTTTCGTGTTATTGATGTGGGGAAATCTCCACTCATCTTCCGCCAACAGGCAGCGGGATAGTACGGATCCGCTTGGAATTATCACCCAGTATTATCTTGATCAGATTGAAACATGTATTTAAATTGTTGATAGTCTTCTTGTTGCAGTGTATTTTTCTTCAGTAATTTTACAATATGATAAATGAAACCGTCATCATGTCACAGAACTTCGCCTATTAGAAACCTGATGGCTCAGGGGCTTAATTATTCCGTCCTGCAAACGAGTCCACTCTCGTGGCTGCGGATTGCGTAGCACATCGAGTGGCTAATAAAAGGTAAGAGAGAATTTTGCATGGCCGTGTACTTTGAAAATAATTTTTTAGGAGGCTTAACAGCAGTCCCCTTCTCTTTCAATACCGTGTTCTCACTTTACGAATAAACTTCCCGTTCTGCCGTGGTACAACTTCCGGCTCTCGCGTGCGAAGTTGCTCCTGAGAATTGTACCAGAACGCGTGTGCGACTGTTGTTTGTGTATTAAGTAATCGATTGGGAAAGTGCTGCCAGCTTGGCCGCCATATCGTGAATTAGAACTCGCGCCGAGTTAGTCCGCGCGCCTATAGCGTACTCTTCGAATAATTGTACTGTCATCTGACGTACGGTATCCAATAAAGAAAACTCATAAAATGTTAAGTCGATGTACCGAGCGGTACCACAGATTCGTCGTAGTTAGATATAAATTATCGAGGAATATCATATCGATCTGTAGGAATCGTTTGCATACGTCGATGTACACTGGCGGAAAATAATAATCTCGTGTGGCCTCCGGAGAGGCTTGGTGCAGGTCCTTTGTTTGACACCCGTGGGCGACCTGCGCCTCGTGATGAGGATGAAATGATGATGAAGTCGTCATGTAGGACTACGCTCATTCCCCGTTAAAATGCCCGAAAGTGACGGGAATCGGACCCGGGACCCATTGTGACCAACGGACAACACGCTAACTATTTAGCCATGGAGACGGACACTGGCGGAAAATGAAATCCCAACACCAAAAGGAGATGAGTTTAGAGGAATGCAGCTTCCAGGTCTCAGATTCAAGATGACATGTGACATGGGGATACACCAATAACTGCTTTAGTGGCCATGTTTTTAATGCATTGTGTCATTCAGCTGTCGTATGCCATTTTGTGGGATGGAGTTCATGCCTGCTGCACTTGATCATTCAAATCAGCGACGCTAAAAACTGGTATTGGATGACGCTGGATTTGTCGTCTCCTTATGTCCCAGTAATGCTCAATTGGCGAAGGTCAAGGCGGCTGGTCGAGTCTTTGTAGAGCACAGTGGTGAGAGCAGAGGTACGAGAACGGGCATTATCTTGTTGGGAATGCAGTACGATGCATCTCAGTCATGCAGTCCGTAATGGCCTGTGTGCGGCCAGACACCAGTCTTATTGAGGCAGTGCTTTCTCGTGACCATTGTTGTCAACACCGATGGACTGCGGATGCATCCCTGCCAGGACTTTCTGCAATATCGCGAAAAGAACATCCAACTCCTCGTAACCTTATTAGACGGCCTATTTCAAACTGAGTAACCTGCTGATACCACCTCCTTCATCTCCTTTAAAGACTAGCGGTAAATATAAATTAAAAACAGTTCGATATTGGCATTCTGCGAGACAATTACGGCCCTTTTGAGCAGTTGTATGCACAAGATGATAAAGCATAGCATGTTCATAAATATTTGCAAAGAAATGAGTTTACACCTTTGGGAACACCAGTCATAGAGCTTGCATTTCCACATGAAAAGCCTACACAATTTTCCAGTGGATTTTTCCTTTTTCCTGTTCACCATCCAACATTTTACATATTTCTTCCCCTGTATTGTCAATTGAATCCTGAACTGTGAATATGACCATTGAAATCTGCTCAGTTTCCACACACACATGGTGTAAATAATGTTATTAGTGCCATCCGCAACCTGAGCAAAGTTTTGAGATTACATGATATCTGTTTATTTCGTCCTTACTACGAGGCATTTTTCTTGCAAGCGCTATGTTTTGTCAACCACAAGCTTACTTTCAGGTTGCATTTGAATCCAGAGCAACATCCTTGAACAGACGTCCAGCATGGTCACTTCAGGCCACAGGCAGATTATCCTCGACAAATATTTGCTGCACTTTGAGCATCCCTTTCGTGATGAGAGTTTTTCACAAAGCGCAATGCTCCATTCATGTTGCGGGTATTGAATGAAAAGTGCATGTGAATTCGTTACTTCACCACAGACATTTCAGTTTCAAGTGATTTACTTTTGCCTTCTACTGAACATTTGTAAATTTTCAGGTGTGCAACTTCTGAAGCAGGAGTGCGACATATGCAGAGGAAGCCACCTGAAAGGTCGTCATGTTCTAACTAGTGACTAACGATGCAAATGAGAGGCGAATAAGTCTCTGGCAAGACTCCAATTAAAATATTACTCCAGAGTATGCGACCCACACCAGGAACACTTGTTATAAGGACTGGAAAAGATCCAAGGGAAAGCAACACGATTTGTTCTGGGTGATTTCCGAAAAAGGAGTTATGTTTCGAGAATGTTACAAACTTTGGGCTGGTTGACTGCTTGTTGACGTTCCGAGCTCTCGGTTGAGAAATGGCGTGGAATGACCTTAGTAGACGAATAAGATTGAGCTCTTAAAGGTAGGAGATTTGATAATATGAATATAAAGTAACAATTCAAGAGGACAAATTGGGGAAAACATTCATTCATAAGACAAAGAGAAAGAGATTTGAATAATTTTTCACGAAAAATGTTGGATACATTTCCATCTCTGCCACCTGATTGATTGATTGATTGATTGATTGATTGATTGATTGATTGATTGATTGATTGATTGATTGATTGATTGATTGATTGATTGATTGATTGATTGATTGATTGATTGATTGATTGATTGATTGATTGATTGATTGATTGATTGATTGATTGATTGATTGATTGATTGATTGATTGATTGATTGATTGATTGATTGATTGATTGATTGATTGATTGATTGATTGATTGATTGATTGATTGATTGATTGATTGATTGATTGATTGATTGATTGATTGATTGATTGATTGATTGATTGATTGATTGATTGATTGATTGATTGATTGATTGATTGATTGATTGATTGATTGATTGATTGATTGATCAACATCATAACTTAATCGTGCCTAGTTTGTTTAACGAAGTCCTTCTCAAGAATATGATCTTCACAAACATAAAAACCGGAGCAGTTTACAGCATCACTCACACGTGCTTCAGAACATCCGTCATTGTTTCCTTATGATATTTATAAAAATCCATATTCTTGATGTTGAGGTTGCCACTCATATCGACATAATAGCCACTTGTCTATGTTGGAAACTTGCAGGAGTAATTTAACCTCTCTGAAATAAAGTCATGACATTTGAAAGCAAAGTTTCAAACCTGAGAACAAATAAATGGAAGGAATGAAAATGTATAATTTAATACACTATTCACAAGTACATTTCCATTACTTACCTTCGCTGTGCTCAGCACCGTTCGGCAGAAAATAACATCTCAGAACGTTTATGTTCTGACTACATGTAGCTTACAACGAAATTTCAAAAATACAGAACTCTAAAACTAGGGCATTATGCGTATCCGAAAAATTTACCAAGCTCCACCTTCGTCGGAACTTCTTCTCATCGCTATATAGTATTAAACCGTATAGAACTCATTCGCCATTTTACAATTTACGACTCATATATATTGGTTAGACAGCGTTGGATGACATCTGTATGTAAGACCTTTCCTATAGCGGAATGTAAGTAAGTAAGTAAGTAAGTAAGTAATATGTTTTATTTATCCTGGCAAAGTTAGGGATGTACTCCCTTTCTTACACTTAACCAGTCTTAACCTAGAACACTTAATAATAACTACTGATGACAATAATATGAGAATATGGACAATAGTAACAGTAATACCATTAACAATAACCACACTTTAAAAAAAAAAGATCATATCATCTATATAATATAAATCGTACGTAAAGTGCAGAATATAATTATGAATAATAAGTACTAAGAGTATAATTATGAATAATGAGAACTAAGAATATAACTATGAATAATGAGTACTAAGAATATAATTATGAATAATGAGTACTAAGAATTTCATTATGAATAATGAGTACTGTAACAACTACTTAAGAAAACGTTTAGAAAATATATATATTTCTACAGTACACCGAAATATCGCCTTCAGTTGAGAGGTGAAGAGAAGGATTAGTAAGAAGTAGAAGAAGAGGAATAAGAAGAATATCTGTGAAAGGAAGAGGGAAATGATGATGAAGGGGCGGTAGGAGTAGGTGTTTTCAGGTCATAATTTGATGATTCATGCATGTTTACCTAGTATTTCGACACAGGCATGTTTAAAAGCTACGCTGCTGGACATGCTTCTGACGTCCACTGGTAAGAGATTCTATTGTCGGGCTGCGGTAACGGTGAATGATTTCGTGTAGATTGCTGTTCTGTGTACAGGAAGGGATAAACACATGGTGCTGCAAGATCGGGTATTTTTGTTATGGTCTGTGGAGAGGAGCTTCATTCGATCACGGAGATAGGCTGGTTGAGAACTTTTAAGAATAGTATGCAAGAAGCAAAGAGTATTAAGTGTGCGTCATTCTTGCAGGCGAAGCCACCCGAGCCGCGTGTAAGACGGTGTGACATGGTCAGCGTAACGAAGTCCACAGATAAATCTTACACAGGCATTCTGAGCGCACTGTAATTTCCTTCCCCAGTCTACTCCTAGTTTGTTGTAAACTATGTCGCAATAATCAAAATGAGGTAATGCGAGTGATTCAACAAGAATTTTCTTTAGTTTAAAAGGGAAAGTGAATTTGAATTTGAATTTACTGAGACAGCGTAGCGTTCCGTATATTTTCCTACACACAGATATAGTTTGGGCAGACCAGGACAGATGTTCGTCAAATATTATGCCAAGATTTAATACATTTTGGCTATTCTGTATGGGAGTACTACTTATGGACAACTGTCTTAACGCTGTTCGATTGAGCTTGCAAAGTAATTTAGGGTAACCAATAATTATTGGATTTTGATGGGTTTAATTTTAATCCGTGAGATCTGGCCCATATATCTATGGTCATCAAGTCTTCATTCAGGTGACGTGTTTCTGAGTGTAGGTTTTTCGGGTTTGCTGTGTATATATATCTGTAGGTCATCAGCGTATAAGTGGTATTTACAGTGTTTTAATCCGGAAGATATGCCATTTATATACAACGAGAAAAATAGGGGGCCAGTACAGATCCTTGTTGTATTCCTACGTCGACCGTACGCCAATTTGAATATTCATTGTTGTTATTAAGTACACACAGCTGGCGACCGGTGAGATAGGATCTGATCCACTGGAGTGCACTCGCGGAGAAATTTAAACTATTTAATTTGGATATAAGTATGTCCCTGTCAACAGTGTCGAAACCTTTACTAAAGTCCAATAACGCTAGAACTATCAGTTGTTTGTTGTCCATAGCTTGCCTTATGTCATCAGTCACATGTGTTAATGCACTGCAGGTGCTGTGTCTCGGTCTAAAGCCGGACTGGTGGATATCAAGAAGATTGTGTTGAATAAGATAGTCGGTAATTTGCTTGTGAACTATGAATTCTAAAGCTTTTGACAATATGCATAAGATGCTAATCGGCCGATAGTCACCGACGTCCTTCGCCAGTCTTATTTTCGGAAGCTGGCGAACTATGGCCATTTTCCATATTTCCGGATAAGTCCCCTGTTGCAGTGAGTAATTAAAAATATTCACCAATGGATAAATGATGTGGTGGAGAATTTTCATGAGCATTTCATGGCCTATATTATCTACGCCCCTAGCCCTGGTCTTGATGCGTTTTATTGAGTCAATCACTTCTTGCGGTGTGACGTGACTGAAGTAAAATTGATCTCTTTGTGGAGATGGCGTATTATCATATGGATTAATAGTTTTCTCCTTTACGACCGAATTAATTCCCGTTGGCGAGATGAAATGGTCGTTTAATTCATCTACGTTAACATTTTTTTTCATCGTTAGATTTCTGGTTATTGATACCAAAATATTTCATACATTTCCACATCGTCGCAGGGCGTACGTCAGGTCTAATCAAGTTATGGGCGTAACGTAGTCTAGCGCTTCGAATTTTAGAGGTCGTTTTATTACGCAGTGTTTTATAAGTCTGGTGGTTCACTTCCGTTGGGTAGTGCTTGTATCGTCTATGAGCAGCGTCTCGTTTAGCCATTAAGTGGCGAATTTCGTCATTTATCCACGGCTTAGGAGCTCTGGAACCTTTTCCCGTACGCACTAGGGCGTGCCGATCGTAGAGTTGCGTTACTAGGCTATTAAATTTTGAGACCATTTCCTGTAGATTATTGGCGCGATTTATCTCCATCCACGGCACGGAAAGAGCATCTTCTTCTAATTAATCTGCGTCAATTCGTCTGAGGTCCCTGAATGATAATATTTTCGACCTTGGTTTCGGAGTTTGTAATTGGTAGGACAGGTAGATTATGTCATGTCCAGATAGCCCCGGGGCTGATGTCCGTCCATGTTGCAGGACGTTCGCTGAATTGTTTGTTATTATTAGATCGAGAAGGGTGTGACTGCTATTAGTGTGGCGGGTTGGTCCGAGAGGTAAAATTGTCATGTTACATGCTTCGAAAATGTTACGAAACTGTCGAGTTGAAGCTGCGGTACTGTCTAACAAATTTGTGTTGAAGTCGCCCATTACAAAAACGTGTTCATAGTCTGGCAAAAGGTTTAGTATTTCAGTATCCAGGTCGGTCAAATACCCTACTTTCGGAGGCTTGTAAACTACTCCTAGCAAGCATTTCGTTCTAGACAGTGTTATCTCTATAAACAAAAACTCTGGTTTACGTTCATTCTGTGAAGGTGAATGGCTAATTACTTGAGGGTTGAGGTCTCTGGCAACATAAGCAGCCACCACCCCCCCCCCCACCGCCTTTCCCCTCGCGGTCATTTCGTACAAGGACGTACCCGTCTATGTCAACAGCTGAACTGGGGCATTTGCTGCTCAGCCACGTTTCAGACATAAGAATTGCATGGAACTGGCGCGTAGAAAACAGGTTATGCATTTCATCCATGCGCGTTTGGGAGAGCAAAGTCTGCACATTACAGTGGCAAACATTAAGAGCTCCACGGTTTCCTTCAAGATAGTAGCGGCTGAAATAGGACCTGGGTTTGCTGTAGCATCTATGTGAGTGAAGGGAGCGGTTAACGGAAGAGGGGAGCAAGGGGATGGAATTAAAGGAATGCGCTTAGACCTGCTGTCGTCAGAAGCATGCCCTTGTTGTGTTAAAAGGTATGCCAACTTCGGAACAGAAAATTAAAACTAAAACAGTACTAACGGGAGGACTACGGTTAAATACAGTTCAAGCAATACTGATCACTGAAGAAATAAAAGACAGTGCAAAGCTAATAACAATGACAGAACACACTACAAACAGATTATACAAGGTAAATCACACAAATGAATTGAATTTTAAATTAGAGGGTTCTAACTAGCGATGTTATACTTGGAAAACAGATACCTGATATAGTAAAAGATGTGATAGGAAGTGTGTTATGGGAGATTGATGAATTGGAGGGAGGAAGAGGAGAGAGAGAGAGAGAGAGAGAGAGAGGAGAAAGAGAAAGTGAAACTTAACTGTAGTGAATTTCTACTATGAAAGCAAGGGAAGACAATGTTTCGGTACTCACATTAAAAGCGAATGTAGTTCTGTACTGATGTGGTGATGTTTGCAGATTACAATCTAGGAATATCACACATGCGGTTGATACGACGCCTTGTACCATCTGCCAACTTAATTATGATATCCCCGTGATCAGTCCAAATGTTCCTTAATCCATGAACAGTGATGGCTGCCTTCAGAATTGCTAGACGAGTTGCAGTCAAGTCTTCTCGTATCGTGGTAGGTGTTCCTTTCAGTTGGCGCTTCCGTGTGAAAACCTCTTGCCTGGAGCGGAAGGACGTGAAATTCACAATGATGGGTCGAGGTTTTCCTGGCACCTTCGGTCCTGCTCTGTGGCTCCTGTCAATGTCAGTTTTGGTTACCTTGGCGTCCAGTTTATTGCAGAGGCTCACAACAATGTCGTCTGTGTTCTCACCCTCACTTTCATCAATACCAAACAGACGTAAACTTGACCTCCTTTGGTACTGTTCCAGGGAGTCGCACTTCGCCTCAACTTCTTTTATTTCTCTTTCGCGGCACTCGAGTTTTTTGTTTAGGTCATTCACCAATTCAGCATTGAACTGGAGACTACGCTCAAGTTCTTTCACCACAATTTCCGTCACCTGTCTTGCCACTGCACTTACAATACTTTCCACGAAGCGTTCGGAGAGCACGGCCTCGTCCAGTACCTTTCTCACCGCCTGTTCGATTTCGTTGGCACCACTGCTGGCACTACCGCTGTTAGCTTTATTAGGATGACGGCCCATTTTTAATATTATGCTGATATACACAACGATATCGATTAAAAACTGGTCTCAACTTGAACCCTGGCACACGTTCCACAGATCTGCACTTTTACACACCACACACTGCTTCCGTTCACCTACAAAATTCGCTTAAACAGAGAGCCGATTTACTTGCGTGCTTCCATGAGCAGAGTCAGACACCAGTGTCAGTGGCCACAACCTGTTGTCCATTAAAATACGTAAAAGTCACCAAGAAGATAAGAGCAAGACAGTTCAGACTCACTAACCAGGAATCTCTTGCAGGCTGCGGGCAACTTGCACGGCCAAAGCTCCCAGATTTGCTACTAAAGGAAGAATAATCACCTTCTCAGACGTCGAACAGAATGAAAGATATTGTCTCCTCATCTCTCCCAGAGCCAGCTAGTAGGACACCGAGTGAAAAACATCCCTGGATATCAAACACGACTTTGCAGCTGATTGAAGGAAGAAGTATTCTGAAGAAACATGGTATCCATCCATTCAGGACGAAAAAAAGGTACAGGAATCTTTGTAGAAAGATACAGCGTAATTGTAGGAATGATAAATCACAGCGTTTGCGAGCGTATAGAACAAAACCAGAACGAAATCAAACAAAGGATCTCTTCAACAAAATCAATATCATTACTCGTCAATTTAAACCGCACAAATGGGTTATAGAACACGAGAATGGACGCCTAATTGGAGACAGAAAAGTTGCGATAAAAGGTGGAAACAATACTGCGAAAAGCTGTACTCTGGAAGAAATGATGATGTAGCAGTCCATCAATAAGGAGGGCCTTCTGCATTGGAACCTTATATTCCACAAAGCGAAATCAGAACGCCATTAATCATTTAAAAAAGGGAATCGCCGGGACTGGATGGTATTTCTTCCCAGTTGCTTAAAGAAATGGGTTAAGAAGGCTTGAACTTGATGCACTCATTGTGTAATAGGCTATAGGCGACTAGAGAATGGCAAAAAGATTGGATAAGCTCTATCTTAATCCCCTTGTACAAGAAAGGGCCAGGCAGGAAGTGTTCCAAATATCTTACAATTACTCTGATACCTCATGCAAGTAAGAATTTATTGTACATCATAAACCAGCGCCTCAAGTCTTATATAATGCCTCACATATCCCTTGAGTAAGCAGGATAGGAGGCAAACATTTGAAAAATCCCGTGAGTTCGGTGTTCCTGTGCTAATATGCTTTCTTGACTACAAGAAAGTTTCTGATGGTGTTGTCCGGAATAAACTTTGGGAGGTTCTTGTAGAATTTGGCATTCCACAACATATAATGTCATTGTCGAATATTTCGTATGGAAACAACATTGCAACTGTAAATGTAGATGGCGGCATTTCAGGATTTATCACTATTTCGCAGGGTGTCCGGCACGGCTCCATATGATCATCTTTTCTATATAACATCTATGTTGAACATGTGATGAAGAAAGCCCTCATTAACTGGACTGGTGGCATATCAATTGGCTGACGAAAAAACAGCAACCTGCGCTAGCTGATGACACCCCGCACCTTTCCAGCAGGAAAGATGAACTTGCAGAATACTACAAGCAATTGTAAAAGATCAAGTTTAGAATATGGGCTAGAGATCAACCTGAGCTTCAGCAAACTAATGGTAATTCTCAGAGCGGCACAGATCCAGCTCATAGGTCGATTAAGGGAACTGGAATTGGTAAATGACTTTATATACTGTACCTTGGGTCGACCATCTGTGATACCGGAAGTTCAGGCAAAAGATTAGGAGAGGTACCGCCTTAGGGCGAGTTGCGGAGCAATGACAAATAGAAGAGAGATTAGACTAGTTGATTCACTAGGGTTCTCTCTCTTCCTTTATCGTTCCGAGACCTGGACCCTCAAGGCAAGAGATGAAGACCGTATCGACACCTTTTAGGTATGGTGTTGGAGAAGAATGCTCCGAGTACCTTGGACAGAAAAGCGACCTAATTCATCTATTATTCAAGAACTGAATATCTCCGAACATCTCTCTTCTCGCGTCATGAGGAGAATGGTCCGATTCTTCGCAATGACGATACTAGATTAAGACACGAGCCCAAGCCAGTCAATGATGACGCGGCTGTTCCCCCTGCAGCGCTTCCAAGTGGCACGGCACTGAACTACGGCATGTTGTAGTTTTGTCGTATCTCACTTTCACCCCCCGTGATGAATGTATATACATAGTTACATTATCAAAATAAACGGCGTGTATAAGCTGCACAGAAGTGACCAGAGGCGGTAACTCAAGCTACCATTCTCTTGTATCTTGAAGGTTATTGCGTTTCTAAACAAATTTATTGCTATGTTTCACTACTTCAGGAGGTTCATTTCCTATTTTTATTACTCCCCTGGAATTTGTGTTACCTCTCGTCTTGCATTTCGCAGTACTAATCTTCATTCCAAAATGTCTTATCTCCTCATGTTTCAAGGGGGTCGATTGTATGTGGCCCGGTCATCCGCCCATGTAAGTGTCCACATAATAGAAATAGTTTCTTTTCATTTCACATGGTAGAGTTAGTAAGAGACTGCAATGTTCTTAATAAATGTTCTAAATGTTCTTATCTCCTCATTCCATAAATCAACTTGTGTCTGTACTTCAGTGTCATTATCTCCCCAAACAACAATGTCATCAGCAAAGAGCATAGACTTTACTTCTTCACCCATCATCCTTCCTTGACATTATGTAGATATCTACCCATGACGATACTGAAAAGTAAGGGAGACAGTACACTCCCCTGTCTTAAGCCTGTCTCAACTCTGAACCATTACGTTTGCCCCACTTTAGTTTTAAGAAAGCTTTCTCAATTGTGATACGATGCTGTTACCATCTGCATTGTTTCATTCCCATTCCGTGCCTCTGTCAATGTTTCCTACACCAAATTCCTTGGGACAAGGTCATATGCCTTTTCAATATTTAGAGATGTTAATACATTGTCCTTTCCATATTCCCAATACCTTTCCATCATTTGACGCAATGTAAATATTGGGTGAAATGTGGACCTGTCTCTTCTGAATCCATTCTGGTGTTCTTCCAATATTCCCTCTACTCTGTCTCTTATTCGTTTATCGAAGATTCTATCAAGGATTATGTATCAGTGTCACCCCTCCGTAATTTTCACATTGCTTCCTGCCTCCTTTCTTGAAAACTGGTATAATGTCCAGTTTCGTCCACTCTTTTGGAACAGACATTTCTCTCCATATCGCTCTGAAGAGTCTATACAACTGTAGACCAAATACTCCAGTTGATATTATCATTTCTATGGTGACCAGACGCATTTTCTCGTTTCATCCTTTAACTGCCACACTCAATCTCTGCCATGGACACCTTGTTTTCCTAATACTCCATCTGCACTAAATCTGGTTCTTCGATTCCTCCTTGTACCGAGGTATTTTGCGCGTTGTAATGCTGTTCAAATATTTTCTCCACCTCTGCCATATATCCTGTTTCTTTGTCATCACATCCTCCTGTTCATTTTTAATGAAGTTAGCACTTTCACCTTGATTTTTCTTCTTTCCTTCCCACTGGAATAAGATCTTTTAGCTTCCGGTTGTATCTTCTTGCAGAGATTCAGTGATTTTTTCCAGAATATCTTTTTCTCTTCTTGAACCACTTATGAGTACTCCTTCTTGCAGTGCCTGTATTTTGTTTTTCTGTTGTTCTGTTTCTCAAATATTTTTCCAATATTGCTTCTTCCGTTTAACTATACCCTTTACCGCGTCCTTCCACCAGGGCAATAAAATAGCGTTTTTGAATAAAAAAGGATTTTCAGCCCTTTTTAATATAACACGTTCTTTACATAAGCACTCATGCACTGCAGAAAATATAAAATGCCTGCTAGATTTGAAGACTTTGGAAAGAAACCAAAATACGATCTCTGATGCCCTGAAGGAAAATGCTAGACTGTATATTGCACAGTTCAATGAAAATGTAGTTTAAATAGGCTATTCTTTCAGTGTGTGTTTGATGCAGTGCTCTATTTAAGCAAGAACTAGCTCTTCGTGGTTATGACGAAACATTATATTCAATAAAACGTGGTGATTTTAAGGAATTGTTGACATTGCTGGTATCAAGGAGCCCTGCAGAAATACAACACCAGTATTCTAAGATAAAAAGTGTGTTTAGTGGCGAATCAAAGAGTATTCAAAATGAGTTAATCGAGTTCATTTCGTAACACCAGTTTCAAATCTCATTCTGACCTGTCATTTATGTATTCCACCAATTCTAGGTATTATTTTAGGTCTTTTTATTATGAGATTTAAACCATATTTGCTTCTCTTCCTCCACTATAGCCTAGGATGTATCCTTTCTTTAGTTTCCTCTCACCTTTCCTTTCCATTTGACCTCACTGATTCCCAGTAATGCTACATCTTTGTCAACCCTAAAATCTACTACTTCTTCCACTTTCCCTGTTAGTGACACAACAACGATGGTCGCTATCTTGATGTATTTGGTTGCTGGTCACCCATTTCTCACATTTCTCCCAGCATCACAAGAACTGCGCGTCGCTTGTGGGGAACGCCCTAGTATTTCATGAGGCTTCAGTACATTTGTCATCATATAGGCTTTTATTACGATGGGATCGCCTCCCCCGAAGGCATTTTAGAGCTACTGCCAGCTGAAACTTGTAGGCCGCACCTAACATGGAGAACGGAGGTCTTTTGTAGTCGCTCCTCTGGAGTAGAGACGCTACAGTTTATATGGGATTTCAGCGGCATTTTCTCTACTGATGGCCCATTTCCCTTCTATGAGGACTCCTCCGCCCGTAGCCGTTGGTCCTTATAGTTGGTCACTCTATTTACCGCCGCCCAACACTCGGCGTGAAGCCACCGGCTGTATGCTTTACTCCGTTACGATAGCAGATTTAACTGGCCAGACTGCAATATGGACACCCAACTTACGTATTTTTTTCTCATTTCTTCGGAAATTAATTCATGCCGCCTACAGAAAGCCTGAAAGTTTGCATTGCCCGCTCCGCTACGTTCACACGTCGACAGGCCACCACTTCACGCCCTACCTGCAACTCGTACTGTTCAACAGCGTAGGCCTTAAAGCATGCCACACGCGGGTACCCAACAATAGGAAGCTCCATATCACTGTCTAGCGGGGATTAACATCTGTAAGGGTGAAATAGAGTAGAAACAATGACAGCAGCAGAAATATTCGTAGAAAGTGTTAAATCTGTTTTAGTGTTGTACGGTTCCGAAAACGTGTGTAACCGTGATCAGAGTTGCTTCAACCTACCGCATTTCACCCTGTGATGTCCACCACACGCATTTACTCCTTAATGCCGAGAACTACTGCAAGCGTCGAACTTATGGTTCCTTCATGCATCACCGCAAGGGAGTCGGAATTTGTGTTTCGTAAGATGGTGAAAGAGAACATGTGTTCCCACGATTATGTTCATGTTGATTGCACCAAATCGGGAAAAATGAGATCTATATAAGTGAACGAATGGTTTAATGACGTATTCAAGCAAAATACACGGTCCGGTAAAGTGGCCCTCATTCCGGATTCCTTTCCTCAATATAAATCTACACAAAATGACGATACCGTGCAGCTGATGATGATCCCTCCCGGTGCCACAGCTTACTGTCAACCATTAGACGTACGCGGGTTTAGAGTATGGAAAGGCTAAGACAGTTCGGAGATGGACCCGCGTGTAGACAAAAAGGGGAGAGAAGGACAGAAAGGCAATAACCCATAACCCCCATGAATCAAACAATGGACAAAAAATAAGGGGTTTATTATCAACCCACAATACTAACATTAATACAAGAAAATGGGAAGCTGCTTTATAAAGTTACTTACACAACTGCAGGCAGAATGCATATCGAGTAGGTCCATGTTCAATAACACAGTAGGTTGCTATATTTCTCGGCCAGAGTGCACACAGTCGCCCAATTCAATTCAGTACGACCACATACGAATACAATGGTCCATATATGCATGAAAATATGACGTAGGACACATTACCAAAGGAACCAGAAAATGGAACCACCATGGGATAATATAATCGTATAATTACGAACCGCGCACATATCAAAAGTTAGTATTCCCGTGCTGCGAATGAGCGTCAACTCGATGCTAGCGCGTCACAAGGACAATGCCAAAGAACAGCCTCCCAAAGGAGATGAATCAATATCCAAGAAGATATTGTCACAGTTACAAAAACAAAATGCAATCGCCGACAATAGCGCAGCAAACCGGCGAAATAAAACGAAAGCAGAAATGAGAAAGAGAGGAAAATTAAAATTATGAGATACGGAGAGTTCTACAAACCGCCTTCAGGCAGACAGCACAGCACGCGGAACAGAGACCCAATATAAAAATCGACCCAGACTAGGCCGGCGTGTCCAGGCACGCGACGCATATCTTCGCGTAGGATGACGACGGATATCATGGACTCACGAGCTTGGTTCGAACAACACAGATACAATGTTGGACCGCCGAAAAAATAGGCAAGGCTGGTCCAAATATAATCGTCGCAGTCATAATTTTCGTCGACCCGCTAACCGGGACGTCCAAATTGCCGCACGTGGACAAACATGGATTAAACCCCGTGGCGTCAAATCATGCAATATACCTGTTACTGAGGTTTGATGGATCGCAGTGAGGTGAAAGAAGGTTCTGGTGTGAACGGTTCTATCTACAATATCAAAATTAATTTAAAACTTGAACTGAAGGTTGTATTTCTTCAAAACGACGAACTTAACAAATTTTCACTAGGTGACAATAACAATGATATCTCAGATACAATGCCAAACAAGGGTGAAACACCCCAGAATAGGGAATTTAACAATTTTGGGCTTCAAGCCCTCGATTTACAATTTCTGAGCCACGAGCTCAAGTTTACGAAATTCACAAATGAGGAATAATTTAAGCAAGGTCAGAAACCCTCTAATTCAAGAGCACTTGCTCCCAAAATTACAATTTCTAGTTTTCCAGAGGTACCCTTCACTATTACAAAGCCTTGAAATGAGCTTACATGCTCTCGATTTCTTACAGCCTACTCAAGGCAACATCACGTCACAATCTTACACACTCTGGCGTCATAAGGCACGAATTACAAATGGAAATAATTTTACACAAGGGTATCTAGTACCCAACCTACTGGGCCTTTGCGGAAAAAAGAACAGGTTAAATAAATGGCCCGAACACAACCTATATGGAGGCGTACACTGCGCTCCCAGATAATGAAATATTTAAAATCTACAGGGCTCTCAGCCGATGAAACTGGGGCTAGTCCTGAACTACTGAGGTGGCTCGCATGGAAATAACTTTAATATATTACATGAAAGAAAGGTCGCGAAACCGTAGTCACCTCAAACCAAGATGAAGGGGAGCTCGAGACGTTAACTCACTCCCTATCCCCGAATTACAGTTAAAGACTTTATGAAATGTTACATGAAAAGGAAAAAATTTACATTAAAACTGTTACATAGTTAGAAATTCGGGCCTTCCCCTCGGATAAGTACGCGGAAACAGCAAGAAAGATTGAATTTACGTCTCCCTTACCTGGTAGATGTTCTGCCGGCCTCCTGCCTTAACATACACACCCAGAAAAACGATGATCAATACGCAAGGAACCTCGAAAAGCCGCAACTTATATACCCTCAGGGAAGGTTCGAGAGGATTCTGGGCTAATCCGCACACACCCTCTCATTTTTATTGGTTGAACCCAAAAGTTATACTCAAAACCGAACGAGAAGAATGTGATAGGTTGAAAATTAATTACAGAAAATTCAAAACTGGCGGAACATTAAAAACGAATGAAAGTTGAGAAAACCAATAAACACAAAATGTATTTCAATAACACTTCATTTACCTTGCACCAGAGTGCATGACTATAGTTTTTTGGTAGTGATATCAGTGGAAAAATGTCCAAACTTTTTGATGTAAACAAACACACAGCAAATAAAACCAGTCAGTTTAGGCAACTTCAGAATAACACAATTACTTAATACTTCGGTAGTGACATCTCCTGATTAAGGTCTCAAATTTATGTAGCAGCAATTTCACATTTTGGTGGATAGAGGAGTTCATTAACACGCTTATTCTGAATGAGCGGAGTTGAGGTGTACCTCCCGGTACATTACCAATGCTCAACCATGATTCAAAACGACGAGAAAACAGAAGTGCATGGTCTCAGAACTCATAAACGCACAGACCCAACAAACGGATAGGTAGATACCACTCTCCGCTCTCGCGCGTGTGCACACAAAGAAAGGAAATAATTTAAAACACACACAAAATAAATTAACTAAGAACCCGCAAAGACAGGTAATAAAAGACTACGGAAATGCAATCACATCTTGTAACTATGGCACGTGAAATAAAATAAATTGAAATACCTGGGAGCAGCACATCCGGAATCTCAAAAATATTTACTTCAATCAGAATAATGACTCCCAGCCCAGCGCCGAGCGTTGAAATAAGTAAATCCAAGTAAGAAGCAATTCATAGATCAAGAGAACATTTTAAATCCCAGTTTGCTCATTATTACCGATCCCTCCATTGTTGGTTCCACGAGCAGACCAAATTAATACTCGGGGAGCGAGAGACAGACTCAATCACAACACTGATGGCTACAGCGCCATCTTCAAGGAGAAACGAGGTTTCACGTCACATTTTGGTAACGTTATCGCAAATGGCGACAATGGCAGTCAGGAATAAGTAAAAATAAAGGAAGTACATCACCAAGGCAGGCTTGGTGTGGCACAAGATGCTTTTCTGTAGTTTCCAATTTCACGTTAGTTAAATGTTGTGGCTGTACCATAATTAAGAGCACAGGCGCTTAAAACACACTCCTAGCCCTTTCCTATCCCATTGTCGTCATAAGGCATACCTGCGTCGGTGCAACGTAAAGAAAATTGTTACCAATTTTCAAACCTCCCAACCGGAGTTCCACTCTGACCATTACTAAACCAAATACCTTCAATCCCAACAGTTTCGATGTCGAAGATGACAAAGAAGTGAAGCCAACCGAATTTCCTTGATCGATGTTGATACTGGCATTCATTATGTCTTCACCCCGCTCATTTTATATGGGTCTGTCATATGTGGATTTCCATTACATGGCTGGTGGTGTTGGTGATAGTAGTTGTGTTAAGGATATATTAATATTATACCTAGTTTTCGCTTGTGCAACTGGGAGTAAACGGTCTCTGAAGTCATTTGAAGTATGACAAATATATCAAAGAAAAAGCCTCAAAAGCATTTCACTTGGGAGCATATTTGGGCAACCATGGGGCCCTTAGCTGTGTCTGGTATTGCTTCCACATAGTTTTGCCAGGCTCATTATTTTCAAATACCCTAGGTTAACACTTGATCTTTTCCGACCCCAACGGTATTAGAACATTTGAAGACTATGGAGCAGTTTTATTTCATACCCTTCTTACACCTTGTCTTTCATTGGCCGATACCTTCATTTTTCGAAATGTCGGACACCTTCCAGATTTTCAGTCAGATTCGTGTTAATAGAGAATGCTTGCCCAGATGTACTTCCTCTTAAAATAATAATCACCACCACTACTCATAAAGGAAAATGCCGAGTCTTCCATTTATCTTATTTTGTAGCAGCATCATGTGATTCGCTGTCCCATTGTTAATGTTGAGAACGGCCATTGTTGTTGGAGTTGCTATGGAGAGAAAGTTCAATCGTAATACACACGCCTGTCGCAGCTGTAAGAACTTGCTTTGTCTTGAAGATTTATGATGTACACATCGATGATGGTCATTCACAATGAAAAGGTACACATTTTTCATACTTTGTCGAATCATATGAGACGGGTAGATGTGAGGCTCTGGTCATGGGCGATACCATTGTGAGAAACGTAGGGACAGTGTGTGTGGAGGAAAGGGAAGCGTGGGTTTAGCTTAAGGCAGTTGTTGAGGAAAGGGGACCGTAGTTTGAGGTAAAGGCAGATGTTGAGGAAAGAGACAAGGAGGAGAAAAATAGAACTGTGGTAGTTTTTCACATTGGTACGCACAACGTAAGGCCAGCAGGTACAAGTACCTACATAGTTGAGGATGCGAAAGATCTGGAATATGCAACGCAGGTGAAGCGTAAGTAAGCGGAGATTGTTATCAGTGGAGTACTGTGTAGCAGGGAAGGTGATCGGTGATTTAAATGAGAATATGGGGCGGGTTTTTGGGAAACTGGAAGTGAGATTTCTAGATCCTAATGGGTCGGTTGGAGATTGGGATATGTGCTCAGATGGCTTTCACTTTAACCGCAGTGGTAAGTGTAAGATAGGAAGTTTGTTGAGAAGCAGGGGCTTACCGGGGGTTTGACCCCTCTCCCGTACCGTGGAATTTTTACAAGGATAAGGAGAAACTGACAATAAACAATAAACGGAAAACACTTTCACGGACATAATTGTATAATCAATAGAATACTTCAATCTATGCTCTAAGAACCCTCGGAAGTTGGATTGTATATTGTAAACTGTACTTACCATTGTACTGTGAGATTTGATTATCAGCATAATTCACTTGTACCAGTGCCGTTATAATGACAGTCATGTACACACACCTTCTTTATATTCTGTCATAATTCTGACGAGAAACGTATCTCATCAAGTCAATGGAGAATTTTCCGTACTGAATGCGCAGAATTAAGAAAGGCATTGCTACCAAAATAATGAAAAATTATTTGGAAAGGATAGGCCTATTTTCCAAATTTACTCAGGGAATGGTTCATTAAGGTATGATGACCTGACCACTAGTTGATGTAACAAGTGTTTATTTAAAATCTAAATTAATCCTATAAGCTACTTTCATCACAATCAAGCGATAAGCGCAGAATTCTGATCTAAACGACTAACTAGCATTATGTTTAAGAGAAACGCCCGAACTTCAGACATGAAGTAATACTACAGATAGAAGCAATAGTGGAAAATTCGATCATACAATGCTTCGTTGTTTAAATTATTCGTCCCTGTTGTGTTTGTCCACTATAATCTGCTAGCTGTAGAAATGTCAAAGGGAGGAGAGACGCGATTCTTGCTAATGAGGATAGGAAGTGTTGGCACTTTTTTCAACTTTATGCTAAACCATGTTTAAAACTACGACTAAGGCTTGCTCGTCCATAGAATATAGGAATCGGTATTGCCGGAATATTCCAGCCAAAAGGGAAACACGAACACAATTGTCCTTTCGTGTAGGATTACCACCATAGTTTAGTATAGAAAATTGTAGGAACGGCATTACGTCTCAGAATTCTTTTCTCATCCTCTCTACTTTTTCCCACATATGTAATTCAAGGTGGGTCTCCAGTGAAATAAAAAGAGATACCGATAATTCCAGGCAACTATATTGTTGATACTTAGATTACTTTCTTTAGGAGACCACCATTTTCTTTTAAATATGGCAGCCCATGGCTTTCTTCGAATTGGGTCCCTGGGAAATACGTTCATGGTAATTCCTTTCCCCGGCCTGTTCGTAGAGCCGAAAGCTTAACAACCGGGCATTTTCAACAACTGTGCGAACTATGACCTCTAAAGCATTGTGTTTACAATACAGTGCTAGGTACGAACATGGCGGAGCTAGCGCAGTTCCAGGGTTAATCAGAAATCGAATCGAGTTGGCCATACTGTATGTATATATTCGTTGTAATCTAGCCTAGACCTATCCTAATAGTAGAGTTGTTAAAGATCCAAACACATTTCCAACTGAACATACGTATTAATTTACCCTTAACATTTTTATGTAAAAACATGACTTTGGAAATTTTTGTTGGCTTAATATGTAATACCAACTTCTCGCTCAGTGTGCAGTTAACGAGTTTGATTTTGACCAGGTAAAACAACTCTTAGCCATAATGTAATAACTCTTTACAACGTTAGTTTCAAGAAATCAACTTTTAGCCTAAATTTATCTTTTAACAGGATGAACTCACGACTTGTTTTCCTTCAATATAAAAACGTTCTGTGGACTCGCTTTTTGCAAACTCTAATAGTAACATAGGTAACAGTTACATATGTATTTCTAAGTGGACAGTAAAAAGTTGCATTTTTAGGTGTTATCTGAATAAATAATATATTATGTAAGCAGTCATGCATTCCCACACTACGTTTCGCATGACGTCAGGAAATAATCTGCAGGTGTGCTGAAGAGCATGTTTTGCAAGACAGCAGCATGTGTAAACTAAATTCGTATGCATTCCCTCACTCTTATTTAAGAAAGAATATCCGACAGCTCTCTTATCAACAGTAAGTTAAAAAAAAATACTTCGGATGCGGATTGTTTGAGAATGATCTGACACTATGTTTTCTCACACTCATATCTGAGTATATATAAAGAAAGCTTGGAGAACAATTTTACATTCACGATCCTCGTTGCTGCTTGATGCACTGCTACTGCTGGTGTCTTCCTTCCCAAGTAAGTAAATATTTTATTGTCTACTGAAATTTTGTTACAGATATGTTCAAACACAGCCTTATAGGAGAGCAGAAAAAAATCTCACTTCAGCGGTCCATTTTCACATGCTTATTTACAATTGTGCGATTTTTATTCTTTCAGATTATTGAAGTTGACCGGGCTTGAGGAGATCGCTTCAGGGTCTAGATGCTGCTCGTTGTACTGCTTCTACTAGTATTTTCTTTTTCAGGTAAGTGAAGTTTTAAATTTAGAAAAATCTTAACATTGTTGGCCTAGAGATTCAACACTGATATATGTACTCATATATAACCTTATTCAAAAGTAGACATAAGCTCATATTTTGGGTCTCATTTTTACACTTGTATTCAAACGTGTACGTTTTTCTGTTTCAGAATGGAGAGGTTGACTGTGCTTCAGAAGATCGCTTCAAGCTCTTAGAGTACAAGGAGAGGTCAGACCCTACGGCCAAACCGACTTCAACGAGCTTTAATGTATGTACCTTTGGGGGGACCCTCTACTGTAACTCGTGTATAAAGGTTTAAGGTCAACACGCTTTCGCTTTCGAAAACATGAGGACAAATGTTACGACCCATGATCTGCTTGGCATCAAGTGGAGGTGAAACAACACTAGAAGGCGAAGACATTTCACTTAAACATGTCAGGTGCGCCACCTAATGTCTAAGTCAAAATGTGTCCGCCTTTTAGTGTTTTATCAACCTCACTTGGTCATAAGCGGAACCTGCTCATGGCATTAGTCCTCTTTTTTCGAAACTAAAGCCTATTGACCTGAACACTTATACACGAGTTACTTTTGAGTGCTCTCCATAAGGTACACTGAAGCTCGCTGTAATCGGTTGAACGAAGGGTGTGGTCTTTCCTTGTTAGTTGCTGCTTGGTGTACTGCTTCTGCTGGTGTTTTTCTTTCCTCAGGTAAGTAAAGATTTAAAATAAAAATATTAAGTAAAATTAAAATGACACTAGGAAAATGATGACGTAATTTATTTTCTGTAGGCCTATAGCTTAATGAACAACCTCCAAACTCGAGTACTTATAATAATTTAGTCAACGTTAAATTATGTGTTTTGAAATGCTGATTCGCATTTCTTTGCGAGGGCACAATTATATCTGAGTGCCCGCACATATCCTGCAACTGCATTGAAATACTTAGACTTTGATTTAACCTTTTCCCTCAAAGTAACAAAGAAGTGTATCACAGTATTACTCTCAATACTTAATATAGTAAGGAAGTGTCTTTTAAACTTTATCGTGAAAGGGTGACAATACCGTATCTATGGTGATAAAGCGCGTATTTTCCTATGGCAAGTGTAAGAAAGTGTATCTGCATTAACTATTAAAGTGATATTTTAAACATTACAGAACTTTTTTCCTATTACAGTGCATTTGTCAATAAGACTACCTAACTCATTCACTGGTAGTTATCAAGGCTTTGATTCTTAGTAGAAACGTTGAGATTTATCTTTTGATAGCTGAGATAATATTAAAACATTCATAATATACGTACTCAAGTATTTCAAATCAAAGCATGCTTGCCAGATATAAACTTGCTCTGCGCAGTAATAATACGTAGTACAATCATTAATTTCTGAGATTGGCCGCATGGTGGCACTGTGGTGCACTATAGCGCATAGTTGGCGCCATGGTATGGTACCATATCACGGGTGGCCCAGATTGGTTGCGCAGTAGATGTTAGTTTTCCCTCGTTCTGCTCGTGACGTCATCACAGGAGCACCGTGACTGTGTAGCATACAACCGCACGTGTATCTCATTTCGCTGTTTATATATTATTGTCTTGCGAAAAAGAAATGATTTCCACGTAATAACTATACGTTATTTCTTTCCGTATACTGCTGTTGGTTTATATAGTGGCCTACTGTATTTTGCGTAGTGTGTGTCGTAGTTCGTATCTGTGAGATCTCTGTTAAGTTGCTGTGTTTCGTGCAGTGAGGTGCACTTATTTTCTTTTCGTTAGTTGCGTGAACAGTGTAACAGTAGCTGGAGTGAAATTTATGTGTTCATAGTACAGTATCGTTGCGATAGAAAACCGTGCCGTTAATGATTCACCGACCGAGCTCGATAGCTGCAGTCGCTTAAGTGCGGCCAGTATCCAGAATTCAGGAGATAGTGGGTTCGAACCCTACTGTCGGCAGCCCTGAAGATGGTTTTCCGTGGTTTCCCATTTTCACACCAGGCAAATGCTGGGGCTGTACCTTAATAAGGCCACGGACGCTTCCTTCCCATTCCTAGGCCTTTCCTGCCCCTTCGTCGCCATAAGACCTATCTGTGTCGGTGCGACGTAAAGCGAATAGCAAAAAAAAAAAAAAAAAGACGAAGAAGAAGAAGATTCACCGCAATCTACAGCGACACCTGATTGTTCAGCAGAGGGATTTCGGTACCTCGCCGCCTACATCGCCGACCGTGAAAGAAAATATGACAGGTCAATGCGAAGTCCCACTGGGGAAATGCTTTACATTTCTTCTGGTACAGCCCCTGTGGGATGGATAAAAATGTTATCTCGGGGAGGTCTACTCGTTCCATTGTTAGAATGGTAAACCAAAGAAAGGAATTTGAGTCAATTTTCAGGGACACTCACGGACGTGCTGAACTGTGACGCATACCTAATATTATACGCAAAGTGTGTCAAATAATTAGCAGTAAATTCCCCGCTGTACCACCAGAAATATTAAAAATGTATGTTAGACCGAGAATATTTATACGCATACGACAAATGAACATTCGGACAAGAACTGAAAATTCATAGCAGCTCATCGGCGAAAAGCACGACAGTGGATTTCATCTTTAAAAGCAACCACTTCATGACATCTAATCTCATAGGTAGGACTGTGTCCTAATGAAGTGTTTTTCCTGTTCTTTCTTATTGTTTAATTTTTTAAAAGTAGACTATCTATGCGGAGCCTCCGTGGCTCAGACGGTAGCGCGTCGGCTTCTCACCACTGGATACCGTGGTTCAAACCCCGGTCACTCCACGTGAGATTTGTGCTGGTCAAAGCGGGGGCAGGACAGGTTTTTCTCCGGATACTCCGGTTTTCCCTGTCATCTTTCATTCCAGCAACACTCTCCATTATCATTCATAGCATTTATCAGTCATTAATAAATCACTTTGGGAGTGGCGATCCCATTGTAATAATAGGCTATATATGGTTCATTCATTAAATCCCTGACCCGGTCAAAGACTGGAAAACAGGTTGCAGGTTTTCCAGCACTATCTATGCATGGTTTCGAATATGAACTTACTTCTGCTGCTGTTATAATATGTGTTAAGCTTTAAACTCGATACCTGCGGAAGTGAGTCAGTATATCGTATGTTAACATACGCTAGTTCCATAACGGAATTTCTGATGTAAAGATTTAATATGACAAAGATTTCATATCTATAAATATTTAGACTATGTTTACAGATTTGAAAGCGCGTAACCTTCCTCAGACTAAATAGAGGAACTTGGAAATCTTAATAATTTTAAGCGTTGGTCAGTGTGCCGTCACGTTACATTTACGGCTTATTCGTAATGGAAATAATGAAAAGTTACTATGCTGTACTCTTTTTCAATCTTATAACAGCAGTAATCTTTGTCTGGTCTGCAATTAGTTCTGAAAAACTGTAATGTTTGCTGATAATATGAGATTCCTACTGATTTGCGCGCTCTGGGCTCGGCTGCTTTGCTCCTACTGTGACGTCATTTCGTTAACCAATAGCAGCTGGGCTCGCGTTGGGCCCAACCTTTAGTAGTGTTTAAGAACCTTGGTACCATATCAGTCAGTCTCCCTTCCCTGCAAGAGACAGTTGAGTGCATGCACTAGAAGCAGATTTACGGTCGTTGATGTGACGGTGATTTGAATGCGCCAGGCGGACTTTGACATGCCACAGTTTGAGCAACGGGAAAACATCAAGTTCTGGCAGAAATGAGGCAAAACCACTGCCGAAACGTTTGAAATGATGCAGCAGGTTTATTGTGAGGTCGCATTGAGTGCAATGTTGTGTTTAGATGGCACCGGTGTTTTGTGCAAGGACGGGACAGTTTGGAAGATGATGTGTGTACTGGTCGGCTACAAACAGTTCGAACGGAAATCAACATCCAAGAAGCTGCAACGTCGGTGCGTGCCAACCGCTCCCAATCGGTGTACGATCTCGAAGCACCAATAGGGTCCAGCCATGGTACTTGCCACAAAATTCTGACGATGACCTCAACATATCTCGTGTTAACAGGCACAGTGTGCACGAATCCTGTCGCAAAACCAACGTGATGGTCGCATGACTATTGTGGTGACCTCTTCAGTAGTGCTGACGATGATCCGACGTTTCTGAACCGGATAATAACTGGAGACGAATCATGGTGTTTCCTCCCAGTGGTGGTGCTTCCAGCAGCTATAACAACGTTGCCAAACGTGCATAACGGCCAACGGCGACTATTTTGAGGATGGATGTTGTTCAGTGTATGTGTACGCCATGTAAGGCGGTATCGTGTGTAACACACAGAGTCGTGTGACTGCCTGTCCTCCAGGCGTCAAGTGTCAGAATTTAATGACTGTTCTACGTATGTTCCCGTGCAGCCAGTGCCAGGCTACGTTTAGAAGACAGTATTACTCTTGTATAAGCTTGTGTTTGAGGACATCTACTAGTTTCAACAGTGTAGAACCTCTAAACACAATAATGTTAAGCGTATCACTAAAATTCTAGAACACAATAAAATCTTTACTTACTTGAGATTAAATCACTAGCAGCAGTAGTACACCAACGGCAACTAGGGTCTTGAATGTAAAATGTACTCCAAGCTTTTTAGATACATACTCGGATTTAAGCGTGAGAATGCATAGTTTTAGCACATTCTCAATCAAACCGGATACTTACTCTTGATCAGAGAGCTGTCGGATCTTCTTTCTTTCTCAGATGAGTGACGAAATGCATACGATTTCAGTCTACACATGCTGCTGTCTTGCAGAACGTGATCTTCAGCACACCTGCAGTTTAATTGCTGACGTCACTCGAACTCTGTGAGAAAGCATGCCTGGTGGTGGTGATTATTGTTTTAAGAGGAAGTACAACTAGGCAAGCGTCCTCCTTATAACACTAATCAGAGAGAAATATTATGTATCGTCAAAGGAAGACGAGGGCCACCAAGGACATGAAGATGAAAGACTCCCTCGGCCGCGAGTACTCTACTACCGTCCAGCTCGATAAATAACAAGAGTCGGATAGGATACATGAAAGAGAGGAGCCTGGTACAAGTTAGTGGAACACATGCCAGGACTAAGTCAAGGACCCCGTGTTCGGCAAACCACGCTCCCAAGCTGCGAGCCACTGGAGCCCATTCAAATCGCCTCTTAAAACAGGCAGGGAAGACCGTGGGTGTTTCTCTACTGCCCCCACCCACAGGGGGTTGAAAGTATGGCTACATTAGACATTCTTTACACAGATAACATCTAAGAATACAACATCCAATTAAATATATAACTTTTACTTGGTTACTATGATAGGTTGCTAAAGGCAAGGCCCCTCAAAACTATTTTATCATGAAAAAGAAGAAAGCATCATGGGCGAGTTAAAGGATAAATTGTTGACATTTTTTTAGCAACTAACGGTTTAATATTTATTCAGTTAAGAGTCTTTTTTACTTAGTCAAAGTCGTTAACTGCATGCGTCCGTGTAATTTCTACACTGAGCTAGAAGTTGCTATTACATATCAAGCAACCCAGAAATATTAAAATATTGTTTTACCTAAAACATTTAAGGGGAATTAATATGTATGTTTAGTTGAAAAGTTGGTTGGAACTTTAACAGCTCTACGATTAGGAATGGCCTGGTCTGGATATCAATGAAGAGAGGAAAATGAAATGTAAGGTCAGCGTAACGTTAAGCCCATTGCTTTCCTCACTGAGCCAGAATTTGCTATTACATATCAGTCTCTTAAGCTGGAATAAACTGTTTAGGGCGAGGATAAAAGTCAATTTTCAGCCTCTAACTCTGAAAGTAGCAACGCTAAAACAATTCTAGCCCACATCATATGAACGTTACACACACACACGCGCGTGCGCACTTTATGTGTAGAAACTTTCTTACCTACTAAAGGTCATCGTAGCCTCCGTGTGGTCAGAGTCGTGTAAAAGTGAACACTTCTCCCGAAGTAGACGAGCTTTTTTCTGGCAGAGGTGAGGTGCACCTACTATACCAGCTTTTCTTCAATCTCTGGCAGCACCGTGAATCGAACCCGAATTTCCCCTAACTCTTTTACAAGAGAGGCCAAGCCCAGCTGAAGCCTCGAATAATAATTCACAAACATATATTTAGCTGCTTTCCTTAAATAATCATTGTGAGCTGATCGCATTCCCGCCACCCCGTAAGCCCTGCTTTCCTTTCGAGGAAGCCGTGTTTGTTCAATGACGTCGACGGGACCGCGAGTCGTGTTTACGCGACGTGTTTTTGTTTTGCTAGGGGTAGCGTGTCAATCTACTCAGTGGACGAACGGACTGCGCCTGAGTGTGTTGAAATGGATGAAAACAGAAGAAGGCAGATGATTGCAATGCTTATTGTGAAACATATAATGGATGATGATGATGAGCAAGACGGCTATATGCTTTACAAATATGCGAAGTTCAGAAAGGAGGTTAGTAAAATTTATACAAAAGTGGAAGGATTAAAAAAAGCTTTTTATCAGTACCCATCTCATTGACGAAGAACAAAAGTTTAAAAGATACACTGAAGAAATTGGAAATTGCAGCACTCAGAATGAATGGTGCTACATTGCTGCAATTGAACATGCAGGACGAGTGTTCGGTTGTGATTCGATGATTACACTTTCAGGTCCCTCTGACCACAAGTTTGGACAACAATCAATACAGGATGTGCCCTACACTAGCTGCAATATATTGAAACATTCGTCCAGGTATGGAGTCAATAAGGCCCTGGATCGCTTCCTCAGGAATTGTGGCCCATGCTTGCTGCACTGCATGGGTTAGTTGTTCCAGAGTTGCGGGTGGATGAGGACGGTTGGCCAGTTGTCGACCCATCATGTCCCATACATGATCAATAGGACTGAGGTGCGGGGATCTGGCGGGCCATTCTAAAGTTGTGATGTCGTGCAGAGCTTCTCTGGAGATACATGCAGTGTGAACCCGGGCACTGTCCTGCTGAAACATCCCATTAGCAACGTTCACCATCCTAGGGACAACCACTGGATTGAGTACCCTATCAACGTACTGTCGAGCAGTCATAGTGCCATCAGCAAGCACAAATTGTGATTTCACATTAAAGCCAGTAGCTCCCCAGACCATAATGCTTGGTGTTTGCCCTGTGTGCTTCTCGACAATAAGATCTGGGCGGCCCCTCTACCCGGTACGTCGACGCACACGATTCCGGCAATCACTGCGGGCAAGACAGAAGCGCTATCCATCACTAAAAAAGACCCTATGCCATTTGTCGACCCACGTCGAAATTTCTTGTCACCAGATCAGCCTTACACGTCGCTGTTGTGGGGTCAATGGAACCCCTTCTGCAGGGACACCGGCTCGTAAGCCAGCTGCACGCAAGCGATTACCAACTGTTTGTTGTGTAACGTGGGGTGCCACAGCTGCTCGAATTTGCGCTGCTGTTGATTGGGGTTTCATCCGGGCTATCCGAATGATGCGGCGATCCTCTCTCACAGTTGTCTCTCGCGCTGGGTCTGTGCCAGGTCTACGAGTGTGGGCACCTTCATTTGACCACTGCTGCCATACACGTTGTAATGTAGATGCCTGTCGGCTAACACGTGCAGCGACAGTCCTTAGCGATAATCCAGCATCACACAGCCCAATTATCCGAGCCCTCTCAAACGGTGACAGTTGTTGATAGCGTGTTCTCCTCTGTCGTCGAGGCATGTTTGACGGGAAACACTTCACTGCACAGACTGCAAGTCAACTACGCTACACCAGAGTCCGTATACTGGAGTTGATTCCTCCGCGACCAATCACGTGGGGAGACCTGTAGCAACAATCCAATGGGTCTGAAACTTTGATCGTTTACATACCTACATGGCATCGTTCCATATCTTGAAAATCAACACAAACGACCAATGCCTTCATGGTGTTGCAATTACCATTTTCTTAAGTGTCTTTTCGATTGACCCACCAAAGATTCATATTCGTTTTGAACCTAACAGAAGAGTACTTGATGACTTCCTCCTGCAACAGAGAGAAATCACCTTTTACAGCTGCCGAAAAATTTTCCTCAACTCTGAGGTAAGTGAGCAAATAATAAAATTAAGAAATGCACTTATGGGGTTTATTTTATTTATAAGCAATAATATTATACATATCTCTATAATTTCAGTATTAACAGTCGGGCGACTCATCTTAAAAGGTGTGAACTGTGTCACTGGCAGCGTTGTAAGCTCTTGAGTGAGATGTGAATGGTGGTGTTGATTAAGAGTAGGCCGTCTGGTTTTCATACTTGTGAATGCGGTAGCTGCTAGTTCCATACTTCCATTTCTGTAAGGATTTCAAATATTTAGGCTTTCATACGAGTGGCGAGATCTGACGCATTGTTTTACAGTAGCCACAACGGTTTTAAGAAACATGTCATTTTCATCGTCATCTTTCAAAATGTTCTCAAACATCCTGGATTTTTTTTTTCAAATACTTATTAAGAGCACCATTTAGTTTCCTCTTTTTTTTATTTCGGGGATTGAAATGTAGACGTTTGACTTTATGAGAATGGAGTTTCGAATGCAAGGATGATTGATTAATCGCGAGAAGTTTGTTCTTTCAGTCGTTCGATTGGGGTACCTTCTTCACCTCCTCCTAAGTTACCAAAGTCAGTTTCTGTTGGTGAAGTTGATGGCACATTTTTGGCACGTCCGGCTCCACGGCTAAATGGTTAAAGTGCTGGCCTTTGGTCCAGAGAGTCCCGGGTTCGATTCCCGGCCAGGTCGGGGATTTTGACCTTAAATGTTTAATCCCCTTTCCTCAGAGACTGGGTATTTTTGCTGTCCTCAACGTCCCTACAACTCACACAACACACATAACACTATCCGCCAAGACAATAACACGCAGTTACCTATCCATGGCAGATGCCGCACAACCTGATCACATACACTGAGACCAGAAATCTGATTTGTTGGGGATTCCCTAACTGTGTAGCAGCAGTTGATGGCACCTTTCAAAATCAGAAAGTCTATTCTTCAACTTCAAGGGATATTTTTCTATTGTGCTACTTGCAATGGTCGATGATAACGGCAAGTTTCTTGTTATTGATTGGGGAAATCTCCACTCATCTTCCGCCACCAGACCGCGGGAAAGGGGTGCACCCGGCTAGAAATAGCCATTCGAAATTTTTTCTATTGTTCGCATCAGTAGCAATGTTCGTAAAACCGATCCTTTCATTAACAACACATAAATCTCAACTGTTCCTAGTAAATAACCCTTTCCTTTTTATCAACACTGTTTGTTGCAGCTTTCTCTTCATTTTTTCCCTCTTGTAGTGATCTACCATACTTGTCTACCTTCCCTTGCATTCACCTCCTCCGACAGACAAACACGAGACCTGTATTCTGTCCTGCATAAAACATTGTATTCCATGCGTACCTATATAATTTCCTTCTGTAAAATGTGTAACAGCGTAAAATATGGTTCTGTTGGTTAAACTTAAACCGAAAGAAAGTCAAAAGCTTAAAAAAACGATTTCTGAAAGGCCCAAACTAAAAAAATATTTGCACGAAGAAGTGTTTTGACCTGTTCAGTTGTGAATTTGAACAAAATGAATGTACTTATTTCTATGCGGCATTTACTGCATATTTTTCATTATCTTTCAGGTTTCTGGCCACGGGAGAATCATACAGGTCACTGTAATTTGGTTACCGCATTTCCCCTTCTGCTACAAGCACGTTCGTACCTAGGATATTCGCTGTGCTACAAAAGCAACTTGTGCCTGTTTCTCTGCCTCCCCCTGATCACATACACTGAGACCAGAAATCTGATTTGTTGGGGATTCCCTAACTGTGTAGCAGCAGTTGATGGCACCTTTCAAAATCAGAAAGTCTATTCTTCAACTTCAAGGGATATTTTTCTATTATGCTACTTGCAATGGTCGATGATAACGGCAAGTTTCTTGTTATTGATTGGGGAAATCTCCACTCATCTTCCGCCACCAGACCGCGGGAAACTACGAATCTGCTTGGAAATATCACCCGGTATTATCTCGATCAGGTTGAAACGTGTATTCAAAATGTTGACATTCTACCTGTTGCAGTGTATTTTTTTCAGTAAATTTACACTATGGTAAATGAAACCCCCATTATGTCACAGAACTTCGCCTTTTAGAAACCTGATGGCTCAGGGGCTTAATTATTCCGTCCTGCAAACGAGTCCGCTCTCGTGGCTGCGGACTGCGTAGCACATCGAGTGGCTAACAAAGGTAAGAGAGAATTTTGCATGGCCCTGTACTTTGAAAATAACTTTTTAGGAGGCTTAACTGCAGTCCCCTTCTCTTTCAATACCGTGTTCTCACTTTACGAGTAAACTTCCCGTCATTCTGCCGTGGTACAACTTCCGGCTCTCGCGTGTGAAGTTCTCCTGAGAATTGTACCAGAACGTGTGTGCGACTGTTGTTTGTGTATTAAGTAATCGATTGGGAAAGGACGTATTCGATAACAGAGAATTTATTTGGAGGGAAAAAAGAAAAGATAACTGTACAATATGGCGGAGCAGTGCTGCCAGCTTGGCCACCATGTTGGCCGCCATATCGTGAATTAGAACTCGCGCCAAGTTAGTCCGCGCGCATATAGCTTACTCTTGGAATAATTGTGCTGGCATCTGACGTACGGTATCTAATAAAGAAAACTCATAAAATGTTAAGTTTATGTACCGAGCGGTACCACAGATTCGGCGTAGTTAGGTATAAATTATCGAGGAATATCATATCGATCTGTAGGAATCGTTTGCATACGTCGATGTATACTGGCGGAAAATAATAATGGCGTGTGGCCTCCGGAGAGGCTTGGTGCAGGTCTTTTGTTTTGACTCCAGTGGGCAACCTGCGCCTCGTGATGAGGATGAAATGATGATGAAGTCGTCATGTAGGCCTACACTCATTCCCCGTTAAAATTCCAGACAATGGCGGGAATCGAACCCGGGACCCATTGTGACCAACGGACAAAACGCTAACCATTTAGCCATGGAGACGGACACTGGCGAAAAATGACATCCCAACACCAAAAGGAGATGAGTTTAGAGGAATGCAATTTAGGCTAAGCAATTGTCTAGCTTCCAGGTCTCAGATTCAAGAAGGCATCTGACATGGGGTTACACCAATAACTGCTTTAGTGGCCATGTTTTTTAATGCATTGTATCATTCAGCTGTCGTATGCCAGTTTTTCGGATGGAGTTCATGCCTGCTGCACTTGATCATTCAAATCAGCGACGCTTAAAACTGTTATTGAATGACGCTGGATTTGTCGTCCCGTTATGTCCCAGTAATGCTCAATGGGCGGAGGTCAAGGCGGCTGGTCGAGTCTCTGTAGAGCACGTTGGTGACAGCAGAGGTACGATGACGGGCATTATCTTGTTGGGAATGCAGTACGATGCACCTCAGTCATGCAGTGAATACGGTGGTCTTCCCTTTCCGTAATGGCCCGTGTGCGGCCGGACACTTGTCTTCTTGAGGCAGTGCTATCTCGTGACCATTGTTGTCAACACCGATGGACTGCGGTTTAATCCCTGGCAGGACTTTCTGCAATATAGCGAAAAGAGCATCCACCTCCTCGTAAACTTATTACACGGCTTATTTCAAACTGAGTAACCAGCTGATACCGCCTACTTCATGTACTTTGTAAGAGTTCGACTGCTCTTCACATTGCAATAGATAAAGCCACTTAGTTGAAACGTATTTCGATACTTTGGCAGGCTCTTCTCGAAAGACTTGATGACAAAGTTTTTATGTAGTTTGCCTCTTGGAACCCTTTAGCGAGTAGTGCTAAATATAAATTAAAAACTGTTCGATATTGGCATTCTTCGAGACAGTTACAGCCCTTTTGGGCAGTTATATGCACTATAGTATAGGGTGTATCCTTTCTTTTGTTTCCTCTCACCTTTTCCTTTCCATTTGGTCTCAATGACTCCTTGCAATGCTATATTTTTGCCAACCATAAAATCTACAATATCTTCCACTTTTCCTGTTAGTGTCACTACATTGATCAGACAGAGGTTCCTCTAAGGACCTGGAAATAGAAGCACTCAGTAACAATGGGGCCACAAACCTCTAGAAACTGAAATGAAAAGAAATTTGTACTCACCATCCAGAAGAGTTCTGAAGAGAGTGGGAGAAGTGAGGAACATGCTGACCGTAATCCAAAATAGGAAGAAAAACTGGATAGGGCATAATCTAAGACACAACACTTTACTACGAGGGGCAATTGAAGGGATGATGAAAGGAAAACGAGGAAGAGGACGGAGACGATATCACTTATGGATCTCATTATGATAGCCGTATTGGAGCATAGAATGTAAACGTTTCAAACAAATTTATTAAAATACCACCATTCCAATACTTTACATTGCCTTGTAATCCTGTGTCCAATGGTATGATGCTATTGGTTCAAAAAATTCTGATCGCGCTTGACTCAAGCCTAGTTTTATCTTATTATTTAAAGATAACTTTGATCAACCTCCAGTGGCATTAGGGACGATGAAAATAGTGTTACAATCACTGTATTGGAATGGTGGTTTTTTAATAAATTTGTTTGAGTGTTACAATCACTGTATTGGAATGGTGGTTTTTTTAATAAATTTGTTTGAAACTTTTACCTTGGTCTTGTCAAAAGAATCAAGCATCTTGTCCGGCTGCAATGTTGCTACATTTGTGCTACTGACACGTAAGTCAAATCAGTTTTTTTATCGATAACTTGTATTTGACAGTGGTACCTGCATTAAAAAATTGTGCATATCTGTATACGAATCGTCTTTTAAATATTATAGGGCTGTTATTACTTCAGTCACAAAAATATCTTTCGCGCGCAGCACATTCATTTTCTTAAACTTAGACGGCTCGATGTTTTTGCACGTAAATGAACTGGCTTCACAGTTTCATTTGATTGCATCTGATGCAGTTTCCTGATAAAATCACCATTTAAATCCTGAGAACTATCAAACATAGATTTTTTTAGTAAAGAATTTGTTTTTCAGAATGTGCCATTTGTCTAAAGCAAGAAGAGGCATTTCACTATCAACAGGATGACAAATCATAAGTTTAATGTGTTTTGAAGAAGAAATTATTTTTATCCTGCTAACATTAGTTTTATGATTGCCACTCACAATGCGCAACACGAAAAAACCGCAAGCATCGACTTCCGTTATTGTTTTGAGTGTTAAAGTATGTAGTAGTGATGGGCTAGCGACGGAATCGAGTAGAATCGAGTAATGTGCTCTTAGAATCGGTATTACTCGACTCCAGACTCGAGTCCAAGCATACTGATGTCGCTATCTGTGGACATGCCTTAGAACTAAAATCTACTGTACTGGAGTGCACGGCATTCAGGGTCACCCACAGAATATTTTTGTGGTGTGGAGTGCAATATGTTTGCTGCTGATGATTGATGTTGTTCAGTCATCGGTCGTCAATAATTCGATTGTTATGATTATTATTATCATCATCATAGGCACTAAAGGTTGTGACTTACTAACAAACTGTCAGCTGTTTAGCTAGAACAGAATGACGTTCTGTCCGCTGATTTGCTGCGTGAACGTACGTCACATTCTGGACGCATCATCTTAATACCCGACATTATATCTGCCGAAAGTATGATGTACATATAAACTGCTGTAATTCACCTGTTCCCCCAGACGATTGTAGGCTTTGGCGCGGTTAGCAATAGGCTATGGTTACAATAAATCTGTCATACTACCGATCATATTAGCACATCTACGCCCGTGTATATGCATAATGGCTACATGAGATATAATTTACCAGTAGCGAAGCAATACAATGTGTGCAGAAATACCGTCTATAGTCTACAAATAGCACATGTTTAAAATACACTAATTACAACATACATACCGTGACAGGGATTTGAAATAATAATAATAATAATAATAATAATAATAATAATAATAATAATAATAATAATAATAATGTTATAACTTTTACGTCCAAGTACGTACGTTTGTATGGTTTTCGGGGATGCCGAGGTACCGCATTTAGTCCTTCGGGAGATTTTTTACGTCCCAATAATTCTACCGACACTAGGTTGACGTATTTGAGCACCTTCAAATACTACCGGAATAAACCAGTATCGAACCGGCCAAGTTGGGCTATGAAGGCCAGATAATCTATATTATCAATATTAGAATAGATGGCATATTCAGTGAAGTGTGTGCGAGACGCCGTAAACGGATATTTTCATATCTTATTATGCGTATTAAGTGGCATTATTATCGTTCTCAAGTAATTATCAAATTTAGGTTATTCCTTTTGCGCATTCATTCAGTCTTTTCATATCGTACCGCGCTGTCGCAATCCCATAAACCCTCAGCGACCGCTTGTACGCATGCTTCATCCCTCTACGAGCCGGCGAGTGAGCGAACGTGTGACGTCATGCTATCATCGAGCCTTCGCAAGCGAAGCGAGTCCGAGCCTGGACTCGAAAGAATCGAGTACCGCGATTCCAGGCATCACTCGCGCACATCACTAGTATGTAGTTCTCTGTACCTAAAAACCTCTTAAAGAAGAAAAATGCGGCTGTAACCTTTATCAATCAATCAATCAATCAATACTGATCTGCATTTAGGGCAGTCGCCCAGGTGGCAGATTCCCTATTTGTTGTTTTCCTAGCCTTTTCCTAAATGATTTCAAAGAAATTGGAAATTTATTGAACATCTCTCTTGGTAAGTTATTCCAATCCCTAACTCCTCTTCCTATAAATGAATATTTGCCCCAGTTTGTCCTCTTGAATTCCAACTTTATCTTCATATTGTGATCTTTCCTACTTTTATAAACGCCATTCAAACTTATTCGTCTACTAATGTCATTCCACGCCATCTCTCCGCTGACAGCCCGGAACATACCACTTAGTCGAGCAGCTCTTCTTCTTTCTCTCAATTCTTCCCAACCCAAACATTGCAACATTTTTGTAACGCTACTCTTTTGTCGGAAATCGCCCAGAACAAATCGAGCTGCTTTTCTTTGGATTTTTTCCAGTTCTTGAATCAGGTAATCCTGGTGAGGGTCCCATACACTGGAACCATACTCTAGTTGGGGTCATACCAGAGACTTATATGCCCTCTCCTTTACATCCTTACTACAACCCCTAAACACCCTCATAACCATGTGCAGAGATCTGTACCCTTTATTTACAATCCCATTTATGTGATTACCCCAATGAAGATCTTTCCTTATATTAACACCTAGATACTTACAATGATCCCCAAAAGGAACTTTCACCCCATCAATGCAGTAATTAAAACTGAGAGGACTTTTCCTACTTGTAAAACTCACAACCTGACTTTTAACCCCGTTTATCAACATACCATTGCCTGCTGTCCATCTCACAACATTTTCGAGGTCACATTGCAGTTGCTCACAATCTTGTAACTTATTTATCACTCTATAGAGAATAACATCATCCGCAAAAAGCCTTACCTCCGATTCCACTCCTTTACTCATATCATTTATATATATAAGAAAACATAAAGGTCCGATAATACTGCCTTGAGGAATTCCCCTCTTAATTATTACAGGGTCAGATAAAGCTTCACCTACTCTAATTCTCTGAGATCTATTTTCTAGAAATATAGCAACCCATTCAGTCACTCTTTTGTCTAGTCCAATTGCACTCATTTTTGCCAGTAGTCTCCCATGATCCACCCTATCAAATGCTTTAGACAGGTCAATCGCGATACAGTCCATTTGACCTCCTGAATCCAAGATATCTGCTATATCTTGCTGGAATCCTACAAGTTGAGCTTCATTGGAATAACCTTTCCTAAAACCGAATTGCCTTCTATCGAACCAGTTATTAATTTCACAAACATGTCTAATATAATCAGAAAGAATGCCTTCCCAAAGCTTACATACAATGCATGTCAAACTTACTGGCCTGTAATTTTCAGCTTTATGTCTATCACCCTTTCCTTTATACACAGGGGCAACTATAGCAACTCTCCATTCATCTGGTATAGCTCCTCTGACCAAACAATAATCAAATAAGTACTTCAGATATGGTACTATATCCCAACCCATTGTCTTTAGTATATCCCCAGAAATCTGATCAATTCCAGTCGCTTTTCTAGTTTTTAACTTTTGTATCTTATTGTAAATGTCATTGTTATCATATGTAAATTTTATTACTTCTTTGGCCTTAGTCTCCTCCTCTATCTCGACATTATCCTTGTAACCAACAATCTTTACATACTGCTGACTGAATACTTCTGCCTTTTGAAGATCCTCACATACACACTCCCCTTGTTCATTAATTATTCCTGGAATGTCCTTCTTGGAACCTGTTTCTGCCTTAAAATACCTATACATACCCTTCCATTTTTCACTAAAATTTGTATGACTGCCAATTATGCTTGCCATCATATTATCCTTAGCTGCCTTCTTTGCTAGATTCAATTTTCTAGTAAGTTCCTTCAATTTCTCCTTACTTCCACAGCCATTTCTAACTCTATTTCTTTCCAGTCTGCACCTCCTTCTTAGTCTCTTTATTTCTCTATTATAATAAGGTGGGTCTTTACCATTCCTTACCACCCTTAAAGGTACAAACCTGTTTTCGCATTCCTCAACAATTTCTTTAAACCCATCCCAGAGTCTGTTTACATTTATATTTACCGTTTTCCACCGATCATAGCTACTTTTTAGAAACTGCCTCATGCCTCCTTTATCAGCCATGTGGTACTGCCTAACAGTCCTACTTTTAAGACCTTCCTTTCTATCACATTTATTTTTAACTACCACAAAAACAGCTTCATGATCACTAATACCATCTATTACTTCAGTTTCCCTATAGAGCTCATCTGGTTTTATCAGCACGACATCCAGGATATTTTTCCCTCTGGTTGGTTCCATCACTTTCTGAATCAGCTGTCCTTCCCATATTAACTTATTTGCCATTTGTTGGTCATGCCTTCTGTCGTTCGCATTTCCTTCCCAATTGACATCTGGCAAATTCAGATCTCCCGCTACAATCACATTTCTTTCCATGTCCTTTCCCACATAGCTGACTACCCTATCAAATAATTCTGAATCCGCGTCAGTGCTACCCTTTCCCGATCTGTACACTCCAAATATATCAAGTTGCCTATTATCTTTAGAAATGAGCCTTACACCTAGAATTTCATGTGTCTCATCTTTAACTTTTTCGTAGCTTACAAATTCTTCTTTCACCAGAATGAACACTCCGCCTCCCACCCTTCCTATCCTATCTCTACGATACACACTCCAGTGCCGTGAGAAAATTTCTGCATCCATTATATCATTTCTCAGCCATGATTCAACTCCTATTACAATATCTGGTGAATATATATCTATTAAATTACTTAATTCTATTCCTTTCCTTACAATACTTCTACAGTTCAACACTAACAATTTTATGTCATCCCTACTTGATTTCCAGTTCCCTGTTCCCTTATCACCGCTCCCTAGGCCATCCCGTTTCCCTGAATGTACCTCCCTATTACCCTTCCAAACAAATTTCCTAACTTATACGTACCACTGCGGTTTAAATGAAGGCCATCTGAGCGCAGATCTCTATCTCCTACCCATCCATTTGGATCTAGAAATTTCACTCCCAGTTTCCCACATACCCACTCCATAGTCTCATTTAAATCCCCAATCACCCTCCAGTCAGTATCCCTTCTACACAGTATTCCACTAATAACAATCTCCGCTTTCTTAAACTTCACCCGTGCTGCATTTACCAGATCCCACACATCTCCAGCTATGTTGGTACTTATATCCGCTTGCCTTACGTTGTTGGTACCAACGTGAAACACTACCACCTTCTCCTTCCCCTCCTCTCTCTCTTCTACTTTCCTCAACATCTGCCTCAACCTAATTCCTGGATAACACTCTACCCTGGTACCCTTTCCTCCACACACTTTCCCCACGTGTCTAACGATGGAATCTCCCATGACCAGAGCCTCAACCCTACCCACCTCGTTTGATCCCCTCCCCTCCTGGTCAGCCCTATCTTTCCTGATAACTGCAGAAGCTACTTCCTCCTCCCTTTTCTCCTTCCCATGACCCTGTTCCACCTGTCTTTTCCTATCACCTACTCTACATTTTCCTTTCCTACCTTTTCCCTTCCTCCTACTCCCACACATCTCAGCAACAGTTCCCTGTCCCTCATCTTCCCTCTGTTGTTCTACCTGGAGTGACTCGTACCGATTTTGCACAGACACCTGTCCTGAATTCTGATCCTGAATAGAGCTCTTAGCCTGCAATCTCCTTCCCCTTAGAACATTAGACCACCTGTCTTCTACAACTCCTCCCTTTCCTTCCCCTCCCTCTTGTACACCTACTGTAACCTGTACGTTGTTTGAGGGAGTCCTATCTTCCTTCCTGTCTTCTGTGAGAATCCTAATTATCTCCCTCAAACTTTCCAACTCCTCCCTCATACCCCTCAATGCCTCGCCACACCCACAGAAACTACACTCGCGCTCCTTAGCCATTCTTTACGGGGGGGGGGGAAAAATGAAATTAAAAATAAAATAACTTATTTGCAAAAAATAAATGAATGGAGGGATATATTGTCTGGGATAGTACACAACAATAAGGTAATTAATATACGACTACACTACAATACTACTTAGTCGTGCTCTATTTTTTTATCCTACAACCCCTGACAGGATAAAAACTGCTGTTAATTACTGAATATCGAAAGTAATAGCCTACACAAGAACTACACAATTCCAAACTGCAATTAAGCCTATTCTAATTACAACAACAGTATTTTAGTACGAGTTTCTACGGATACCTCTACTACACCAGTACTACACAAATATTTTACAATAATAAAATAATCACACTAAATTCTAATAGGATATTACTCGTATACTACTGTACAGTACACTACAGTAATGTTAAACTACTTTCAGACGTATCCTAATTACGGAACCGCACCGTATGTCACTAAACTAAGCACAACAAAAATGAAATTTGCAAGAACTACTGTACTCAAAGATTACCAACGAAGCTAAATGCTTAGACAAATTATTATTAGTATTACGGTCTAATAGATACACACGAAAAATAACACACGAATATAGCAGGCAAGATACGGCACTATCTAAATGTACTGTATCTATACTACAATGTATCTACACTACACTACACTGCGTTTGGTTAAATGCTTAAGTATCGAAAAGATTGCCGTACACGAAGAAAAACACGAATATAACTGGCAAGATACTATCTAATATATTATACCTTATCTTCACTACAATTCTACTGAAATGTGGTTATGTGATTATTACAGCTGGTGGATTTCTATTATTTTCCCTACTCCACGGGACGGGGACGGAGAATAAAAGTGTCCTTAATTAGGCCTACTGAAAAATACGAGGTTGTCTACAGTAATTTCTCAAATATTTCTATCAAAACTACTACTTTATTTTGTGGTTACAGCAGAAATTGTAAAACAGAAAACGTTATTAACTAGGGTAATTCGATTTCTACTTTCGCTTGGATGACGGTCATCTTGAGTAGTTTTTATTCGCTCAATGTGGAATGAAGCGTCTTTCTGTTGAAAGAAGGTGTCGAGTTTCTTGTCATATAACATCTGCTGTTCGATGGACTTCTAACAATCACAATATTTCTGCTTCATTTAGGCACTGACTTTCTGCTAAGAGACACTCCTTTATTTAGAGCATTACCATTCCAGTCTCGTAGTTTATATCTCCTACGTAGCGTGAAAGTGTGGATTTATTCGGCGTGGCAAACATATCGTTTCGATGATCTTGAATTGAAATTCGGCGAGAATCCTTTCTTGAAATAACATTTAGCCATTTATGACGTTGTTGCTCGTTGAGAGGAAATTCATGAAACGAAATCCCACTTTGCACTCTGCTTTTCATCTTACATTAAGGCACACAACAGTAAACAATATTATGTACATAAACATTAAAACGGTTCACGACCAAAGAAATAACTAAATAAGGTAAACACAGGCTCAAATTACACCAGCACTCTTAGCAATGATCACGGAGCGTGTCTCATCAAGCAGACTAATGCCAGCTTCTCAGCGCTCCAAGTGCCTGAACTGGTAACTACGCCGTATTCTCTCGTTTACATGTGTGATCGGGCGAATGAGAAGGCGTATTAGCGCAGTTATAGTAGAGGGCGATGGTTGGAAAGAACCTATAGACTGCTAAATATACTCGTTACAGCGCCCCTGACGGAGGCTCAGTGAACTATGGCCGCCATGACAGTTGCAGGCAAGAGAACTTGACACTTCCATACTGTCCTAGCCACATGTCACTTTAGCTTAGCGCCTTAGCCCTATTGTCAGTTCATGAATGGATGTGGTTATTTTTGTTGCAAAAATAAAGTCTTATTTAAACGTATCAAGTTCAGACGTTTTGAAAATACTATTATATAGGACTTTTAATGAAATTAGCGCAGCAAATCTGACAGCCGTTTGATTGGAAAAAATTATTAATTTGTTATAATAGGCTATGTGTTTTTCTTTATCAAGATTCCCATGTCATGCGCAGCATTGAACGTCACAAGTCGCCATCAGAAAGGCATTACAGGTAAGGTTACATTTCACAGGTAGCCTTATGTGTGAACAATTATTCGCGGGTTATAATAGCATAGGCCTAAACCCAATTTCATAACCCACAGGCCATTCTAATGATGACCAATTATTTTTCTTCAAGGTTTCTTTTGAACTTGCTCTGTGGGTGGTGGCGGTAGAATAACACACACGGTATACCTGCCTGTTGTAAGAGGCGACTAAAAAGGGTCCCAAAGGCTCTTAACTTGGGAGCGTGGGTTGGCGACCACGGGCCCTTATGTGAGCTCCCCTGTGGGTGGTGGCGGTCAGGACATCCCCTGCCTGTCGTACAAGGCTACTAAATGGGGTCCCAGGTGCTCTCAATTTGAAAGCGTGGGTTGGCAACCACGGGGCCCTTAGCGAAGTCGTGGCATTGCCTCCACTTACTTGTGCCAGACTCCTCACTTTCATCTTACTTATCCGACCTCCCTTGGTGAAGTCTTGTTACTTTCCGACCCTGACGGTATTAGAGCATTGGAGGCATAGGGAATCTTTCAATTTCAAGCCCTTCGTGGCCTTCGTCTATCCTTGGCCGATTCCTTCATTTTTCGAAGTGTCGGACTCCTTCTATTCTTTCTTAGTGTTATATAGAGGATGGTTGCCTCTTAAAACAATCACATCCCTTTCCTGGGACTACAACGGAGAGAGAAGGATTTAATATTGCATCATTATAATACGTCTTATGAATGCACTTTAGTTTAATTGTTCTTTAGTTACCCTACTTACTTTGACATTTAATATTATTTCATTAAATATTATTGTTTAATAGGATACTGGAGCCACCTTTCAACCAACACAATCTATTGCCACTTAACCACAAACGAATTATTCACATTGGTTAAACACTGTCACCACACAACTTCAACACTAATTTTAATACATGCATTTTAAAATGGTTTTTATCATTATTAAGGACGGTTTTATTGCTTGAAACATAAAGATTAACGAATTTAATGTGTACGTCTACACAAGTACAGCCACTATGCCATGACATCTGTCGTTTGTTTTGCCTGTAAGTGTCATGGCTGCCAGCAGTTCAAGTAGATTCAAAGATGGTCGGCAGGTAGCAGTCTATATATTTCATGTCGTTGGTTCAATTACCTCGGTAAATAATCATTTAGTCTGAGCATGTGTGAGCAACTGCATACTTCAGACTTACCCATGGAGGCAAGTCTGTGCAGAAGTCTGCGTGTGTATGGCCCTTAACAGGTGTACGCACATATGAAGGTATGGCATTGACACAAGCCTGGAATGAAACATCTGGCGATGAGGAACGTACGAATTTGAAAATACGGAAACGAAATAACAATAGTGAAGGGACAGGGAAGGGAACTACCTACATAAATCCTTAATAGCTGGCAACGAGATATTACGTAATTGATAGCCAGTGTCCCTGTTGAAATTGTTAGGATTACTACTTATTTCCACACCTTCCTGTATAATCCTATACCTGTAGTGTCTAGTCTGGGTACGAGCTCGAGCAACTTGGAACATGGCATCATGACGCGACGATAGAGCGTGCTCAGCTATTGCTGATTTGCCTGCCTGGTTGAGATGAATATTACGTTCATGTTCCTTGATACGAGTACCAATGGACCGGTATGTTTGGCCAATGTATACCGGTACCTTACCGCAAGTACAGAGAATTTCGTATACCCCAGGATGTAAAAATGGGGATAATTTGTTCTTGGTTTTACCCGTCACTAAAATTGCTCACAGTCTGGGTAAAACCAAGGACAGATTGTCCCCACTTTTACGTAGGTGGTTTGAAAAGTTCTCGGAACTGCTTTTATTTTTCAACATAGTCTCCCTGTAGACTAAGCATTTGGTCCAGCGATGTTCCAATGCCTTGATTCCATCTCTAAAATGAGATCCCTCCAGGCTTGCAAAATACCTCTCCAATTCGGCTGTCAGTTCTTCCCTTGTAGAAAATCTCCGTCCACCGAGGACAATTTTCAGCTTGGGAATAGATGAAAGTCTGATGGTGCCAAATCAGGTAAATAAGGTGGATGTGGCAACAATTCGTACCCCAGTTCATTAAGTTTTGCCATGGCAATAACACTTGTGTGCGGCGGAGCGTTGTCCTGATGAAAGATGACATTTTTCCTTGCCAAACCAGGCCTTGTTTCGCGTATCTTTTCCTGTAGTTGGTCTAGGAGGTTTGCATAGTATTGCCCCGTAATTGGTTGGCCAGTAGGAAGATAATCTATCAGCAGAATGCCTTTTGCATCCCAGAAAACTGAGGCCATGACCTTTCCGGCCGAACGCACTGCCTTTGCTTTTTTTTTTTTTTTTTTGTGGTGGTGAAAGAGCATGTTTCCACTGCTTTGACTGCTGTTTTGTCTCTGGGGTATAGTAGTGGATCCAAGTTTGATCTGTAGTCACAAACCGGCGCAAAAATTCTTGTTGGTTGCACTGAAAACGGGCCAGACTTTGTTCGGACATTTCCAATCTGGTGTGTTTGTTGTCCAGTGTCAAGAACCGCGGCACCCACCTTGCGGATAATTTTTTCATACCCAATTCTTCGGTTAAAATATAATATACCCATTCAGAAGACATCCCTACAGGTTCAGCAATCTCCCGCACTTTCAGTCGACGATCCTCCATGAACATTTTATGCACTTTTGCGATAAATTCTGGGGTCATAACACTTTTTGGCCATCCACTACGCGGATCATAATCCAAGCTCTCCCGACCAAATTTAAACTCGCTGGTCCAGTTGGCAACAGTTGAAAATGAAGGAGCAGAGTCCCCCAGTGTGTTCTGAAAGTCTGCATGAATTTCCTTTGCTTTCATACCTTTCTTTAGAAAGTATTTAATCACTGCTCGAATCTCAGTTTTTTCTACTGTCACAAATCACTACGCGGGAACAAAAACAAAGAGTCGTCACTACCACACTCCTACAGCTAGAGCACTGACGCGCCACGTGTTCACTCACAAAGGATGTGTGATTATTGCGCGGGAACCTCGTTGCTCTAGCACTGACATCTAGCGGTGATTCCGAGAACTTTTCAAGCCGTCCTCGTACATCCTGGGATATATGAAATTTCCTGTACTTGCAGTAAGGCATGCATTGGCCATACATGCCGGTCCATTGGTACTCATATCAAGGAAAATGAACATAATATTCGCCTCAACCAGCCAGACAAATCAGCAATAGTTGAGTACGCTCTATCATCGCGTCATGATGTCATGTTCCAAGATGCTCGAGCTCGTACCCACACTAGACACTACAGGTATAGGATTATACAGGAAGGTGTGGAAATACGTAGTAATCCTAACAATTTCAACAGGGACACTGGCTATCAATTACGTAATATCTCGTTGCCAGCTATTAAGGATTTATGTAGGTAGTTCCCTTCCCTGTCCCTTCACTATTGTTATTTCGTTTCCGTATTTTCAAATTCGTACGTTCCTCATCGCCAGATGTTTCCAGGCTTGTGCCAATGTCATACTTTCATATGTGCGTACACCTGTTATGTTACAATGTGACCCTCTCAGACTGATTATGATGGTTCCGTCAGCTTTCGCTTCGAACGCTAGCGGTGTACTGCGTTCGGGAAGCCATTTGGTGATGAATGAACGTACAATTTCCACTTCTATTATAACGTCTAAATTCAAACCTCATTGCTTGAGAATCCTTTCCCGTAGAAAGTCGAGATTTTCTTCTTATGATGCAGAATTTCACCTTATTTTCTTGACACGACATAAGCCCAAAAGCCTGTATTATGTCTAGAAGTACGGGCCATGAAAGCATCAATGGGAACCTAACTGATGTTATTCGCGGTAAGCATGATTGGATTGCTGGTGAGTTTATCAGACACCGTAATTTAAACCCAAACCACCACAAGCCACAGCTTATCCATCTTTAACTCCATATTACATTAGAAATGTTTCTAAAGCACCTCTTAAAATTTTATAGTGAAAATTATAATTCATTACATAGATTATAAAAGTACTTGAGATTGTTGGCCTCACTCTTTATTATAATAATACATTTATTGCAGCCAAATAGCCATACAGAAAGAGAGAAAAATAATACATTTATAAACACTGTACTCGCGCGCTTGCGCCTTGGATTGCATATTCTTTTAAAAGTTTTTGTTCTTTTGATGCAGAGTTATACGTGGTAACGTTCACACATGTATCCACATAGTTTGCACTTACATGTCTCTGTCGGTTCATGGTATGAGGTGTTGGTACAAATTAGATGGTGGAAACCATGTATATTGCCAGTCTTGTGAATACGTGCCTCATCTCGAAGTTGGATGTTGTCCATGTCCGGTCTATCATGGCCCCTGTTCCAAAGAATTCTGAAGGAATGTCTTCTCTTTTTTTGCTGAGTATTGCTAGGAAATTTTCTGATGCTCTGGTGTTGGGTAGAGTCAGATGTGTTCTGAAGTCTTCAATGAGGAAGGATTCTCGCGCTGGGAGGTAGACGAGTCTTGATCTTGTAGTCTTGGATACACCGATCGCTCTTTTTATGTATAGAGCTTTTACTCTTTCTAGAGAGGATAGGTTGTTTTCTGTGAGGTGCGGCCATATGATTTCTATCCCATATGTTATTACAGGCATGATTTTTGATCTAAATAGTGCCATCGCCGTCTCTAGGCTGAGTGATCTTATGTAGTTGATTTCGTGCATCGCCCGTACCGCCTGTGTTGCATTCTCTGTTACATGTTTTGTAAAGCATTTGGCACTTGTTTGCAGAGTAATGCCAAGGTACTTGAAGTCGTTTACTATGACTACTTTCTGCCTCTTTATGAAGATTTCTGCCATTGCTGGGATCTTTCCTCCTTGCCTAAATACCATAAATACCATACCATAAAAACCGTAGATAATTCGTCTTTGCCGAGAGAAAAGCGGCAGAAAAAAGTAAAGATGGAGTGAGCTGTTTTTGTACATTTGTGTAGTGATAATTGTTGTGTAAAATAAAGTGTAGTTAAAGCAGATTCAGTGTGTTGTGTACTTCACTACATAATTGGTGACCCCGACGTGATTCAGTGACGGAAGTGCGCAATAAACATCGCGAAGTGCATAAGTGTAGTGTAAGCGTGAAGAACAATGGATGAAAACAAAACAACGGGTACGCCATCGGCAAACGAATCTCATTCAGGACACATGGTGGGTGAAGCTAACAAGGTAAGCATCAAGATCCCTCCTTTCTGGATAGAAAAACCTGAAATATGGTTCTTTCAAGTGGAAGCTCAGTTTTCTATCTCAAGAATTACCCAAGAGGACACTAAATTTAACTACCTCGTGTCTCAGCTCGAACCTAAATATCTCGAAAACATTTGGGACATTATCAAAAGTTCGGAACTGAATAAATATTCCGCGGCTAAAGAACGCCTTCTAAATACCTTCAAGGAAAGCGAAGATAAACAAATAAAACGGTTGGTAACAGGCCTAGAATTAGGCGATCTGAAACCTAGTCAGCTTTTAATGAAAATGCAGTCCTTAGCAGGCGTGAATGTTTCCGAAAAAGTGCTTCGTACCTTGTGGCTTGAGAAATTACCGGACTCTATCAAACATGTTCTAATCGTATCGGACGAAAACTTGGAAAAAATCGCAATTATGGCCGACAAAATCATTGAAATGAATCCCTGCAGTAAACTTTACAGTGTGGAAAATAGCGGTACTGATGCGTCCGTAAGTAACGACGCTATCACGAAACTCTCTGCACAGATGTCCGCCCTAGAGCAACAGATAGCTTCAATGCGCACTTTTAGGCCCCGCAGTCGAAGTTCGAGCCGAAACCGAAGCAAACAGAAGTACGACCCAAACGGAAAGTACTGTTACTACCAGTTCAGATTTGATAATAAGTGCTTCCCTGACAAATGCAAGCCTCCATGCTCGTGGAAAAATTCGGAAAACACCAAACAGTAGTAGAGTCGGCAGCAAGCTCCACTACTGAAAATATTAAGGATTGCTGTAAACCCCGTATATTTGTACGTGACAAAAACACGGGTTTGCACTTCCTAGTGGATAGTGGAGCCGATGTTTCAATAATCCCTGTCACTTCCAGTAACAGAAACTGTGACCCAGATTTTAAATTGTTTGCAGCTAATGGCACAGAAATCCCAACTTATGGACTTAGAACACTGAATATTGGTTTGGGACTCCGTCGACAATTCCAATGGCCTTTCATAGTAGCTAAAATTGGCAAGGGCATTTTAGGTGCTGATTTTCTGAAGAAGTTCAACTTACTAATTGACCTAAATAAAAAGCAGTTAATTGATGGCGAGACTAAACTCTCTGTCATGGGTGAAGTACCAGCCATCACAGCTGATAATGTTGTTAGCACAATGTCAAATGTACAAAAGTTTGCCGATCTCTTATCCAGTTACCCAGATTTAACGAAACCTAATTTACTACCTACTCAAATCAAACACGACATTCAACACTTCATCCCAACTGAAGGCCAACCAGTTTATTGCAAGCCCAGACAGCTGGATCCTCGGAAGCTACACATTGCTAAACAGGAATTCCAGTTTATGCAAAACAGTGGAATTATTCGACCATCAAAGTCGCAATGGGCTAGTCCTCTCCAACTGGTCCTCAAAAAGGATGGAACTTTTCGACCATGCGGTGATTACAGACGACTGAACGCACAAACTATCCCAGACCGATATCCAATTCCTCGGATTGAAGATTTTCAACATATTTTGAGGGGTAAGAAAATATTTAGCAAGCTCGACCTCTTCAAGGCATATTTCCAAATCCCTGTAGCAGAGGAAGACAAACCTAAAACCGCTATTATCACTCCATTTGGCTTATATGAATTTAATGTGATGCTGTTTGGACTCCGTAATGCACCAAGCACCTTCCAACGTTTCATTAATGAGGTATTTAGAGGCCTAGACTTTATTTTTCCATATCTTGATGACTGCCTAATTGCTTCAGAATCAGTAGAGGAACATCGTAAGCATCTTAAGATTGTGTTTGAGAAGCTACATGAATTTGGCCTCCGAATCAATGTCTCAAAGTCTGTACTTGGTGTAGAGCAAGTGGAATTCTTGGGACACTTAATCACCACAGAAGGCTCCAGACCCTTACCAGATAAAGTGAAAGCGATTGTTGACTACAAACTACCACAGACAGTTCATGACCTTCGTGTATTCTTAGGTACCGTTAATTTCTACAGACGTTACCTCAAGGATGCAGCAGAAACGCAGTCTCTTTTGCATGCTTATCTCAAAGGTGCTAAAAAGAAAGATAAGCGACAAATTAACTGGACACCAGAAGCTATCACAAAATTTGAAAAATGTAAGCAGGACTTGGCAAATGCAGCACTGCTTACATTTCCAGACCCAACATACCAGCTGGCCCTGGCAGTAGATGCAAGTGACTTTGCAGTAGGAAGTGTCCTGCAACAGTATGAAGAGAAAGGATGGAAACCTATCAGATTCTTTTCGAAAAAGTTAAGCGATACACAGAGAGCGTATAGCACCTATGACCGTGAACTGTTAGGAATCTACCTCTCTGTCAAGCAGTTCAAACATTTTCTTGAAGGAAGAGACTTCATAATATATACGGACCACAAACCACTCACTTTTGCATTTAATCAGAAAAATGAGAAGGCATCTCCACGGCAGCTGCGACATCTTCAGTATATCTCCCAGTTTACAACAAACATCCAACACATTAGTGGCAAGGACAATATCGTTGCGGATAACCTGTCACGGATTGAATCTATGACTGTCATCGATTACGACACAGTCGCTGAAAGCCAACGTCAAGACAGTGAACTTAAACAACTTCAAGAGGAAAGTCAGTCGCTCATGTTCAAGAGCTAACCACTGCCTTCTGGAAAGTTACTGTCGTGTGATACCTCCACAAACAACATAAGGCCATACATTCCAAAAGAATTTCGCAAACAATTCTTTCTTCAGATCCACAACATGGCGCATCCGGGGAAAAAGACTACCGTTAGGCTGATGACTTCCAAGTTTATCTGGCCTGGTATCAAGAATGACGTCACAAAATGGATGCAAGCTTGCATGGGATGTCAAAAAAGCAAAATAACAAGACATACCAAATCGCCAGTCAGCCATTTTCAAGAAGCTGATGAGAGGTTCAGCACTGTTCACATAGACATTGTTGGCCCCCTTTCACCTTCTGATGGCTATATCTACTGGCTCACATGTATAGATCGCTTCACCAACTGGATGGAAGCAATACCATTGCAAAATATAACAGCAGAGACGGTAGCAAAATCATTTTATGATCATTGGGTGACGCGGTTTGGAGTCCCAGCAAATCTAGTTACTGACCAAGGCCGACAGTTTGAAAGTCAGCTCTTTAAGAATCTTTCCGAATTGTGTGGTGTGAAGCTTAAACGTACGACACGCTGTCATCCGCAGAGCAATGGTAAAGTTGAACGTCTGCATCGAACAATAAAAACTGCTATCAAAGCCCACAACTCTATAAAGTGGACAGAAACCCTTCCGACTGTGTTGCTAGGTCTACGCGCATCACTCCGGGAGGACTCGAACAGTTCAGTTGCACAAATGGTGTATGGCACGCATATTAGGCTTCCAGGTGAATTCTTTGATAACCCTCCATCTCATACCGAACCAGAAACTTTTGTCTCCAAACTTCAGCAGCACATGCAGCAACTCAGGCCTGTGGAAGTTAAGTACAAAACTTCCCAAACTGTGTTCATCCATAAAGACTTGAGTAAATGTACTCATGTATTTCTGAGAATCGATAGAGTGAAAAAACCTTTGCAACCCCCATATGAAGGTCCTTTCCTGGTAACTGCCAAAACTGATAAATATTTCACGGTTACCATAAAAAAATAAATCTGTGAATGTCTCCATTGATCGCCTAAAACCAGCCTACTTCATAGCAGCAGATGATGAAACTTCTACAGCTCGTCATGAAGAACGACCAGGTGTCTTGCAAGGACTCTGCCCCCCTGATGGATCAACCGCGGATTCCCCGTACAAACCCAGCAAGGAGAAAGTGGTAATAAAATCACGTAGTGGAAGGACTGTCAGGTTCCCCACTCGCTATTTAGATGATGTTGTATATATTTAATATTCTTGTGATTATGGTATATTTTGTTTATGTTTATATTGTCTTTGTATCGTAACTTGGTTACTGGAGGGGGAGCGGTGTAGGCCGCCCATAGTGGAGTTTGAGTGAACTAAAAACCGTAGATAACTCGTCTTTGCCGAGAGAAAAGCGGCAGAAAAAAGTAAAGATGGAGTGAGCTGTTTTTGTACATTTGTGTAGTGATAATTGTGGTGTAAAATAAAGTGTAGTTAAAGCAGATTCAGTGTGTTGAGTACTTCAGATGTATTAATTTCAAACTTATGTTCGTAGCACCATTCCGCCATATCTTTTATCACTTTTTGTAGTCTCGTGATGTCTCTTGATCCGATCACTATATCATCAGCGTAGGCGTACGATACTACGTCTTCCTTATGGGTTATTCTCATCATTTCTTCTGCTGCCAGGATGAAAAGTAACGGGCTAATTGGATCACCCTGTAATACCCTGTTCGTTTGAAGTATCGGTTCTGAAAGAGATATATTGTCAGAGATTCTTATTTTGTTCCATTGTAGTATCGTTTTTATGGTTTTAGTCCACACATTGTTTCTGTTGAGGGCTTCTTCCAGCTTCTGGGTCACAAGTTCTCGATTTATGAGGTCGAATGCTTTTGTGAAGTCTATAAACACTACGTAAAACGTTTCTCTTTTTTCAAGGACTTCCCATATGTTATTGAGTAGTAATTGTATGGCGTTAATAGCTGATCTTCCTTTCCTGAATTGGAATTGATTTTCCGGTAGATACTCATCTATTTCTTCTCTGACTCTCGCCACGATTGGTTTTGTGAATATCTTGAACGGTATGTTCTCTAGAGTGATGCTTCTGTATGTGTTTGTGTCATATGGGTCACCATTTCCTTTATAGAGTACTTTAATAGTTGAATGTCTCCATCACTCCGGTATTGAGGCCATCTCAATGCATTTATTGTATAAGTTTGTCCATATAGGCAGTAGGAGATGAGCAGTGTCTTTTATGTACTCACTGTATATGTTGTCTGGTCCTGCAGCTTTGTTTTTCTTTGTGCTTGAGATGATGTATCCGTTCAAAATACATAAACTACAACGAACATAAACAACTTATTCCTTACAAAGTAAATTGAAAATGACGTGGATTTCTGCCCTCTTTCTTTCATTATTTTCTGCCTCCATTTCAAACTCGGGTATCGCCGCACTGATCAAACTTCGCCCAACCTTCACGGCCTGTGACGTAGCCACATCACTGTGTTTGAATAGCATAAGCTGCGTTCATCGCATGCCTGCCTGCCCGCCCACTTACAGTGCTGGGCGCCGGCGGGATGGAATGCCCAGCACGAGCACCTCTGTTCTAGATGTAGGAAGTGTAACATAAGGAGAAAGATATGAGAAATGTCCTAGTCCATATGCTTTTTATGTTATACTTGTTTCTCCTTTTTGCTGCTCCCTCTGCCTACACAAGATTTTGTGTATATTTATACTTAGCATGCACCCATTTTCCTTCCGGTATTCATAGGCTTGCTTGTCCCCTTACCTTACACACACCAAAAACATTTAGTGAGGCTTGGCTACACTCCTCATGAAGTTATTTGGGTCCCACATGTTTTGTCAGGGTAAATCTGCATTGCCCGGTATTCTGTTTTACAATATTATCCTGAAACACCATTAATGGAACTGCATTTACAACAATCTTTAAGTCAGGGAGGTTCAGGTGCCAAAACAAATGCTCTGTGCCAGGCAGGGTTTCAAAGAAATGGACAACCACACCAGACAATACATATGAATAGGTATACTGCAGACTTCATAATTCAGAAGGCCATATCATATGGAAGACTGGGCATCCGTTGGACCAATTGTCAGCAGACAGACATAATGTTGCATTCCTGGTCGAGTATGTTAATCGACTCCAAAAGATCGCCACAGACTTCGATCATGAAGCCAACAAAGTTGGTCTATATATCAGCCTTTATAAAACAAAACTCGTGTAGATAGGGGTTGGGGGCATGCAAACCAATATTAACACTGGAACCAATCAGTTGGTAATGGCCCATACATTTACTTACTTAGGAAGCATCGCAACACACAATGGTGAAACAGAGAACGAAGTTTGCTCTCATATTGAGAAGGCTGCAGCTAAATTTCATAGACTCCAACCAATCTGGACTGCAACACCCATATCACTTAGTATTAATTATACCTGCAATTCGACCACTGTTGGGCTAGCAGAACTTCGAAGATGTCGACAAGTAACATCAGGAATATAAATGGTTTTCATCATCTTTGCTAAGTGCTGAATGGTAAAAATATAAAACATTCCAATTAAACAAATAATTCATCATCATCATCATCATTGTACAGTTCCAGTTTCCTGGGTACTGTTAATGAGCCTCTTTCACTTCTTCCTGTCCATATACAACTTGCCATGGAGAACATCATCCACTATCCATCCTCTGGTAACTAGATCAACCTTGATCATGTCCATCCATCGGGTTTTAGGTCTTCCTGCAAGTCTTTTCCCCTCCACCTGTCTTTCCAAATTTAATCTGGCTGTTCTTGTAGGCTCCATCCTTATCACATGCCCGTACCACCGTAGTTGGATGTGCCAGTTCGGTCTAAGAGGGATGTCTTTATTCCGACTTCTTTCCTCACCTCCTCATTTCTTAACTTGTCCATCTTGGTCTTCTGGATGGTGGATCTAAGAAATTTCATCTCTGATGCTTGCAGTCTTGATGAATCTCTTTTTGTGAGGGTGCACTCTTCAATGCCATAGCTCAGTATTGGTATGAAATAGCCGTTGAACATCATTGTTTGGCCAGTTTTGGAATCATGTCATCCCATAAAAGTGTTCTTACTTGTTAGCAGAATTCTGATCCCTTTTGCACTCCATTTGTAATTTCCTTTCAGACCAAATTATCACTGGAGATTACACTTCCAAGGTAAGGAAAACTATCCACACACTCTAGCTGGTGGTCTCCTAGTTTTACACTTGCTGGATGCCCTTCGCTGTTGACTGCCATCACCACTTTCTTGGTCTTGCTGATGTTGAGGTTATATTCCTGGAACTGGGATTTCCGTACGTTGAGTCTGGTCTGTACTTAATCTTCTGTTTCACCCCAAATCACGATATCATCAGCAAAGACCACTGCATTCAGTTCACCTAACTTTTCCTTGACGTTCTTCATCATATTATCCATAACAGTGAAGACCAGTAGTGGGGACAGTGCACTTCTTTGCTGAACTTGATGATCGACCTTCCTCAATTTGTACACAGCTAGTGCAGTCTTTGTTCAACATCTGAATTTTCCTTACCAGTCCTTCAGGCACATTTCTTTCCTTCAGGCACTCCCAGATCTTATCTCAACACTATCATAGGCCTTTTCTATGTCCAAGAATACAATGACCAGGTTCTTGCCTTTCTCCCAACACTTTCCCATCAGCATGCGGGTGCTCAAAAATATCCATTGTTGATCTGTTACTTCTGAATCCATATTGCTCCTCTTCTAACTGTGATTCAATGATGGTTCTCAATCTCCTTTCTATGACCTTCTCTAGAATTTTTAGCCCATGAGGCAGTATGTTATTCCTCTATAGTTGGTGGGTTTCTGTCTGCTGCCTTTCTTAAACAGGGGAATTATAACGTCCTTGCTCCAATCTGCAGGTATTTTCTTGTCTGTCCATAAGGCATTTAGTACTTTGTGCAGCCATTGTATACCCTGGATGCCTGCTGCCTTTATCACTTCATCTGCACCTTAAGATTTTCCTTTAGGCATAGATTTTAAGGATGTCTTAGTTTCTGTACAGGTGATGGGAGGTTCTTCATTGTAGACTTGGATTTCCGGTTCTGTATTTTGTTCTTGAACTGGTCTATTCAGTAGGTGGTTGAAATGGTTCTTCAGGATTTCTCTAATGTCACTTTTTGTCCTAACCAGATTTCCATTTTCATCTTCAAGTGCCTTTATGGTATTCATCAGTTTCCTTTCACCTCTTATAACACTATACAGTACGTTTCTTATTGCCTCTGCTGTCTTCCTCCAGTTTCTGAGTGAATATATTCCATGCCTTGGTCTTTTCTTCTTTAACCTTTCTTTTAAAATCTAGTTTTTTGTTTCAGCATAATTGTTTGAGGTTTCAAATCTTTGACTCATTTCTAGTAAGATCTGGTTTATTTTTCTCCCGATCCCTTTCTTTCCGCAAGAGATTTCTTTCCCTGATTGCTGCTCTCACTCTTTCATTCCACCAAGGTGTTTCCTTCTCCCTTGTTTTCATACTTCTCTTTCCACAAACTTCAGCTGCTTCCTTAACCAACGTGTCCCTTAGTCTGGTCCATTCTGCCTCTCCATTTTTCCTTTCATCTCTTAGTAACAGTGTTTTTATCCGGTTCTGATACTCAGTTCCCTTATCTGTTTTCTGGAGTTCCCATACTTTGATTTTCGGCATTTTCCTGTTCTGTACTTTGGCACATAGAAGTTTCTCCAGTCCGCTACTAATAGACAGTGGTCACTGCCAAGGCTCTCGCTGGGTATTACTCTGACATCTGTTACCATTCTGGTCCTTTCTTCATCTGAGATGATAAATAATTAATTACAGTCTTTTGTAGTCCATCCCAACTGTATCATGTTATCTTATGGTTCTCTCTCTTTTTGAACCAACTATTTTTCACCACCAACCCATTCCTCATACAGAAGTCAAGGAGATGTTCACTTTCTATATTTCGTACACCATATCCTTGAGGTCCCATTACATTCTCATATCCTGTTCTACCTGTCCCAATCTGTGCATTCAGATCTCCTATAATGATTACTCTCTCTTTACTAATAACTTTTTCCAAATCACCAAGAAACTGGTTCTTATCCTCTTGACAACATCCAGCTTGAGGTGCATACACCTGTACCAAAGTTAGTTTTTCTTTCCCTAAATGCATAGTCACCTTTATTATTCTCTCACTAACATAATGAATGTCAGCAACTCCCCACAATGAAACCAACACCATTCCTCATCTCTTTGTTATTTCCATGCCAATACAGTGTATACCGTTTTCTTAATTTCTTCATTCCTTTCCCTCTCCATTTGGTTTCACTCAGCCCCAGTATCATTAATTTCCTCCTTTCCATGAGCGAAAGGAATAATTATTTTATTAGAGTATGAGGATACGGTACACTGACTGAGTCACCAATGAGGAAGTGTTGCTATGCTATAGCGTACCTAACTTACACACCATTGTTGTTCAACATAGATTCCAGCTGGCTGGCCATCATCTACTTTTATACACCAACATTGCATATCCTGTGTAGTAACATCCTGGGTCCCTTCGCAAGCCAGATGGATCAGAGACCAACCAAGTAACACCTGTGGTGAATGTTCACAAACCACCTCAGACTCATCAGCCTATATCTGAATGAAGCAGAAATCCTTGAGATAGACCAACAGCAGTGGAAAGATATCATCACTCAATGTGCATGATAGCATGGAAGGAACTGAGAAATTATACCTAAGTATTGAACAGATGAGGCAATAACCAGCAAGCAAAACGAATGCCTTGCATTGTGTTGTATCAAGAGAATATGAGGCCTCGTGTATTAATTCCTCTGCAGAGAGTTGCTCTAAATTACTCAGGGTAACAAACCATCCGTTATTTTTAGCAGATATTCTATAGCTCAGGCGGCAGCGAACCAGCCTCTTGCTGCTGGGTTCCATGGTTCAAATCTCAGTCACTCCATGGGAGATTTGTGCTGGACAAAGCAGAGGCAAGATAGGTTTTCTCCAGGTACTCCGGTTTTCTCCGACATCTTTCATTCCAGCAACACCCTCCAATATCATTTTGTTTCACCTGTCAGTCATTAATCATCGCCCCAGGATTGCAATAGGCTGTGGATTTTCATTCTATAGCCAACTTCCACTTCATTCTTCCTTGAAGATTTCATTAAACAGGAAATAATTTAACTTCAACGCACCCTCAATTCATTTTCGATGTCCTCGCTTCAGACAGCTATTATTTTTACCTTGGCATGCAGATGAAACTTCAAAACGTCAAAAAATAATGGAAAGTGACAAACAAGTAAAAAATCAAGCCATTTATAGGAAGGTAAGAACATGAACAGGATAATTTATAAGTTAAATGTTAGGTTCTTCAGTCTGACAAAACTAATTTATGAATAAAATAATTTAGAAACTACCAGAAAACACATGTAACAGAAATATACCTGAAAAAGAAACAACTTAATTAAAAATAGAATGACATATTTCGTTCCTATAAAAGAGCATCATCAGATTCTATCAAATAATACTCTGAAATATTTAGAAATGTATAAATATTTATGTTTAAATCCTTAAATAGATACTTGAAATTTGAACCTTATCGTACTGAAGTCTTCACTTCTCTCGACTCTGGTATTTAATGATTTAAACGGCATTTAAACATAAATGTTCATGCATTTCTAAATATTTTTTAGTATTATTTGAAAGAGGGGCTGCCTGGCCGAGGCGGTAAAGGCGTGCTCAGTTTGCCTGGAAGGACGTGGGTTCGAATCCCCGTCAGGAAGACGTAAAATTTAAGAAATGAGATTTCCACTTCCGGAGGTGCATATGGCCCTGAGGTTTACTCAGCCTACACCAAAAATGAGTACCAGGTTCATTCCTGGGGGCAAAGGCGGCCGGGCGTAGAGCTAACTACTCTACCCCATCACGTGCCGAGGTTAACAATGGTGGAAGCCTTTACCTTCCACTCCTCCAAGGGCCTTCATGGCCTGTATGGGTGTAACTTTGCTTTGCTTTGCTTTGCTTTGTTATTATTTGAAAGAATCTGATGACATTCTTTCACGAATGAAACATGTAATTTTATCCTTAACTAGCAGTTGTACCCGTTCTTCGCACGGGGATTTGCAATGGATTGCATGTTTCCTTCATGAATTTATGCAAATGTACATGCCTGTATTCAAACACTTAATACAGCAGGTTAAACCTCATATTTTCCTATGAAAGCACGTGGCAGTAATGTGATGTGCGATAAAGATGTACAATGTGGAGACAGAATAAGGACGATCAGAGAGTGTGTTGAACGGTACAGTTCCTGGTCCAAAGTTGTGTGTAGTTTTCACTTATTTGTTGTTTCTCTGACCGCTGGAGTGGTGCTGTGGCAGAAAACTCATGAAACCCATCCCTTATTACCTGTTCTTTCAAAAGATTGAAATGACTCTTTAGTTTTTCCTGTTAACCCACCTCAAAGTGATATGCACCAAGCATTCCACGGGACTTGGACTAAAAATCCGATTTCTCAAAAGCATCTCCATTATTTACAGTCGTACAATAAATACGTATACAACATAAAATAAGGGAAATAACATATACAACACAGTATATAGTAATTTTCTCCATCATTTGAAGAGTAAGTGAAATTATGTACATAACAAAAGTTGCTGAAAATGAAAGGACGTTTTTACATGTAGTCCATGGATTTTAAAGAAAATCAATGGCATAAGAGAAAATGGAAGAAAACTGTTCTGGTTTTCTTATAAACCCTCAATCTATTCAGCGATTTTTAAATCATATGCATATGTAAACCTTTCCCTGGATAAATTTACTTTAAATATGAAGTTTGGTCGAGATCTATCCAACAGTTTCACCATGATGGTGGAACAAACAGACATACAGAGAAGAAAGCTAAAAACCAATGATATGGTCTTGAGTTGACCTAAAACGGGTTAATATCTGAAAATTTGACAAAACAAATTATATTACAGACAGCAGACAACTTGAATTATACAGATTAGATTGTTTCATTTTCAGGTATAATTCTGTTATCATATGTTTCCTTTCCCAGGTAGTTTATAAATGTATTTATTCATAAATTAGTTTCGACAGACTGAACAAGCTAACAGTTATACATTAAGTGAGTCGAAACTGAAAAAAATGGCTTCAGATATTACACACACACTCTCACACATTCACGCACGCACACAAAATGTATAGGATAAACACAATGACAAGTCAACACCGCGTGAGGAAGCAATAGAAAGAGGAGACAAGAGCGAATGAGAAAACACAAAAGGACAAGGATAGTCTCCCACATCTGCAAATAGATCAACTCTTTCCTCATCAACCCCGGATCTTCTCAGCACCTGACAAACTTGTTGCCATTTCCCAGCTTCTTCTTCAAGAGGGTGGGCTTCAACACTCACACAGACGGTCCCTTTTCCTTTTATCCGGCTTTCTACTTACCCTACACTTTCCACATCAATGATGAAGCCTGCCCTGTTTATAAAGCTGTTACTGACAAGAAGAGAGCTAAAAGTTACTCTATCTATTTGAAGACAGCCGTGTATAAAGACGTCAAGATTGTGTTTTCAAGTCTATCTTTGTGTCCACATTTTGATGCTGACCTATCATTATGTTTGTCCTATTATATGTGACACTATTCATTTTCTTTATCATTCTTTAAATGACACAAAATATGAAAAAGATGTACTAATTCTACTTAAAAAATGAATATGATAAAATATCAATTTTTATCCCCCTCAGGACATTAACATTAACTGCAAAATTGAACTATTTTAGTGTTATTATCACGAACAAGACAAAAGAGTATTTTGAACTAGTGTTCTACTGCTCGTTCATAATCATGTAACTCCAGTCTTATCACACGGTTGCTGTGGAGTGCCATATGGCTTTGTAACACCATGCGGAATCAAGTGCTCGTATGCGATTCCACACTAATCCATACACCGCTCAAGCACGACACTATGCGATAGTCAAGCTAAACATTTGAACTCCAATGTAATTGATGCTATTTTCCTGACAATAATGGAGATTATGAAATAAACAGTTTTACAGTATTTATGTTTTAATTTAGAGCACCCAATGACTCAAATATGTATTAATATTATGGAACTAGCATATGTCTAGGTTATGTTAGCCAGGCGGTGTGTAAAAAACAGCAGGGCGGTGCAGCCATTAAAAAGGTCCTATGGAGAACACTGGAAGTCAAGGAACTGTAGGACACTTTGGTGAATGACAGTAATTACTTGAATACAAAAAATGTGTTTCTTTCTCATTTACTGCAATCAAATGCTCATGAGTTTCCAGACAACCCAAAAGATGTTGGTGAGTTTCCTAATTAAGAGAAGTCAAAGGGTCAATAGCACAGGAATTTAATCACTGCTCACAAAATAGTGGTTCTCGTGATAAATAAAAAAGCCAACATTGTTTGGAACATGTATTTATATATATAACATATTGACATTCAAAAAATGTACATTTGGAATGAAGAGACACATGACTTCCTACGAGCTATTGAAAAAAAGAACACATGGCATGAAATGGCTAAATATGTTGTATTTTTAATAATTATGAGTTTTTTGTTTGGTTTAATCTTATTTCCATACTCTAAATCAAGGTTAAGCTACCTATTTATGAGGACATATCAGGTGGCCTCTACTGAACACCATCCTTTCCTTTGCAAGCTACAAATACTGTACAAAGAAATTTCATCTAATTTAGGATTTTTAAAAATGTTGTTTTACTGCCTTTAACAATTAATATAAATTGAAGGACGTTTCAAAGTATGTGTCTCCAAATCTCAGCTAATTTCATAATACTGAATAATGTACAAACAACGAAGGAAATTAAGTACAAAAATTGAAAGATGCACATGTAATCTTTTGCAAGAACCAGTGCTAAAAAAAAAAATCCTCAAATGCATGTGGGATGAAAAGTGTACACATATTTTAAGGCTGTCAACACATGAAAAGAGACTGCAACAATATATTTAAAAATTCTACCTGAAAATTGTTCCAAAGTTTTCTAGATTATGCTAAGTTGATGGTCAATGAGTTTTGTTTATTAGAAAAGACTTTTTCTTTTTTCTAATTTTACTCTTAGAATTCATAATCCACATTCAGAGTTGAATTTTAAAATATAATCACAGTTCTTTAATTTCCCATGCAATACTTCCATTGTAAAACAGCAATCAGATATTAATGAAACAGTGTGAACATGAACAAAGAGGTAACCGAGTTCCTCACAGGTTGCTTATGAAGCTTCCTCATGACTCTATTTACTTTCTCTTTCCAGGAGAGAAAGAACTACTCCTATAGTGATGGAATCTGAGTTTTCCTAATAAATGACCTACACCTTCTGAACACTGACCAAAATACACAAACATTATCTATTTATGAATGACCCACCACTTACGTTTCTCAAACAATCCATAGCTCACTCCTGTATTTTCTGTAATTCACTAAGTTTGTTCACGAAAATAACGTATTAAAAAAGAAGAAAGTAGGCTAAGACAAAAATGATCGTGAAAAACAAAATAGACTAATTCCATTGAGAGTTAAATTTCTTGAGGGCAAACTCATCCATGGGATAGAAATAGCACTTCAGGCACATAACGGAGTAGTAACATGGCGTTCGAAATTACGGATTCCTCGTCCCGTGGTAATTCGGTTGAATCCCACAATACTTCCCTCTGCCTAATAGTGCACCTTATGCTTCTGACATCAACAGAATATGATCTAAATAGCAGAATGAAGAGAAAATTCCTATAATAAAATTCCCTCAGACATAGAATTATCTATTTCAGACTGTTAGGCATTACTACTTTCAACAGCAAATAAAACCAAGTTTTTTATATCATCTCCAGTCATTGAATTATTTCCTAACAAACTCAGTGTTGCTATATTTTCTACAGAGGAAACTCCTGGCGAGCAATCACAGGCACCTCAAAAAGGTTTATGCAGAGGTGGAAGTATAAGTGAAGTATCACATAATAGCAAACAAATGCAAGTTTTCAACATTTGATCATTTGTAAGGCTTTATAAACATTTCTTTGAATATAAAACAATGTTGCTGTACAATTTCCTACTTCTATTTCAATTACTCTTAAAATAAATCATGAGACATGAAGAGAACATCAGCAATAAATTTTGTTCTTAAATGTACATGTTCACACATTTAATATATAATCTACACACATAGCATTATTATAGCTATAGAATGCAATTTTAAATATATGATTCACCCCTTACATGGGGTAACATCATATACTACTTCTACCTTCTTACTATCAGAATCAGTCTCACCTTATTTCTTGGTATGTGGATCACGAAAAATTACTGGCACATTACAATTAATATTATATATGTAATTCTCCATGATATGTCCAGCAAATTACAGGAGAACAATTTATGCAATATTTTTTATGCAAGATACTCTCTTATTTTCTTGTTACAATACTAGCAATTATGGCAGCTGAGTGGGAGATATGATCTCTGAAGGATGAAACTATTTCTCAGAGTTCAAATACTAGCAAGCAGTATCACTAGAACAGTATGGTTGTGAACTACAAATACCAGATAATATTATAATGACACTATTTTCAAAATCTGGGACATAATAGTTGAGCAAATATGCTTGGAACTACACCAAGATGTTGCCAAGAAGGATGACCATGAGGTCAGCTTATACACACAGCAGTTTGATGTTTTATTCAATACTGTAATTGCCAGCCTGCTGGCCACAATCATTAAGGCATCGAGTCTATATAGTCTGACACTGTGGTTAGCCGGTTCAAGTCCTGTTGGTCAAAAAAATGTCACCATTAGATATTGGCCAGTGTCCATTAGATGGGGACATTAAGCCTTGAGCAGACCCCTTGGTGCTATTCGACAGGAGTAGGCTGCGTGCCAGCACCGGATTTTGCCCTCTCCCTGCCTATTGTCAATATATTATTCATTTCATCTCATTAAGTGAATATTTGCCTGACAAAATTAATTTAAACTCAGCCACAGACTGCCCAGCAGAGATCTCGTTTACTCTGCCATCTGGTAGAGTACAAAATGGAACTTCAAAACTGGCCTGCAGGTAGCCTAGATGGCATTAAAAAAAAAAATGCATGTACATGATACCTGAGGCCATACAATTAGTATTAATTAATGAAAGAGGACTTTTTTGACCAGGGAGATGCAAAGGTCTGAGAGTCCACTCAACCTATACTAGAAATGACTTACCAGGTTCATTTCTCATTGCAAAGACAGCCATTCCACACAGCCACTTATAGCTGAAGTTCCACTCCTCCATTGACATTAACAAGTATTTTACTGTGTCTTAAGAATGTTACAAACTCAATTTTGGAGATGAGGGCATGAAAATGCAGAATAACTCTGGGAATTGTACATTTCTCTTCGTGCATTAGAGGCTCTCTGCTTGAAAATGCAAAATTGTTAAATGACGTTGGCTATCAAATTACCAGTATGCCAGCCCCAGGGGCTCTCAACATGGGAGTGTGAGTTGGCGACCACAGGGCTCTTAGCTGAATCCTGGCATTGCTTCCACTTATTTGTGCCAGGCTCCTCACTTTCATCTATCCTATCCGACCGCCCTTGATCAACTCATGTTCTTTTCTGACCCCAACACTATTAGAGCATCGGAAGGCTAGGGAGGCTTTCATTTTCATGCCCTTCGTGGCCCTTTCTTTAGCCAATATCTTAATTTTTCGAAGTGTCGGATCCCTTCCATTTTTTCTCTCTGATTAGTGTTATTTAGAGGATGGTTGCCTAGTTGTACTTCCTCGTAAAAGAATAAGGTAATCACCACTGACCAGTGTGTCAGTGGACGTTCCCATCTCCAGGCATATTAATGTAGCCTGTGCTCCAAGGAGTAAAAATGAAAAATTAGAAATAATAATATCAATATGAGAACATTATTGAGCAAACTCTTGGTGAGTATAGAAAGGTTCTTTTATTTGTCTGTATGAAAAAAGATAGCAAGTAGAGGATTTTCTCATCTTTAAAGATTTCTCAACTTCAGCCACAACAGGACCATGAGAAGTAAACTAACAAGACCACCCAGCCACCAAGTACAGTTAATAACAAAAAATTTCATGTTAACCTGAGATGTTGTTTGAACAAACCCAAAATTCTGTTAAATGATAACTCGTTTCACAACCTCTTTTAATTTCTGCACCTTGCACAATATTCAGCTACTCAACAGAAATGTCCACAGATAGCAAACAGAAGAGGTGTTATGTTCCACCAAGACAACACAATGTCTCTTGTCCTGTAACTCTCCCACTGCCGGTTTTAAGTGACTTGTCCTTTAAAAAGACAACTGTCAAAATGATTTTAAAATGCACACAGTTCCCTTGACCAAGTTAATAATTATCACTTATTCCCAATATTCTCTCTGTTATTTGCTGCGTATATCATGAAGTGCCTTTATACTAAAAAATGGTCATGTATTTACGTATTTTTCTCACTTCACTTGTATTTTGTCTTTGACTCGCTTGAAAGCTTTCCACATAACAGTTTTGTGATCATCCAACATTTCATAGCTCCAAGAAGAAGGATGGTTATAAAGGGACGGATGGATTAAATAGTGACCTAGATAATTTCTAGGCTATTCATCAGGGAAATAGAGAAATTCAGTACATTAACACAATAAGCACTAAGAATACTGCACTTGTTTCAAGCAACAATTACAGCTCAAAAGGTGATAGCAGCTCCACTTCTACAGTAAATCCTAGCCACAATAGATAGCTCTGAATATTCCAATTATTACCAAGATTAAGCCACTAAGCAACCATGCCCATGAAATTGGGAACTAATCTTTCACAACAGATACATTATTCACTTCCATTAAGTATATAATAGAAGTTTTTATTTCTAATTTGAGCTACTTCATTTTCTATTAGGTTATTACTGTCCACTAGAAACCAAGGAGCACTGAGTTTTACATTCCTTAGATATATGGCTACTGCTAATACGAATCTACCTGACTACAAAATATTAGCCAAATAAGAGGTTTTAACTACACAGGCTACATGCATTTGCTACTTTGGGAATTCGCTAACATCAATTGATGGCAGATGAAAAGCAATGTGCTATGGAAATTTCAGCTGATTATAATGTTACTTCAAGCTACATTTCTCACACTGAGTGCAGTACCTATTAATTAATGATGAGAAGAAGATAGTGTCTAATCGACCAAAATATATTTTTTTTTATATAGCCAACTGTCTGTAACAAAATAGCAACTCTCCTCAAGAGTTGAAGATTCATGAATGATTACAAGGGTTCTGAATGAAGTTCTATAATAAACCGATTTTTGTTCTTCATTCTTTCAAAGAAGAACTATAATTGGATTTTGAGGAAGGACATTTATTATGGATAGTACCATACTTGCATGCCTAACAAAAACAAAACATGGAGAAATAGGCATTATTGCACGGAAAACAATCTTCATAGAAAGATATCAGAAGAAATTTTATGTTATCAGCAAACTTATGTGCAATTTTTGATGAGCAGAAATGCTATATCCTGCCACAAAATCCTTGAGGAGTAATTTGTTCAGAGAAGTTGTGAATACAAGAAAATATTGACATAATTATTAATTATGTAATATTTATGGCACTGTATACATAATAATATGTAGGCCTATATTGTATCTAGCAATAATAATATTCCCAGTTCATAATTTTCTTGGGAATGAATATCATTCTTTTTAGTCAAGAGAATTACATTTAACTGTTATACAATACAGTAGTAGGTTTATTGTAATTGTACACTTAATTCATTCAACAGTCACAACCCCGCCTTTCTGATCTGAAAATACAGAGGTTGCATCTGTTATTGTAAGCAAAGTCATCTCCGTATAGGCCATGAAGGTCCTGGGAGGGGTGGAAGGTAAAGACATCCACTATCCGTAACCTCAACACTCGGTGGGGTGAAATGGTTAGCTCTACGCCCGGCTGCCTTTGCCCCCAGGAATCAACCTGGAACTCATTTTTTATGCAGGTTGTGTGAACTTCAGGGTCGTGTGCACCTCCAGAAGTGGAAATCTTGTTTCTTAAATTTTTCAACTTCCTGACGGGGAATTGAACCCATGTCCCTCCGGGTGAACCTAGCACGCCTTTACCGTCTCGGCCAGGAAGCCCCTGTTATTGTAAGGGAACAGGTTATTATATTTGATTTTAAAGTTGTTTGTGCAACTAGTTCTCATACCAAAGTTTTATAGGAACTGTTATTGTCAGATGACATGATTTAGGACCTGAAGAGCTCACTCACCAGTTAATGTCTGCTAAGCGAATATAACTCTCGCAGTGGAGTTCTAGGTTCATTTTACTACATATCATATTCACTTGTGTACATCTCGCCGTCGTGCACCCTAACTTTTGATATGGAATTGAGGAAAAAAATAATCCACACTTATATCTCTTCATGTGTCAGTTTAAATATTGCAAGGTACACCCTTTGGCATGCATGCCCGTTTTCAGGTCGGGGTCAACTGTCTCCCATAATCGTCCCCTTACCTTAGTCAGAGCACCTCTCCCCTCCTTTTTGGTGACAGGCAAGTAGGTAATTCTGGATCCTAGGATATTCCATGGTCTAATGAACTAGATGGAATGTGACACTGATGAATTGACTGCAGTTTCTGAATACCAGCATACCATATATGCGAGATGTAATCCAGTGTATTACGATGCTGTAATTGGCATTCCAGTGTTTAATGCACTACTGGCAAAAACAGAAAGTTGCTCTTGAAAGTATCAGCAAATCAAGAAAAGTGTTCTGAGGTTGAAAATAAACTATTTCAGTACCATATGTGAAATATTAACATGATGATGAATGTGGTGTTTCACATGAACTTCTGCAATATAAAGCCCATGACATGGTGACAAAGCAGGGTATTAGCCATAATGAACTGAAGGTGAACTGTGGCTGGATAGCCTGATTCATGAAGAGGAAGCAGAAATGGCAGGAGAACATATTCGGAATACTTTTGATAATATTCATTAACAAGGTACCAAGCAAGTTGGCCATGCGGTTAGGGTCACATAGCTGTGAGCTTTCATTTGGGAGATGGTGCATTCTAATCCCATCTTTGGCAGCCCTGAAGACTGTTTTCCATGGTTTCCCATTTTCACATCAATAAAATGCCGTGGCTGTACCTTTTAAGGCGACACTCCAGAGATAAAAAGATATTTTTACCTAATACATGGATTTTCACGAAACTTTGTGGGAATGCCACCTACATAAAAGTAGAGATATCACGAACATTTCTTTCATATACAATTAATAGTTTCTCCAAAATAATTTTTTCTTTTGGAATTTTTAATTCCATTTTTTCATGAAATTTAATTGACATATTAATGTAAATTCGTAATTAGGTAGATAATACTTCTTTTAAAAGCACTACATACCAGTTTTTCTCAACATAATTTATATAAGGAGATATATCATACAAAAGTTTGTGTGATTTTTATGTTCTAATATTTTGGACTTAAAAATCCCTACTACCTGAAAAATTTCTGCAATCAAAAATTCCATACGCAGGTTTCTTAATATAGCTGTGATACATATACCATAGGCAAGCCTCCGTGGCTCAGACGGCAGCGCGTTGCCCTCTCACCACTGGATACCATGGTTCAAATCCCGGTCTCTCCATGTCAGATTTGTGCTGGACAAAGCGGAGGCGGGACAGGTTTTTCTCTGGGTACTCCGGGTTTCCCTGTCATCTTTCATTCCCGCAACACTCTCCATTCTCATTTCATAGCATCTATCAGTCATTAATAAATCACTTTGGGAGTGGCGACCCCATCGTACTAATGGCCTATATCTACTTCATTCATTCCATCCCTGACCCGGTCAATGACTGGAAAACAGGTTGTAGGTTTTCATTTTCACATATACCATACACATTTTGTTACATTTGGCAGAATATTATGGGAGAAAAATGGGATTTAAATGTAAAATTACAATTAGAAAACAAAGCATTACTACAGTGATAAATAGTTTAAATTCAGCGAAATAACTTCGTGACAAGAAAAAAGAAACTTAATCCTTTCAATTTCAGTCATTAAATAAATTTCATCAAACCGACTAAAATATTGATTTTTATCTCCAGAGTGTCGCCTTAAGGCCATGACCATTACCTTCCCAACCCTAGCCCTTTCCCATCCTTGCAACACAGAAAATGTCTGATGTGTTAGTGTGAAGTTATACCACTACAAAAAAGTTACAGAACATAATAAAATGCAACGTATTTTGCAAAGAGGCTTCATTATTTAAAAAAATATATTTTAATCACGTTCAATTTACTAACTTTCCGCACATATTTTGAAATTTAAGCTTGAATGTTTAGGGAAAAATTGCCGAGATACACACGAGTAAATACAGTATGTGTTATCATAGAACCACTACAGTGCACGTAATGCTTAGAAAAAGGAATAACACCAGGTATCATGTGGAAGAAAGGAATGGATAGAATTATTTTGTTATAATTCAGATCAATTTTCCCTTCAACAGACATTAATGGTACATAACTATCATTTCCACTTGTTACAACAACAGAAAAGATTTTGATTAATTTGACTCTGTCCTGTGAAATAATTATAGGATAAACAAAAGAGAGAACATTTCCCCATGTAATTTCTTCAGGTATAATGGAAATATTTTATCCAGTTCATGGGTTTATCATTGTGCTGGACAAAGCGGAGACAGGACAGGTTTTTCTCCGAGTGCTCTGGTTTTCCCTGTCATCTTACCTTCCAGCAACACTCTCCACTATCATTTCATTTCATCTGTCAGTCATTAATCATTGCCCCAGAGGAGTGTGACAGGCCTCGGCAGCTGGCACAATTCCTATCCTCGCCGCAAGATGGGGGCTTCATTCATTCCATCCCTGACCCGATCACTGATTGGAAAACAGGTTGTAAGTTTTCATTTTCATGGGTTTATCAGTGTTGGCCAATTAACAATTTAAAAAAATATAGAGCATCAAACAAAAATTCTCAACAGATTCTTAGTTATAAGGATAAACAAGATAACTGCTTTTAATCTGACAACTTTCAAACTTACTCGCCAAGTAAGTTGATGTAACCAGTATACTGCACCCATCGCTTCTTCCCTGTCAAAGAACTTAGCATCCTGGAACTTCAATATAGTAGAAAACATTGCAATTAAATAGGATTATTAAGGGTAAATTCTGTTTCTGTCAGGTACGTGTGATATTACTGCACCGGCATTTTGTCAAATAACTTTATGAGATAAAGAAAATTCAGCTAGTGAGCTGTAACTATCTTTCATTAGTTGTATCAAAGCGGTATATAAAAGAGAGACATGGATTAGACATATTACACACTGTATGGCATACACTAATTATTTACTACATACAATAAAATTGCCATCAGTATAGAATGAAGGCATTAATCTCAGTGGTATGATATTTATACAAAGACACTGCTTTGAGCTTTGCTTTGAAGAAGCAGTAAACTTACCAGAAAGCAAATTCTGTTATAAACACATACTTTCTGTTCAATAAAATGATACACTTTGGCTTCCAGATTACATGTGCATTCAATTATTTCCTTGAAAACAACAACAATAAAATTAATAACAAACAAGGCAAAATATTACATATTTAAACCTGAGCTACAACCCCCCAAAAATTATATAAAAAAATTATGTAACTGAAGTGTTAAGCAAAAGAAAGTAATATTGCCTCTCATTAAAGTTACATCTGAGCAAATGTGTAAAGTGGAGAAAAAATTAAATATTAATTACAAGTTATTCTTCATAACAAGTGCAATTATCTTCCTTTTTGTATCAATCCTAAATCCACTGAATCAATTCCAAATTGCAGGCTGACTACAGTGCCTGTTAATTCAAATCAAGACATTAAGATAATGAAGAACAGAAACAAAGAACAGATAATTGAGGTTCATATATTCTATCTTTTCAACATATAGACAAATATAGTCTACTTATTCTCTAATGACAAGAATAGGGAAAGTCATACAAATATTTACAAATTAAATGACTTGCACTAATTCTACAAAAAGACACCACTGGGGTCTGAAAGGAAAGAGAAGAAAAAGGAGATTTAATAAATAGTTACTGCTTTTACCTTGATTCATCTGCCTTGGAAACATGCCACACAACTACTACACAACATTGGTTTCAGGGTTTCTTGCTTTCTAAGGGTCAAATTTTATTGAACTGAAACATCTAAATAACACTCAGCACATACAACCACTCAACAGTGGTAGGTATTCCACCAGGCTTTCCTCTAAATCCTACTGAAGTATGGCAAATATATTTTTTGGACTGAGAAGTTAAAAAATCTTCTCGATTTTTATATTAAATACCTTTGAATGAAATGATTTTATATCATTTTAAACATTTAAATAACTTTTTTTGGCAATCTTTCTAAAAGTGGAACGGTATGACTTAAATGGACAAAATTTCTAGGATGGATTATGGTGAAATATTATTGTTATTAATACAGATAATATATTTTTTAAGTTTTGCTTTTTACAATTCTAAGAATACAATTGTTTTATTTGTTGGTGGACAGTATTACCATTGGACAAAACACTTTGGACAATTGTTTCCTAAGACTTTATTTTCAATATTATGAGAAAGAGAAAGTTGAAGAGAGAGCTACCGAAGAATTGCTTTCAGTGAAGGCAGAGAAATTGTTTTAAAATATCCATGACTGAAAAATGATAAGATACTTTTGCTCAATATTTATTGAATTTTTAATGTTTAACCCAATATACATTAAATATACAAGTCATGCTTGTAATTGTTTCAATCACAGTGATAACATTAATCAGTACAAGTCATCTGCCAGTCATCAGTTAAGACAAGAAACTGACAGTCCTGGAACTTAACACCACAGATTTGAAGGTTACTGTAATTTTCATTAAGTGTGAATTAACTTACACAACAACAACTGTACTGTATCTGCATTTCTTAAACCAAGAGTGCTCTGCTAAATGGATAGACAGGAAAGTAAAATCCAGGCCAGTGAGATGTCAAACAGAAAATTGAAGCAGAAAAGCTTTCAGACAGAATGGAGAGAAATAATCTAAGATAGTCTGGACGCATTGTGAGGACGGAAGAGGGAAGGATACCGAAGTCGATAATGGAGGCTAAGAGTGAAGGAAGAACAACAGGAGAGAGGCACGGACTAAGATAATTGAACTTGATCACGAACAGCACAAGAAGGAATCTGGATCGGAACACACTTGAGGAACAGTAATGGTAAATGGAATGGCATATGGCTTTTCATGCCGGGAGTGTCTGAGGACAAGTTCGGCTTACCAGGTGCAGATCTTTTGATTTGACTCCCGTAGGCGACCTGCGCGTCGTGATGAGAATGAAATGATGATGAAGATGACATATACACCCAGCCCCCATGCCAGCGGAATTAACCAATTATTGTTAAAATTCCTGACCCTGCTGGGAATTGAAGCCCGGACCCCTGTGACCAAAGGCCAGCACGCTAATCATTTAGCCATGGAACTGGGCAACAGTAATGGTGACTGGATAGGGTAAGATGGAAACATCCCATTAGCAACCCAATCCAGCTGGAGTTAGAAAAGGGAAATATTAAAAATAAGCTGCAAATGAATGTAACAACCGCACGGAGATCAAAGAACAGTCACATCATCATCATCATCATCATCATCATCATCACCATCATCATCTTGAACCAGCTCTAGTTTCCCAGGTGCAAAATAAAATTGTTCTTAAGAATCTATTTCAAGACCCGTACCCCTCAATACTGATAAGAAAGTGAAAAGCAATGGGATCTTATCAGGGGCGGTTTCTCCATAAGGTTGGAGGTTTGCACTACCCCCATTAAATTTTTATGTTTATTTTAGGTCAAGTTTCATAATTTGGATTACTCAACTATTGTATTTTCATTCAACAAGACAAACCTTTCAAGAGCTTGAAAGAGCAAATATTGACTACAGGGTACTTTACAAGCCGGTACTCTTAGATGTTCACTGCAGGAGCCGAAAAGTTTGCAGCGGGAAGTCAACCTGTGGTAGGATGAAACCTAGGCTGCTAGAGGGGTGCGCGGGGAGAGGAAAAGATAGGCGTGGCTTTTTATACATTGCTTAAATGGAGGTTTATCGACCTGGCTCCTCCTACCACGGGTGACTGGATCCCTCACTGCGCTAAGGAGCTAGCTAGAGGGAAGCATCAAATCGGCCGTGCTCCTACGTAACCAACTACTAGTGGCTTTAATCCAGTTCATTTCTTTCTTTATGTTAATACAATGAGCCACGAAAATTTATGTTCATTAATTATCAATACATTTAACAGTTTATTAAAAGGAATAACTCAAGTAATAAATTTGAAATGGAAGCAAATTAAATCTCTCTAATTGAATTTATTTGACTCCCGTAGGCGACCTGCGCATCATGATGAGGATGAAATGATGATGAAGAAGACACATACACCCAGCCTCCGTGCCAGTGGAATTAATCAATTATTATTAAAATTCCTGACCCTGAAGGGAATTGAAACCGGGACCCCTAGGAATATAAAGTTGTTCAATTGACATATTTTCAAAATTGTTAGATCGATGCTTCCATGGCCCATAATGATAATAAGCTTTTGGGCTTTTGCTGTGTCAGAAAACACTGCAAAATTCTTTATGTTTCACAGAGAACTTTTCTCCGTGCCTTCAGAGAAAAATCTTGTCCGTTCATGAGCAAGAATTCTCTAATAATGGAGTTTTGAATTTACGAGTGCTTTACCGTTGGTCTATAGTAAGTGGTACTATTGTTCGTCACTAGATGGCTCACTGTGCACTAGCCTCCCGAGCACCAATTAAGATGTTTCTTGTTCCATCGTATGTGCATGCAAAGTAAACAGCAAGATCATCACACGAATCACGGAGGATTATGGTAGAAGAAATAATAAATAAAATAAAATGAGAAAATAAAACAAAGAGGAATGAAAGACTAACAGGACAGAAGAATAGAACAGAGCTACAGTATATAAATATGGTAAAAAAGACCTACACAAAGGAAAGAACAATATAATTTACCCAGTAAAAATGCAGACATGAAAACTGCCTGCATATGATGAGCTAGTCTGTCTTATATCCCCATGCACTTAATCTCCCCCATACCCTTTCTTAGTTTAAAAGAATATGTTTTAAAAGAAAGAAAGAAAGAAAGAAAGAAAGAAAGAATTGGGCAACTGAAATAACAATTTTCTAAATCACATTAATCAGCAGATTAGCTTCTTGCCTTATGGTGCCAATTATAAAATACTTGCTGCCAAACTCAGAAAAGGCAATTAACTGGCTCTATTTCCTTTAACATGCAGTGATTCCAAAGTAATGCTTCCTCTTTATTCTTCCCCTTTTTGTCTTCCTTAGCACTGTTCAACTGCTGCAAATCCATTGCAAATGGAGTCAAGTTCATCAGAACACTAGTCTATTAAATGTCACAACTTCTTGTTCTACCACTTTTCCCACATTTGCTGAGTTATGGGTGTGAACTGTTGATACACATGTAGATTTGGGTCCTGTTTTATGGCTGAATGTCCTTCCTGACGCGAACCCTACATAGAGGGATGTAATCACTATTGTGGGTTTCTGTGGTGGTTGGTAGTGTAGTGTGCCGTTTGAATATGAAGAGGAAAGTGTTAGAACAAACACAAACACCCAGTCCCTAGGCTAAAGGAACTAATCAGGCATGATTAAAATCCCCGATCCAGCTAGGAATTGAACCCAAGGCCTCTATGTTCACCATTCAGCCAAGGAGTCGGACTATTAAACGTCCCAACTAACAGCTTTAATGAGGAACTAGCCATATTTTTGTGTTCTACCACAAAGTGTTTCTTTCCAGGGTGACTGATTCATCAGTCTCATGAATATACCAATCTTTCCAAAAATATCACAAGAAAAATATACTGTGAGTTAGAATCAGCAGGAAAATCAATTTTGATAATTTTCTCAATAATTTTATGTAAAATGTTGATGGCATAATACTTCTTTTTTAGAAGTTACATGAAGCTCACAATAGTTAAAATAAGATGAAGTTTGCCGATATCTATCCAATATCTATAACAACATACAAAACTTGAAACATTCGGAGTACGGTACATCCCATTTGCCTACCCTGCAGTCCAGGATTAGCAAGCCTGTCTCTTACAGCATGACCCCGGGTTTGATTCCTGGCCACTTTGACCTTGATCAAGACCTTTGATTCAAGATCCACTCAATACTAAACAAGTGGCTGCATGGTTTGTTCACATAGCTGTCAGCTTGCATTTGCGAGATAGTGGGTTCGAACCCCACCGTCAGCAGCCCAGAAGATAGTTTTCCATGGTTTCCCAATTTCCTACCTTAATTAAGGCCATGGCTGCTTCATTCCCACTCCTAGCCCTTTCCTATCCCATCATCACCATAAGACCTATTTATGTCTGTGTGACATAAAGCCAATTATGAAAATAAAAAAATCCACTCAGTTTACATGAAAACAATTGAGAAGCTGACAGTGTGATAGCAGACCAAGCCTAGAAAGTCAAGAATAACAGCTGAGAAGATATGGTGTGCTGACCACAAGTCACCTTGTAACTTGCTGGCCTACCAACCGAGCAGCAGTCGCTCCTAGGCCGAGGCCCATCCTGGCTGTAGCGCCATGGAATTTGGATATACAATTGCATCGCTATCTCTTGTATGCATATTTTAGTCTGCTCTTCCCCTTAAAACTGATAATCAGAGCCAAAATATCACTGTAGGTTGGTAGTAACAGGGTGTAAGCAATATGATCAGCGATCAAGGAGGAACAGCAAGACGACGAAATGAAATCTAAGCAATATATAAGACATTATTTTTAAAATGTAAATGTTAAAAGTATTTCACATCTATCTTTTCAGAGCTGTTAAGTGTTCCTATTGTTCTTTAAATTATGCAGATTTTAAACAAGATTCTTTCAAATATTTTGCATATTACTAGAATTTATGAACCATTCATGGTAATCTTTTCTATCAATAATTCAGTAAAACCAATTATCTTATTTCATTTAATGAAAGATGAACTTAAAGATTAAATATTGAGCAGACCATCTCCTATCAGCTTTTATGTATAAATTGCTTTTATACTGCTGTACCAATCGGGTGATTGAACATATAATAAAGATAATAAAAATATGTGCAGAAAATACATTCACTTTCCTCAGTTAAATGCTTACACTACAGTACAAGGATCTCTTTGGTAACTCTCTCCTTCATCTTTCTCCAGACTATTCAAAGCAGCTTGGAAAATCACAAGGCTAAAAGCATCAAACATCTTTGGAACATCATTAACAAGGAGGGAGGGGAACGTCAGGGGCTTTCAGAGCAACAACAGGAATGTATTGCACAAAATAAATTGGCACAAAAATATCTCCCATCTTAACAGAGAACTTTAAAAATGACTACAGTTACTACCATTTGTATCCTATTTCAAATTTCATAGCACCCAACATTCACTTTTACTCTTCCTCATGAGAGAAAGTAAAAGATCTCAGTCACAGCACTTCACACAACATGATGTCCATTTCAATTATCTTCACAAGTTCCTGGTCAAGCTGCACACAAAGTCGCAATTATAATTTACATACACAAACAATAAGCCAAATAACTTGAAATGCTGGGCTATACATATTAAAACAAGAAACCATGAATTTTTCTTCTTTTTGTCCTCCAGGTGAATTTACACTAACAATAAAATTGAGGAATGTGATTCATAAAATGCATTATAATACTCTTTAACCTCACTATTAGGCCATAAGCTGAAATACTGCTTGCCATATTTTTATAATACTAACAATGAAAATATTGACCTTTCTTTTTTCTTCTAGCAATTTTATAAACAAAAATGAAATTATAAAACAGCGCATATAAAAAATCACATTTAAGAATAAGGAAATTATAATATATTAAGAGTCCATGTGAAAATGTATCTTTTTATGCTGCAAAAATGTAAGACCTGGTGAATTCTTTTTATATCAGCACAGCAGCTGAAATATTTAAATGAGTTAACCCTGTGTTCTTGTACTTCTCATTGGATCCATCCAGTATGGTATCCACTTGGAATTGATGCTTACAGCCTTATGATTTCATGTCATACCTAACAATAGTATCTTGCCATGACCAGCCATCATTTTCCGCACAAGTGTCAAAAAAGAATGGTTCCCTGGGCACATAAAATTATAGTACTTATTACAATATCAATTTACATATAAAATGATATATCTTTTGTTTCAAGTGCTCAGAAAAATGTCAATGTTTTGTTTCCTAAATCATTTACATCATCTTTTACCTTTAAAATCATTCTTCACTTGAAAGCTATCCACTATATTGCTATTTGAAAATATTGGACAAGCTTTAAATTGCTTTTTAAGTTTGTAAAAAATAAATACAATATCACAAAAACACTTTAAATTTGTGAGATTGTATTTTTGGAAACATTAAAAATGAACATGAACATAATACCATGTTAATGTTCTTCATTTTCACAAGTGATTTAAACAAAACAAGAACACATTAACAACTGGAATGTTTTGATGTTAAAAATAATATCCAACAAGTTTAAATATTATTCATTTCTTTTGACTGTCCCACATCCTTTCATACTCAAAATTAACACAATATAAAATGTTAACAATAGGCTAAACATAAACCAACAATTATTTTTATTATTGTTATTACTCATTTCAAGCTGCACAAATTTCATTAAATGGAGGGAAAAATTGCATGGCAGCCACTCAAAAGAGAGTTTCGTCTTTGCTTTCTCACATAGAAAACTTAACTGCTGCCAACCATATTCATTCAAACTTGCCATTTTACAGGGAATAATGACAGCCATAAAGAGGTGAACATGTACACGGAAGCGTCCATACGCATATCATCGGCCTATGGCCAGAAACAAGCAGTTTGAGGCCCCAAAAGACAGAATATACAGAGAAAGAAAAATTAAATAAATAAAGATCATCACAGAAGCATTGATTTTTTAACGCTAACATAAACAACGTCCCAACTTTCAAAACGGGCAAAATTTAAAGATAAAAATGTACATTTTTATTTAAAAACAGGATGGTAGGAATCCATATAAAATTATTTTAAAAGTCACCTCAAATTGTGTACTCATGTTGCGAGTGGCTTGGCGAGTGTGCGGTGTCCTTTTCAAAGTACTGTGAAACGCTTCTATTTACTCCGCGGAGATGAGCGGGTACCCACCGAACTGAGACCCTCGCCACGGCTGCGAGACCGGTGCAGTGTTGACAGGCCCTCACCTGCATACATACATACATACATACATATATAATTATTTAAACAAAAGAAAGAAAATAATTTATTCTATTACCCATACTCCTCAATTACCATATGTCCCATCACTCCAATATACATAAACATGGGAGAGGGGACATGACAGTTATGACAATTAATTCATTAACATTTTCATTTAATAATTGTTCTCCTGTTAGGTTTCTGATCTCAGCATTTCTAAAAAGAGTGATAGAGTAATTTACTTGAACACCATGGAAGGGAATGATATACACACAGAAGTCTTTCTGAAATAAGACAGATAAAAACATTTGTAGGAGTGGAAAGTGTATATTAACAATCTATTACTGAGATAATAATAAATTTAGACTTGGATAATAACTTCTTTCAGTTGTAATTCAAAAATAAAAGAGCAAAAAATGTTACTACCCTCATGATTTGAACCCAAAACCTCACTTTCTGGACAGATGCTCTATCTGTTCTGCTAGAGTTCTGCCTGCAAACTCCTCCACCCCCACCCCCCGTTCTCTCTCTCTTTCTTTCATGGGTCATTCAGGCAGGCTCAGTTAACACACCTCTGCAGAGAGTGAGGGATTCAGGTTTTAACTCCAAGGGCAGTCACATTTTTAGCTCACTTGTCTAGAACCAATAACACACTTCATTTAAAAATCTATTAATGTGCTTCCAGACAATATTTAGTATGAGGGGCGTTCAATATATAATGCAACACATTTTATTTCTCTGCCAATTTCGGTTTTTAAAAATTGGAATTTTGTTTGTGACATCTTTGAATATTCCCACTTCATCTCATAGACTTTCATTAATTTCCGATAGGTGGCAGCGCTATAACTAGCCTTTAAAATGACATCTGTAACAGAGGTGCGTGCCAAACAGAGAGCAGTTATTGAGTTTCTTTCAGTGGAAAACCAGGGCATCACAGATATTCAAAGGTGCTTGCAGAATGTGTACCGAGACCTGGCAGTGGCCAAAAGCATGGCGAGTCATTGGGCGAGGCATGTTTCATCATCACAAGGTTGAGCAAACCTGTCTGATCTGGACTCTTCTTTCTCATCCACCCTACAGCCCGGATCTCGCGCCTTCTGACTTCCATCTGTTTGGTCCAATGAAGGATGCACTCCGCAGGAAGCACTACATGGATGATGGGAAAGTTATCAATGCAGCACGACGTTGGCTCTGACATCGATCAGTCTAGCGGTACCATACAGGCCCTCATATTATGGTCGTGTAAGGCCACAGCATTGAACAAAGATTATGTTGAAAACAGCGTATTGAAGCAAAAAGGATCGGGGAATAAAATGGTGTATTTGAATCCTCAATAAAATTTACCTGCTTTTAGGAAGGAAAAAAAAAATGTGTTCCAATATACATTGAACTCCCTTTGTAGCTAGCAGATAGTGAAGGTTATACTACAAGAAGAATTTGTTCATGAAAGTTCTGATAATTGCTTGAACACCATGAAAGGGAATGATATACATGTGAAAAGGCATGAAAGGGAACGAACAAGTGCAAATCAAGCCATATGTAGATCGACAGGAACACACAAGAGGACAAACACAGTGACATCTGCAAAAACTGCTGTCTTCAAATGGATATGCATCAATCTCCATCAGTCCTAGTTCTTCTACATCAGGGGTTCCCAAACTTTTATAGCGTTGAACCATTAAACTTTCATACCTTCACTGTACCATCGAGTAATTATGGAGTTTCCAATGCTAAAATTTAAAATCTTTAAAATCCTACTATTTTATTGCCTAATATTAATCATCATCATTTCTTCGCTCCAGCAAGCTGGGTGAGGTTGTGTACGAGCCTCCTCCAGTTTGTCCTGTTCATCCACAGATGTTGTTCATAAATGCGAAGCCAGTTTACTCCTCTGATTTCAATGAAAATGAAAATCTGCTTCACCCAAACATCATGAGTTCTTCCTCTTGGTCTCCTTCCAGGAACATGGTGGTCAAAGTATGCTCGAGGAGTCTTATGGGAATCCATTCTTTTCATGTGTCCATACCGTTGCAATCTTTTCACTTCGAGGCTCTCCAGGAAGCTTCTTTCCAATCCAAGCTGTTGTTGGATATCCACATTCCTTCTTTTATCCATTTTAGTTCTTCGTAGACAAGAACAGAGGAACTTCATTTCTGTTGACTGAAGATGACTCTTTGTTGATGCAGTAAGTGCTGCTGCTTCCAGGTCATGTGTCAGTATAGGTACCAGATATATTTTGTACAAGCTGATCTTGGAAATTAACAGAAATGTTCCATCCCAAAGTATTTGACATACAGCGAGATAGAATGTGGAAGCTTTCTGAATTCCATTGCTAATCTCTTGATGTATGGTATTGTTTGAGGACAGAACACTACCTAAGTACGGGAAGTTGTCTACAATATCCATCTCCTCATCTCCAATTATTCTTAGATGAGCGGTTGGAGAGTTTCTGTTCATCATCGAGCCAATTGTCTTGGTTTTGCTGATTTTAACACCTAAGGTTGTAAAAGCTTCATGCCAAAGATCTAATCTAGCTTGTACTTCCGCTTCCATCTCACCCCATACTATTAAACCATCAGCAAAAACCAGGGCATTAGCTGTTGGATCCTTTCTTTTAACTACTTCTAAAACTTCATCCATTATGATTATGAAGAGGAGTGGTGAAAGACAACTTCCTTGCTGGACTCCACTCTTCGTTTCGAACCAACCAGACCTTCCATCCTGGACCTGGACACAACACTTGGTTCCATCTTATAATCGTTGTAATAATGCTATGATGTCATTGGGCACTTTCTTATGTCTCAAACTTTCCCGTATATGCCAGTATGGCACATGGTCATATGCTTCCTTGATGTCCAGAAAAATAACATTAGTAACTAGTGATTACACAATGAATGACTAAAATGGTACATAGATTATCTTCTTTTATTGGCATTAAAATAATAAATAACATTCTAATTATGTATTAATAATGTGTACACAATTATTTGGGGTAAAAACTACAACTTAGTGCAATTAATTATTCCTATACGAAGCAGTGCAGAAACATTAAAGTAATTTTTTTTATTGCAAGAATTTCACTTGTAAAGTGCAGGCCAACCTAACCAAGCACAGCTTCTTTATATCTGGCTCAATGTTTGTTACGGTACTTTTGGCCGTAAATCTGAATCAATTCCTGTATTTGTTTCTTATGTACACAAGTGGAGAAAATAAACTCTCACATAGGTAAGTTGTGCTTAACACAACAGAAATTTTACAGCTTTCTCAGAAATCAGAGAATATTTCTTTCGCCTCATCAATCAAATTCATCCTCTTCAAAATGTTCTTAAGAATTCAGTCATAGGATAGCTGAATATGTTCATCTTTTTGCTCTGTTGTCAGATGGTTGCAGAGTGTCCTGAGCAGGGAAGGGATCTCTGATTCAGAATCCTGATTTTAGATTTTCTGAAAAAAGTCCTTGAAATCTGATATTAGGCTCTCATAATGTTTAATTATATCATTCATCAGTTCAGGATGCACTTGTACTATTTCATTTACACTCATGAAACTCTGTAAGAATGGACACTATGACAAAGTTCCATTTTTTAATTCCTCCATAGAGAAATACATTTTGTTTCTCAAGACCTTTGTTTTGTCATGGACTGAGAACGGTGTGGTCTGCAGGCCTTGAAAGCTCTTATTTAGCCCATTAAGAAAACAAAATATATCTGTTAAATATGCCAGGTGGCAAAGCCTAATTTTCTTAAGAAAATGGTCCTGTAAGTCTGAAGAACTGTGGGAGAAAAATATTTGCACTTCTGAAGGAAGCTTAAAGGAAATGAGGCCCATGCCGCGAGCGTCAAGACGAAATAGCCACTATCACTATTGGAATGTGGTGAGGCAATAATGTCCCTTCATTGTGAGACACTTTCTCAAGACTGAATGTGTGCTCATGTAGTTCCTATCTTCAGAAAAGGCATTAATAATAATGTGGCTGTGAATGTTTGTAAATACAGCAGATTATCAAAGTAGATAATCATGGCTAATAATGCACTATATATTCTATGATATGTTAAAGGTACCCACAAACAATGTAACAGTATTTAACTACTGTATATCTAACTGTCAAATAGCATCTGTGATTGTACACATTACCAATGTACACTGCTGTGCAAAACTTAAGGACGAAACTAACTTTCGCATGTTGTGTCTCTGCCAAGTAACATAGCTCGATGAAACTTGATCCATACACAGGAAGAACTGCTACAGTATGGTACGATAGGCAACTGAGAGGAATATGTGATGACACGAACAGAAATGACACTTTCATACAGAGACAATAAATTACACTTAAGTCACTCCGACTCATGATGGTCCAATGGACATCACAAAAGAAGGAACATAGTTCTTAAAAGAGTGTGTGATCACCACAGACAGGAATGAATGCTCAGCAACATGTTCCCATGCTGGCCGCAAGTTTGGTAAGGAGTTCTTGTGACAGAACGTTCCATTTCTCCACCGGCGCTGGATGGTCGTCGGTACATGTGGACATGCTGCAATACGAATGCCCAACATGTCCCACATGTGCTCGATGGAATTTAAGTCACTATCAAAGGGTGGAGAAGGGTCCACCTATTCAATACCATTAGCTTGTATAATGTTGCCGTACGTGCGACAACAGAGTTCGGCACCAACAGCAGCAGTTTTGAAGTGTTATTTGATCTTCATTTTGGATGTGTTGTTCGAACTTCATCAATATTTTAAAATTTGGATTGTAAATTGAAACATACCAGATTGTCTAATTTATTATGTGTTGTATGTAAGTGTATGTTTTTCCAATTGGATCGTGGCTAAGATGGCCCAGTGTATATGTAGAGCCCTGCGTGGATATAAAAAATTAATCCACATCCGCACTTTCTTCACCCGCACCCGCGAATCGTTATCCACATCTGCACAATGGTTATCGGCAGATAATTTAAATATTTAACTACAGTAGCCTACATTACACCCAAGGTATCAAAATGGATGGATCTGTTAAAATAATACTATAGGCCCAACACCTGGAACCAGAACCCCTACAGTCGCAGGTTTATAAGGGATTTTTTCTTGCGACAACTACCAACAAATTGACATTTATTCCATGTTTCCATTAATTGTGGGCAGGAGCCAGTTAGGTTTAGGTCATATTTACGGCTTTATGGTCTCAAGGCTCTTTATATATTACTATTCTCCCACACCAGTGTCAAGGGTCGCCTAACCACAAGCAAAAACAAGAGTATACCTGAGTGAAAATCAATAAACATCATTATTTAGAAATTATCAGCAAAATTATTCGCACTGCCATACAGTTGGTATCTGCCAAGACACTAACTTCGCATTTATCGCGGATATCCCCATCCGTGCAGGGCTCTACGTATATGGGGTCGAAACTAGTCCCAATTATATAATGGTATTGAATAGGTGCACCCTTCTCTACCCTTTGATAGTGATCAATTGTCAATATGGACCATAATGAAATCCATACCCTATGATGGGATTTAAGCTGGCGGACTGGGCAGGCCAGTCCATTCCCCGAATATCCATCCGTTCTAAGAGCTCCTCCACCTGCACTGTTTGATGCGGTCGTGCATTGTCATTCATAAAAATTAAGTCAGAGCCGAATGCACCCGTGAAAAGACGAACGTGGGGAAGGAGTACAATGTCACAATAACGTTGATGGGTGAGTGTTCCCCGTTCAAAGATCTGGAGGTCAGTACACCCATGCAACATTATGCCTCCCCACAACATACAGTAACAGTTGGACCACCAAAATGATCAACAATGTTCCTGGGTGCATTATGTATTCCCGCCTCTCATGAGGTAGGGTATGTCCTAGAATCACTACTCAGACTGAATCTGCTCTCATCTGAGAAGAGCACTCCTCGTCGGTCCAGACCGCATGCTCTTGGCACCATCGCAAACGGTGCCGCCGTTGTGCAGGTGTCAACGGAACAAAGCGTAATGGCCGTCGGGCAAACAGACCACCCCATGTACTCATCGTGCCACTGTGGAGCATGAGATTGCAGTCCTGTTAAATGCAGTTTCAATTGCAGCTACTGTTTGACGTGAGTCTCTTCTTGCCTAATGCACAATGTAGTGATCAACTGCTGCTGCAGTTGCCTGTGGTCGACCCCCTCCTCTCCTTTGGGCAGCAGTGCCTGTGGTTTGGAATGCTCTCCATGCACATGAAACAATGCTGTGAACAATACCAAACTCCTGGGCTACACTCCTCCCACTTCGTCCTCTTAGTTTCCCGATGATTCTTCCCCACATGAAGTCATCAAAATGTTGTCTCCGGACCATGTTGTAATGAATATCACCACCATTGCGCACCGTGAAAGCTTGCTGATTGACTCACACTGTCTTGTCCTGTTCCTTCAACTGCATCGTTTTGTAGGGCCAGACCCATTTGGTGCTATAGTTGCGCTGACCTCACGCCAGGTTTCTGCACATGTGAGTTGCACCAAGTAGTTGATATGTTATGTTGCTCCATCTATCTCATCCTTAAGTTTTGCACAGCAGTGTATATTTCCACTCCATGTTTCATATCCTAACATAACTGACATAACTGACAGTTCACCATTGTGTTTTGTATTACTATATTTCAGGTATGCTAGCATGTTCAAAGCTGGCCAACACTAAACATCACAATGTGAATACATCTTATTATGTACTATACCAATCTGATTTCTAGGTTAACTTATAAGCCTGGTATATATGTAAAAACACAGTGATTTAGTAAACAAATTTGTATTGATTAGGTGGACCTAACCCCATACCACAGTTACAGCACATTACATAATATTTTTCTATCAACTGTGCATACCAGTACCCAAAAGCTTGTGTAGCAGTACTGGCCAAGTAATGAATTTCATTTTTGATCTACAGTGAAACGTCGTTAATGCGTTCCTCATTAACATGTTTTCCTGCTTAGCACATCGTAAATTCGAAGTCCCGATTGTCATCGTATTAAATCCATATAAAAATACCTCACTTATCGCATCATGAATTTTCATTATTACCGTTTAGTATGATCATATATTTCCTAGCCCTGAAAAAGGTATTTGTTATCCCTTGTGAAACAGGCGTGATTTCCAACTTGAGTAAGATCCATCGCCACAGTTGCGTGATTACAAAAAAAGGCCTTAAATTCCTGAACTTCACAGGATAAGTTGCATGTTCGGGGAGCAAGCTGTTAGCCTCAGGAATGTTCAGTTTTGCTTGCCGATTAGCAGTAAGATTGCTGAATAACACAGTGAGTCTATTTGAGCTTGTATGTCGCATTCCATTCAGAAGTTAGAAATTTATTTGGTGTTGAGTGGTACAGTGAAGTGTAGCAAATATTTGTCACATGATACGGTAGTCCATATCTGGATTAGGAGCATATAAACATACCTATTGCATCACAAATTTTTGCTATTATTGCTTACAAGTAAGACCAAATATTTCCTAGCCATGAACACGCATATTTTTGTTTTAGGAAAATCCCATTAAAAGGGGTGAAAAATGGGGGAAAAGAGGTTGAACACCTTTTATGAGGAGACTTATATCTCAAAAACTGAAGATGTTACAGGCATGAACATTGGTATTTGGAATCTCCTTTGAAAATAAAGAAACACGTATTTTTGTGTTTTCGGATAATCTGATGAAAAGGGGAACTTAAAAAAGGGGGGGGGGGGATTTTAAAAATTATCATATCTACAGTATATATCAAAAACTTAACATGTTGCAGACATGAAAATTGGTATTTGGAATCTCCTCTAAAAATAAGGAAACACGTATTCTTTTGTTTCCAGAAACCCAGAAATGTTAGAGAAACTTGGGTGGGAAACTTGAAGTAAGAGAAGGGAGAAAACTAGACTTATAGGATTATATAGAGCCCATACAGGAGAGGAAGCATGGGGGGAAATCCATGAGAGGCTTCAGTTGGAAAATAATTACATCGGCAGGGCTGAACACAAGTATAAAATTAGAAGGGATTCGAGCAGCAGTGATTGAGGTAAATTTTCATTCATTGGGAAGGGCGTGAAGGAGTGGAACAGTTTACCGGGGGTAGTGTTTGATCCTTTTCCAAACTCTGTACAGATATTCAAGAAAAGAATAAACAGCAACGAGAAAAGAAACGAAATGTTAAAGGTCTTTGACCTGTGTAGGTTACTGTAAATAAAGAATTTTCGTGAATAAATTAATTCCATCCCCTGGCCTATGGAGATTGGACAGCCGAAGTAGGGGACAGTCTCTAGGGGTGAAGTACAGTGGGGACATTGAGAGCTTTGGGACCGCTACGATAGCTGTGAAGGCCCTTCAGGAACTCTGAAAAGTGGTGGCAAAAGGGGCTCTGTTTAAGACACAACAGATCGTTATGCTTGTTCCAAAATGGGAAAATAAATAAACAAATATATAAATACAATGTAAATGTTAATCTTATAGCAGGTGTATTCTACATACTGTATATGAGTTGATTATGTTTGTAAGTACAGAAGATATTATGAGTAGAATTGTGTAAATAAGATAAATTTATAAAGGATGAGCTGTGTGTTTAATAGAAAAATGGTTAATGTAAATTGTATAATACTCTATTTTAGAAAAATGTCTTTATTTAATTTAAAATTTAGTGCTTGATAATAATGTATTTTTGTATACCATTTGCCACCGAGGTAGACACCTCATTTGAAAATAAATGATTTTGATCTGATTTAAAAATGGTTAGGATGTTTTTGTGGGGACCGAAAAAAATGTCATAGAGGGAATGAAAAAGAATTACGCTGTTAAATTTAAGGTTAGGTTTGAACATAAAAATAATTACGATGAAAACAAAGAAACAACTGTTTACAATTATAATTAATGAAGTAAATAAAGAAATAATACATTTTAAGAAAACCTGCATAGTAAAACATCAAGGAAAAACGTTCTTAGAGATGCGAACTATACACGTTGCTTACAATTGTTTTAAAGTTATTGTAGGAATATCCAACATCTGGGCGATTTGCACGTTTCATGTGTGGATTAGCATCTGCTTTCTCAATAAATTTTAATTTTTCATCATTTGTAAACTGTCTAGCTTTCTTCTTCTCCATTACTGAATGTCCTGCAAACCACTATGCGTAAGTACAGTAGGCCTAATTTATATATGTATGTGGATACACAATTAATTTGTTTTGCTGTTGTTTGTCCAACCCTTGTCCCGTTTCCCTACGGGGTCGGGTATGAGGTGAGATGAATCTGTCGTGGCGGGTTTTTATGATCTTCCTGAGGTCAACCTCATCAGAGGAGTTCATGAGATGAAATGAATGACGTGATATACGATAGTAGGGAGAGAGTGAAACCCAGTGCCGGCACATAGCCTACTCCTGTCGAATAGCACCTGCCCAAGGCTTAACGACTCCATCCGACGGACGAATCACCATCAACAGCATCATATGCCCTCACTCCATATGAGTGGTTAATTCTAATGGCCCGGGGGCTGGGTGTTTGTGCTGTCCCCAACATCCTTGCAACTCACATACCACACATAACACTATCCTCCACCACAATAACATGCAGGTACCTACACATGGCAGATGCCGCCCACCCTCATTGGAAGGTCTGCCTTACAAGGGCTGCACTCGGCTAGTAATAGCCACACGAAATTATTATTACTCCATATGAGCACTGTGGAGAGGTTTGAAATTTAATCCAGACGTTTGGCACACAATCTAGTGATTAGAAATTGTATACCACAACCTCCCCTACCCTGCCAGCCAACATTTTGATGGTAAAATTTTTTTCGACCAATGGGACTCGAACCGGCTAACCTTGGTGTCAGACCGTTTAGACTTCAATGCCTTAATGATCATGGCCACCAGGCGGGCTATGGTTACACAATTCACTTACGAACGAAAAATTAAGCACCAACACGTCAGCTGTATACGTACGTACAGGAGGCCTAATTTACATACGTTGTTACACAATTTACTTACGAACGTAAAATTAAGCACCAACATGTCACACAAACTACTATTGCATGATCCACACAAACACACCCACACCCACATCAAAGACTAGCTTGAGACTGACATTCCCTGCAACTGTAGGTCGACACGCTAGGGCCATGAAATTAAGTTCTCTACTAAATGCTTATCCAGACCAGTCATTGCTAGTGCATCGTGCGCACAACGTGGCCAGGGATGTTAATTTAATGTTTTTATGGTGGAAGTTACGAACGTACTAAAGAGTGACATAAATGTGCTATCCAGGTTTCTTTGGTGTTTTTTGAAATAGGACATGGACTGGGACTTTGGAATAACGACATAATAACCACATAAATGCACTAGAGAGGGACATTTTAACCAGTTTTGACTGTACATCAGGACAGCGACCATGCATACATCATAAACAAGGGATGCAGTATACAGTCCTGGAAGGTGAAATTTACATGACCTACCTCTGCTACTACTTCTCTTCATAGTGGGAGTGGTAGTTTCCGAGTACCGACCACCAGTTCTCATGGCACGGCCACGGCGGTCCTGGATAAGTTTATCAGCTCGGACGAAAATTCCACACTTTGGCCGACAACTGAAGTACCGGACACCTTGCACCATACCATCATTCTTTCCTGGTGGAGGAAAGGTAATACATTTTGTATCACTTTGAATTAATATCTTGAAATAACTTTTAATACTACACAAGCAAGGAAATGTTACAAACTGACCATATACCATATTCCCACTATAAAATTCAATTTCTACATACAACCATGAACTGAAAGGTAAATTTTTGATCCTTCATTTCACTTGAACTATGAATGCCGGAAACAAATTTTTCATAAAACATATTTTCTGTATTCTGAAATCTTTTATTTTCACAAATCATGAACTTAGTTCTCTTCCTCCTACCAGGATGATAAATAGTATAAAAAAAGAACAATGACAGTAGAATGAACTACTATATAATAATAATTTTCTATGAAAATAATACTGTATTTACGCGAATAATCCCCGCATATATTTTTTAAAATTTTGAGGCATGAAATTGGGGTGCGGGTTTTATTTGCGTCAAGGTTACCAACACGCTCCTAGCTCACCCAGTTTTCGATGCTTAGTGTACAGTTATGCTTTGTGCAACCATGGATGGAAGAAAACTGTCCCCATATGTCGTATTTAAATGGAAAACAATTCAGACTTTTAGTTCTAAACTGACTTTACATTTTTTTAAATAGTACCATATTTTATAGAATAATTGAAATTCAAAATTTCTCCGCGTCACGATAGAGCGTGTCTTCCGGAATGTGCAGGGGTAGCTTTCTGCACTTTTACTCACTTTGGTGTGTCTATAGTGTGTTTCATAGTTGAAAATAGAGTGAAATCATAATTTTTTTGTATTCAGCATTTTAAGGAACGACACAACATCACGTAGCAGGCAGTACATGGAAAAGCAGAATTCGCAAAAACTGGCGAGAGTTAGCATTTCTGAATTACAAGATGGCTGTTAATTCGAAATCACGTAATTGGAAGTCCGATTTCTGTATTACAAAGACTTTGAATTAACGAAGTTTTACTGTATCGCAAAACTAACATCAGATTTCGCCGGTGTGTCTATTACAAGTGTTTACATTGCACGACAAGAATTATCCACCACCGGTCGTGTTACTGTCCAGTAAAAAGAGACCACGTGTGAGAAGTGTTTTAGACGTGGAGTGTGACGAACTTGTAATTTAGGAGAGGATTCTAGTGATGAAAGAGACAACAAATCTTCCCATCTACAGCGAATCAAGCCTATTGCAAGTTCAGATTAATGAAATACCTGTCACGTAAGTAGGCCTACTTGCTCATTTTCATGGAAGATATATTTCATAGCAGTGATAATGTATTTTTGTCATCTCAGGCAAAGCAGCTATATCTGTAAATTTACATGTTCATATTTGCGTAAAGACCATGTGGACCTCGCGGAGTGATACGGAATGTTTGTTTATGCATACGTTGCTCTTTTGATGGAAGAAATTTTAGTTCATCAATTTTTTTTTTCAAAATGAGCCCTCCTAAAATGAGGGTGCGGGCATTATTCGATGTCTGGGATTATTCGGGTAAATACGGTATATTGATAGAAAATCTTGAAAACATTTTAATATTACTTGCATGAATACATTATAGACTATTATGCCTTGCAGTGCTCAGTCTGCAAGCCTCTGTAAATTTATTAAACGTCGCCACAATCCTCTATTTGCAGATAGTTCTGTGGCCTCATTTAGTTCTATACTACATATCTTTAAAGTGTTAGAAACCGAGTCTAACCATCATCGTCTTGGTCTCCCTCTACTTCTCTTACCCTCCACAACAGAGTCTATTATTCTCCTAGGTAACCTACCCTCGTCCACACACATCACATGACCCCACTACTAAAGCCGTTTTATGTGTACAGCTTCATCCATCGAGTTAATTCCTAACTTATCCCCTACTTCTCATTCCAAGTAAGCCTACCCTCATGCCAATGTTCCCATTGTTTGTATTAGCAATCATCCTTGCTACTTTCAGGACTGTTATTTCTAACTTATGGATAAGATATCCTGAGCCCACCCAGCTTTCACTCCCGTAAAGCGAAGTATAGACCGATAAATAGTTTTGATAGAGAGCTGACTTCTTTCTTCCACAATAGTGTTGATCACAACTGAGAGCTTACTGCATTAGCTTTACAGCACTTTGATTCAATCTCACGTACTATACTGGAAGAACACACATCCTATATACTTGAAATTATCTACCATTACTCCATGAATGTAATGTTAAACTGTCAAACCTATAATTAAGATTAATCTTATTCATAGGATTGCCCATGTTTGTGCTGCTTATGGAAATATTATATTTTAATGGTCACAGTAACTAGTTAGGACCCCATCCTCGCAGAAGTGCAGGTTACCCATGGGGGTCAATTCACAGGACCTTCACCAGGCCTCTCCGGAAGCCGCATGCCATTACTGTTGTTGTTGTTGTTGTTGTTGGCATTATCAACATCATCATTATCATCACCACAGTACTCCTTTCAAGAAATCAATCCGAAGCCATATTTTATCAGTAAGAGAATAATTTTTAGAAAAAAAAGAGAAAAAAATGAGATACGCTATATCAGTGCTCAAAAAACTATATGGACCTAGGAGCTACTTTGAAAATTTTCATTGGGTTTTCATTATGCTTAGAAAAGTGTTGATTTATTCCTCTAGATTACAGAAAGACGGTCATACTTGTAAGGCCACTTTGATGCATCACATCATTAGCTCCTGAGCACCACGGCTTTTAATTGCCATTATTCAGTAGGCTGTGATACCTTAGCGCTCTTACCAACTGATGAAATTTGTAGTATTACCAACTTACTTCAACAAGAACTATTTTGATAGACTGATGCATCTTTTACACATAGATCTTTCTTAACAACAGCTACAACTAATTATACTCATTGCTTCAGGCAAATGGTAAAACAGGGTTGCTTAGAAAAGCAAAAACACCATATTTTTATATACATCTAGTCACAATCAACTTTGAAGGTACAACCAGTAGATCCTGATCAACAGTTTAGTAATAATGTTATTTGCTTTACTAACTACTTTTATGGTTTCCGGAGGCGCCGAGGTGCCAGAACTTTGCCCCCCAGGAATTATTTTACGTGCCAGTAAATTTACCAACACGAGGCTGACATTTTTGAGCCCCTTCTAATACCACCAGACTGAACTAGTTGGGGTCAGAAGGCCAGCACCTCAACCATCTGAGCCACTCAGCTCAGTGATCAACAGTTAGGCGACCACTGCATTATATTAATCTTGCTAGTAAAATACAATATAAAAAGTCTATACTTTCCAAGTTAACAAGCCTAATTAGAATAATCTTCAGCCCTTAGACAACACTTAATTTTCCTAATGAAAGAAACCATGCAATATAATTTTAAGTTGCACGAGTCTTGTAATGGGAAGAACAGACGAAAACTAGCATTAAGCTTCACAGAACCTTTCATTCACTGTTTTAATACATTATATGCATCATTTTGTGAAGTTTCATTCGTATCTTCATTATTTTCAGGCAAAGAACATCCATCCTGACAGAAATGTTTCTTTCCATCTTTCAAATATATGCCACAAACCATTTCTTTTAATTTGTGTAGTTATTTTCAATATAATCATATCCTGGAGGAACTAAGCTTCCCTCTATAAAAATATACCCTGAGTCATTAGAAAAAATAACTGCTCCATACCTGTTGGGGCATCTAATTCCACTCCGACCCATGTTCCAGCAGCAAACTCAGTCCCACCAACATATGCAATGACACCTGACGAGTTGTAAGGACGAATGAGTACACTTTCACCAGGTATCACCCACTCAGGAGGAGGGACATCTGATATCCTGTTTAAGTCCCTCCGAGATCCAAAAGAACTACCAGTATCTCCTTCATCTGAAGAGAAGATAGTGCCACAATTGAAACAAGTGCTATTTCTGCATCAATTCTTTCACTTCGTTCATTCAGAGCTTAACTTACCTTCATTAGCGAGCCTCTCATTGGAAGTGCTATGAGGACTAACGACACCATTATGACCTAATGGCAAGTTCTGTAGCCGCTGCTCCAGTTTCATAGCTGCCTTGCTTTCTGATACCTGAGGTCTTGCCATTGGAAATGAAGCTCTATGATGAGAAGATGCTTGATTCTTAGAAGAAGCCTTGCGTCTACGAACAACCTTTAAAGAGCCAAAATATTCATGGTTCATCTGTTAAATTACCTATTTCTAGTTTTAGAGGGGATAAAATCTTTATTGAAACCTGCCATTCCATTAAGTTCAGACTTAAACTACATTGACATAATGTACTTAATATGAATGGATGAAAACCATAACGGTATAAGTGACATTTTTAAAAAAATGAGTTAAGTGCGGGACGTAACTCTGGGAGGATGTATCCTTTCACCAGCAAAGAGATACAGGTGATAGCAGTAATATTCTGCGCTCTAGTGATGGGTGGTATAACTACAAATAGCATGCTTTATATGAGAGTTAAAGATGTTTAAATGCCTTTTTCTCCGAATGACCAAAATGCTACTTATACCGTTATGGTTTTCATCCATTCATATATGCTATAGCTAAATACTTTTTTTAGTGATTTAACATTGCACTAGCAAGGATGGGGAAAGGGCTATGATTGAGAAGGTAGTGGTTATGGCCTTAATTAAGATACAGCCTGATATGATGAGAAACCATGGAAAAACATCTTCAGGGCTGGTGACGGTGGGATTTGAAACCCCCCACCCCCCAACTCAATTTCCCAAATACAAGCTTACAGCTATGTTACCCAAACCACATAGTCAACTCGCTCCCTTAACAGAACATGTTTACTATGAAAGAACGTGATAATACTGTAGAGTAAATTTAAAATAAAACTGCTCACCTTCCCGGGTGGTAGACGAGTGTGTACAACAGACGTCCCTTCACTAGGCGAATCATCTCCAGAATTTGGTGTCACTGCAGTGGGAGATGGTGGCTTATTTGACTCTGTTTCTACAGTGTTATGCGAGTTTGACTCTGAAGGAACTTTATCTACTGGAGAAAGCCTAGAATCATCCATATGTCCTACAAGTGATTCGTCAACATTGCTTGCAGGCTCCTGTGAATTCACAGCTGATATACTGGTAGTTTTCGTGTTACCATCTTCTATTCTTTCAACTGTTTCTGCAAAATTGGATTTGACAGCATCATTGGTTGAATTTTCCAAATGTTCAATAATGTGATTTGAAGGAATTTCTGTATTACTATTATGACTATTTTTTAATTCCAAACTTAAGGAACTTCGATCTAATATATTTGCTGTAGTAATTTGTGCATTTGTTGATTTCTCTTCTCCTGGCACATGAGTTAATCTTTCCAATGATTTCTTGTTATTTGACATTGCTGCCATGGCAGTCATTCTCTCCTCATCAGTGTAAGTCTCTGTAATATGTGTGGTACGAAGTTCACCGCCCACAGGTACGTTGTGACCTCTTGTCCTCATTCCTTGTTGGGGAGAATTGCTAACATAGAAGTCTTGCTCATCTTCTTCCAGATTACCAATAATTTCAGACACAGGCTGGAGCGGATGTTCCATTAGTGGGACTGATCGAATCTCGATGTCAGGAGTTTCATCTACACTCATGCTGCGCAGGGACATTGAGTCTTCACTAGTTAAGTTTGTATAGGATACTGCCTGCGAACCATAACCACTGCAGAAGAAACAAAAAATTAAAGCACACTTCTGGATGAATTACATTTTTAAAAAGCTTTTTATTTAGAATATTAAAGTGGCACCTTCCAAGGAAAGGCATCCTAACACAGTTCATTGGCAGTTTTGAGTTGCAATATTTAAAAAATACTTTATTTAATAAAGCCTATCTCCAAAGATAAAGTTTAGTTTCTGTTATTGGTTTACTTGAATTGAACAGATAATATTATTGCATCAGAGAGTAGCAGATATTTTCTATAAATGTTCAGAGAGAGAGAAAATCCAACACTTGAATAAGGATTACTGTGAAGATACAGCCGCATAATTTGCTTTCTCAAACAATATTTAAATAATATTATGAATTAAAATGTATACTATTTACTGAATCCTTTTAGAATAGAATAGAATAGAATAGAATAGAATAGAATAGAATAGAATAGAATAGAATAGAATAGAATAGAATAGAATAGAATTTATTAATCACCTACAGGATGTCCCAAATACAAATGATGTAATAGAAATTAAAATAAAAAATTTAATATATTAAATTAAATAAAAAATTAAATTAAATAATATATACACACACACACACATATATACAAACAGATATAAATCTTTACAGGTTTTCTACAGATTATTTAAATAAATTTTTCAAAACATTTCTTTTTGAGAAAACAGGGAAAAATGAAATATACTGTAATATTTTTGGGAAGTACAAACCATGACAACTTATCTTGCATGATATGAACATTTGTGTACAACACAGCATCTGACACTGTCCCTATGCATATAAGTATTAAAGAAAATAGGCTATGTCAGTGGGGTTTTTAATATTCAGTGAAGATAAATTATGGGAATCAGCTTTAAAGCCCTCCTTCCTGCTTTTGACCACAAAATGATTATAACTGCACAGATCATAACAGGTCAAATGATAAGACCATAATTCCATACAAAAAAATACCCTCAGTTTTGAAAAACAAAAATAATATCAACTCTATTACCACTAACTTCTTAATAGTTGTTAACATACATACATACATACATACATACACACACACACACACATACATATAGTCCGCACACCTTTTAGCGATATTTCTTTGTACGGGGGGTGGAGGAAGGAGGGAGCTCTCACGGTTCCGGTTATTCTGCCAACTGAATGAAAATGAAATCTGAATTGAATCGATAATATGATCGATATGAATTTTATAAACCTTTATTATCTTAAGCTAAAAACTGTGTCTTACACACTTTATATAACATTATATAACATTTCTCGATGAAAATCTTGTTCCCAGCATGAATTCTATAGTTTTTTTCTTTGCTGTGTAAACAACAACAGTACTAGTACGTAAAGTGTATGCCAGATGTCACACAGCAATGCATAAGCGATTCTTAGTTTGTGTTTCAAAGGTTGCCAATACGAATCTCAAAGATACCCAAGGTCGACCTATTCAGCACTAGGGTGTCCATGTATCGCTAAAAGGTGCGCGTACGATACATACATACATACATACATACATACATACATACATCATCATTATAGACCATTTTGCCTTTCAGCGTTCAGTCTGCAAGCCTCTGTGAATTAACTAAATGACGCCACAAACCTCCATTTTCAACTAGAGCTGTGGCCTCATTTAGTTCTATACCTCTTATCTTTAAATTGTTAGAAACTGAGTCTAACCATCGTCGTCTTGGTCTCCCTCTACTTCTCTCATCCTCCATAACTGAGTCCATCATTCTCCTAGGTAACCTATCCTCCACCACTCGCCTCACATGACCCCAACACCGAAGGTGGTTTAAGCTTACAGCTTCATCCATCAAGTTCATTCCTAACTTAGTCTATATCCCACATTCTGAGTACCCTCCTGCCATTGTTCCCACCGGTTTGTACCAACAATCATTCTTGCTACTTTCATGTATGTTACTTCTAACTTATGAATAAGATATCCTGCGTCAACCCAGCTTTTGCTCCTGTAAAGCAAAGTTGGTCTGAAAACAGACCAATGTAAAGATAATTTGGTCCGGGAGCTGACTTCCTTCTTACAGAATGCTGTTGATCGCAACTGCGAGCTCACTGCATTAACTTTACTGCACCTTGATTCAATCTCACTTACTGTATTACCATCCTGGGAGAACACACAACCTAAATGCTTGAAATTATCTACCTGTTGCAGCTTTGTATCACCAACCTGACATTCAATTCTGTTGAATTTCTCTCCTACTGACATTAATTTAGTCTTCGAAAGGCTAATTTTCATACCATACTCATTGCACCTATTTTCAAGTTGCAAGATATTTTGGTAGTTGCTTTACATCGCACAGACATAGATAGGTCTTATGGCGACGAGGTGACAAGGAAGGGCTAGGAGTGGGAAGGAAGCGGCCGTGGCCTTGATTAAGGTACAGCCCCAGCATTTGCCTGGTGTGAAAATGGGAAACCACAGAAAACCATCTTCAGGGCTGTCGACAGTGGGGTTCGAACCTACTATCTCCCGAATACTGCATATTGACCGCACTTGAGCGACTGCAGCTATCGAGCTCGGTAGTTGCAAGATATTAGACTGCAGACTTTCGGCACAGTCTGCCTTTAGGGCCAAGTCGTCAGCATAGGCCAGAACGCTTACGACATTTCCACCTAACTGAATCCCTCCCTGCCACTTTAAACCTTTCAGCACATGATCCATGTAAACTATGAACAACAATGGTGAAAGATTACAACCTTATCTAAGCTCTGTAAGTACCCTGAGCCAAGAACTCATTCTACCATCAATTCTCACTGCAGCCCAATTGTCAAAGAAAATGCCTTTGATTGATTTTAATAATCTACCCTTAACCCCATAGTCCCCCAGTATGGTGAACATCTTTTCCCTCGGTACCCTGTCATATGCTTTCTCTAAATCTACGAAACATAAACACAACTGTCTATTCCTCTCTTAACATTTTTCAATTACTTGGCACATACCGAAAATCTGATCCTGACAGCCTCTCTGTGGTCTGAAACCACACTGGTTTTCATCCAACTTCCTCTCAACTTCTCCCTTCTCCCTTCCAAGATGCCAGTGAATACATTGCCTGGTATACTAATCAGTGAGATACCTGAATAGTTGTTGCAATCCTTCCTGTTCTCTTGCTTATAGATAGGTGCAATTACTGCTTTTGTCCAATCTGAAGGTACCTTACCAACACTCCATGCTAATTTTACTACTCTATGAAGCCATTTCATCCCTGCCTTCCCACTATACTTCACCATTTCAGGTCTAATTTCCTCTATTCCTGCTGCTTTATGACAATGGAATTTATTTTCCATCCTTCCCACTTCCTCAAGCGTAATTTCACCAACATAATTTTCCTCCTCCCCATGAGCTCCGTTGTTCGCGACACCACCATGAAGATTTCCTTTTACGTTGAGAAGATTTTCAAAATATTCCCTCCACCTGTCCAGTGATTCCCTGGGATCTATTATGAGTGCACCTGAATGACCCCAAACACTGTTCATTTCCTTTTTCCCTCCCTCCCTAAGATTCTTTATTACTGTCCAGAAAGGTTTCCCTGCTGCTTGACCTAGCCTTTCCAGGTTATTACCAAAATCTTCCCATGACTTCTTTTTGGATTCAGCAACTATTTGTTTTGCTCTGTTTCTTCCATCTATGTACAATTCTCTGTCTGCATCGGCCCTTGTTTGAAGCCATTTCTGATAAGCCTTCTTTTTAAGTTTACAAGCTGCTCTCAATCATTCCACAAAACTGTTCACTTTTTTCTATCTTTACACACAGTTGTTCCTAGGCATTCCCTCACTGTTGCGACTACAGCATACCTGTATGCCACTCATTCTCTTTCTATACCCTGAACCTGTTTATTGTCCACTGTTCGGAACTTCCTACTAATTATATTCATGTACTTCTGCCTAATTTCCTCGTCCTGGAGATTTTCTATCGTTATTCATTTGCAGACAGATTTCACTTTCTCTATTCCAGGCCTAGAGATACTTAGTTCACTACAGATCAGATAGTGGTCATTTTCATCGAAAAATCCCTGATAAACCCGTACATTCCTAACAGAATTCCCAAATTCGAAGTTGGTTAAGATATAGTCTATTATGGATCTGGTACCCCTAGCCTCCCATGTGTAACGGTGAATAGCCTTATGCTTGAAGAATGTATTTGTAACTGCTAAATCCATACTAGCACAAAAGTCCAGCAAACACTTCCCATTCCCATTAGCTTCCATATCTCCCCCACATTTACCAATCACCCTTTTGTATCCTTCAGTTCTATTTCGAACTCTCGCATTGAATCGCCCATAAGAACTATCCTATTCTTGCTGTTGACCCTGACTATGATATCACTTAATGCTTCATAAAATTTGTCAATCCTCATCTGCTCCTTCACATTGTGAATAGACTGAGACAATTCTCGTCATAATTCCTCCAACTGCCAGATCTACCCACATCATTTGATCGTTTACATGCCTAACAGAAACTATGTTGCGTGCAATAGTATTCCTGATGAACAGCCCTACCCCAAACTGCCCTTCCCTTTTTAACAGCCGTCAAGTACACTTTATAATCTCCTAGTTCTTCATCTCCCCTTACCCGAATATCACTTACTCCTAGCACATCCAGATGCATCCTCTTTGCTGACTCAGCCAGTTCTACTTTCTTTCTTCCGTAAGCCCCATTAATATTGATAGCTCCCCATCGAATTCCATTTCGTTCGCCAAGTTGTTTCCAAGAAGTCCCTCGCCTGTCAAATGGGAGTGGGACTCCAATAATGATTTACTGTATAATAATTCTGAACAACTTTTGACTGACTTCATAAGCAATTAAAAGGTACACTACTATAAAATTATCATTCATTGAGAAATAAATAGGCAGTTGTGTTTGTAATTGTTGTTTTAAGGAGAAAACCAATCTATTACCCATAAGCATTACAAGTAAATAAGGTGTGCAAGAAATGATCATCATCATCATCAGTTTTCCACTCCAGTTGCCCGGGTGTGGTTTACGAGCACTCTTCACTTCTGTCTGTCCATGTACCACTCTTCTCTCAAGACGACATCCCAGCTGATTCCTCTTGTTCCTATGTCCTCTTTCACTTGGTCCAGCCACCTCTTCCTAGGTCTTCCTACCGGTCGTTTTCCGGCCACGACTGTGTGTAGCCATTGTTTTGCTGTCCTTCCATCGTCCATTCGTTTGACATGGCCAAACCATTTCAAACGGGCCCTTGTCACTTTTTCTTTCAGGGATGGGTACACACCAGCTTCCTCCCTTATTCTTTCATTCCTTACCCTGTCCCTTTTTGTCTTCTGTACCATAGTTCGTAGGAACTTCATTTCTGCGGCTTGTAGTTTGCTGTCCACTTGTTGGGTTGTTGTGCAGGTTTCTAGGCTATATGTTATTATGGGGGTGAAGTATGATTGGAATAGAATCTGCTTTGATCTTAAGGGAACTTGTTCGTTCCAGAGAAGGTTCCGAAATTGATGGTAAAACTGAGCTGATTTTTGAATGCGGTTGTTAATTTCATGCTGTATTCTGTTATCACTTGAAATGATGCACCCAAGATATTTATATTGGTCTACTGTTTCCAGTTGTGTACCTTCCAGCATTATTTTTCCTTTCTTCTTCTGCCTGTTGACAGACATAGTAACAGTTTTCGATTTATTTATTGTTAATCCGTGTGCTTTCAAATGTTCATTCCAGGTGTTCAGCCTCTCTTGGACTTCCTTCTCTGTATTTCCCCAAATTACTACATCATCTGCAAATGCAAATGCATTGATGTCCATATTGTTCTTCTGCTTAATTTCTTTCATGACTTCATCCATGACAGTGATAAAAAGTAATGGTGAAAGGGTACTGCCTTGTTGCACTCCTTTAGTGGTTTGGAACCAATCAGAATTACCGTTTCCTATCTGTATGCAACTGCAGCAGTCTTCGTAAAGCATTTTAACTTTCTGGATAAGCCCTTTGGGTACATTCTTCTTTCTTAAACATTCCCATAGAGTCGTCCTTGGAACACTATCAAATGCTTTTTCGAGATCCAAAAACACTAGTGTTAAGTCTTTGCCCTTCTACCAATGCTTTTCTAACAGTATTCTAAGTGCAAATATGAGATCGGTAGTTGATCGGTGTTCTCTGAATCCATATTGTTCTTCCTGTAGTTGTGGTTCTATTATTTTCCTTAGCCTTTTTTCAAGTATTTTCTCAAATATTTTCAAACCATGAGACAATAAAGTGATCCCTCTATAATTGCTACATTTCTTCCGGCTTCCTTTTTTGAAGAGAGGTATTATTATTCCCTTTTTCCAATCATCTGGGACTTTCCTATCCTTCCATATTGCATTTACTCTATGAAGCCACTGTATTCCTATTGCACCAGTTGCTTTGATCATATCTGCACTGACTTCATCAAATCCTGTAGATCTTTCTTTGGGCATACTATTAAGGGCCATCTCTACTTCCTTCCATGTTGGCGGACTCTCTTGGTCAGGCTCATCATTGCAGCTTAAACTGACCTGCGTGGTTACATCATTGGAGTCTTTCCCAGTACTGTTGTATAAATTATCAAAATAGGATTTCATGATCTTCCTTATTTCTGTCTCCTCCCTAACTATGTTACCATCTGGTTCCTCTATTGCTGTTATGTATTCATTGTCTCTTCTTATATTTCGTATTGTTCGGTAAAGTAGTTTAGAATTAGCTTTGCTGTCTTGCTCTAGTTTATCTGTGAAATCAGTCCAAGCTTTCTGTTTATCTTCGGCCACAATTTTCTTTACTTGTAACTTCTGATCTCTGTATTTCTGCTGCAGTTCGTTTACTCTAGATTCGTTCCTTTGACTTCCTTTTTGCATTTCTTTGTCTCTGGCTTTCCTGGTTTCATTTTTTACTTTCACAGCAATCTTCACCCGATCGTTCCACCAAGGAGTTTCTTTTCCCTTCATTTTGCTATTAGTTTTACCACAAACTTCTAATGCAGCTCCGACAATGCTTTCTTTGAATCTAGTCCACTCGATGTTGCCTTCTTGTAATGCATCTGATGGTAATTTATTGGTCACTTTTTTTGTGTATTCAACTTGTTTTTCTGTCTTCTTTAGCTCCCATGTCTTAATTTTTGGTTTCCTGTATTTCTGAGGCCTATAAATTTCAATGTGCTTTATTGTTGCGAGGAGAAGTCTGTGGTCACTGTCCAGGCTTTCACTTGGTATAACTCTGACATCACATATGGTCTTTCCTGCTTCAATATCAGATATAAACTAATCTATCAGAGTTTTAGTATCTCCATTCCAACTGTATCTTGTTAGTTTATGACTTAGCTGCTTCTGAAACCAACTGTTGTTTATTCTCAAGCCATTCCTTACACATAGATCTAGAAGACTTTCTCCTTCTGGGTTCCTGTCTCCATAACCATGTGGACCTAGTACATTTTCATATCCACGCCTGTCTGATCCAACTTGAGCATTTAGATCTCCCGTTATTATGATATTTTCCTCTCTTTCTATAGCTTCTTCTAAATCAGTTCGGAATTGTTCTTTTTCCTCTTCGTTACAGCCAGTCTGTGGGGCATACACCTGGACTACTGTCAGCACACTCTTGTTAAGAGAGATGTTCAACTTAATAATTCTTTCATTAACATATATTACCTCACTGATGACATCAATGTCCTCTCTTAATATAAAACCTACACCATTTTTGACTTCTGTTTTATTTCCATTCCAATGTAGTTTGTATCCTTTTCTTAGCTTTTTTGTTCCTCTTCCCTTCCACTTTGCCTCACTCAGGCCAAGAATACAGAGGTTCCTCCTTTCCATCATATCTATCAGCTCCTCGCTTCTGCCAGTCAGGGTCAGGATATTTAATGTTCCAATTCTGTGTTTAGGACTCTTTCTTTTGGGCTTCTTCGCAGAACATCGTACTTGAACATCAGCCTTACGGTCATCATACGTTGCAGATGTTTGAGAAGACGTGTCTATCCGGTATTTTCTTTGCGTTCCGAGGCTCGTTTTGTAGTTGAAAGCAATTGATATAACCCTTCAGTTGACTTGCTAAGCCTAACACTGCTGGGGATTTTCTGTCAGGGGTATTCTCCCTTAGCCTTTGGCAGTCCCCTACCTCACTGCAAGGCAGCAGCTGATGAATTTATGTGTCATTTCCTACACAAGGGTCTCATCAAACCTTCTAGGGGAAAACTCCTCCACCCGTAGCTGTTGGTCTTCCCCTAGTTTGTCGGGTTTGGTGTCGGCCGCCCAACCCTCGGCCAGACAGTCGCAGGTAGTACCGTCTACTGTCGGATACAGTATCAGGATCACTCCTGACCTGACTGACAAGAAATGATAACCTATAGAAATTCTAGTCAAAACTGTAACTGAAGATGTTACTGCCAGACTTCTATCCAGCAAAATGCAGTAGGTGATTGTAGTAACACTGCACTGAGAACAAGCACTGCACTGTGTTTCAGAATCAAGCATCTTCATGCTATGTAAAAATCTATAGCAACACTGAGATTCAAACTCACTATCACCTAGACTGCTTGATGAGGGCAGCAGTCAAATTAGAACCCACCTTAATAACTGATGAACAAAAGAATCTGAATTCTTACCTCGAAGATGTACTAGGAGTCCCCATTTTTGTGGCTTGTAGCTCCACAAGAGAATCTAAGGTTCTTGAACTAGGGAGACCAGTTTTAACTAACTGATGCTGCTTGGGTTGCGAATAACCACCCTGGAAAAGAGAGAATTATTCAGTCAAATAGAAATTCGTAAATCTCCTTGGTTATGCAAGTGAAGAAAGCCCGCAGTGGCATGTACAATCCTACGTAAATTAATCAGAGCAAGGTTTTTTTTAAAAAAATAATTTTCCCAATGGTTGGCAATAGTGTGCTACATATTGCTTATTCTTACACCCAGTGCATTCTAAGCTTTGTTTGTAGATTGAACAGAAATTTCACAGATCACCATAGTTCAAATGATAAGACCATATTTCCATACAAAAATCCCTCAGTTTTGAAAAACAAAAATAATATCAACTCTATGTACCACCAACTTGTTAATACTTGTTAATACTGTTTTATAATTCTGAACAACTTTTGACTGACTGATTTTTAATTGCATGTTTTGTATTTTTGGGGAATTTTGATGTTACTTCGTCAGATTCATAACATCTCTCTTCAATGAGTAAGACTAACAGGAAGCATAGTGTAATTCTAGCATTATTGCAGAATACTTCTATGAAACAAAGAAAGATCGCTACTAAATTTTTTGTGGTTTAGGCATTAGAAATAAAATTATCAGGGGCACAAACAAGCTTATTCAATTTCACACACACACACACACACACACACACACACACACACACACACACACACACACACACACACACACACACACACACACACACACACACACACACACACACACACACACACACACACACACACACACACACACACACACACACACACACACACACACACACACACACACACACACACACACACACACACACACACACACACACACACACACACACACACACACACACACACACACACACACACACACACACACACACACACACACACACACACACACACACACACACACACACACACACACACACACACACACACACACACACACACACACACACACACACACACACAAAAAAAATTGTGGTATGTAAAACAAAACTATGCCAATTGATGACCTTCCTCCTCAGAAGGATAAGTTAAACCCAGACTTACTACTGTAGACTTGGTTCATGAATTTAATAATAGAGAAGTGAATCTGCATGTGACTCTTAGACTTCTAGCAGGTGGAAGGAAAGCCTGCAAACCTCCAAAAGATCACCTACTAACAGGAAAATGCAGAGGAATGCAGTCATCAAGATTGGACAATAGAACACTGTAAGAAATTTCTTTTCTCAGATGAAAGTCACTTTGAAGTGCAGGGGAAGAGGATTCAATATGCACTGAGCAAAGAATGAGCCAACATCCCATGAAGATAAAATATGTTTTGGGGTGTGTTTCACGCATGAAGGTCAGGGACCCTTAGTGTCAGTTGAGGGCATGATGAAAAGTGATCAGTACATCGAAATACTGGAAAGTACAGTTCTTTTTGAGCTGCAGGAAAAGCTTCCAGAAGCTGATGGAATTTTTCAGTAAGACTTGGACTCCTTGTCACACTTCAATGAAAGTGAAGAAATTCTTTAGTGAATACAACACTACAGTGGCCAGGCAACTCCCCTGACATCAATCCCATAGAACATATGTGAGCCATTAACAAAAAGAGACTCTCAAAACTTGACTGTTCCCCAAAAATACCACATGATAGAATCTCTAAATCGAGTGTGGTATCATGAGATGTATTTAAAAATTCTCAAAGCTTGTGGAAACTATGTGTAATGCAACTTCTAAAAGATAGGCTATTACGAGATAGTACGGGTACATAAAAGATGAATAACTGCAAAAAACAAAAATTAAGATGTGTATGTTACTGTCTGTTCACATTAATTCACACTGGACTGTACTCCGTATCTTCCAAGTTTTTACCTGATAGGACTCAAACTCTGAATACTCAGGGTCGCTGTGGGTCCCGTCGTTGTCAGTAACTGCTCCCTTTCCACCAGAATGACTTTGTGGTACATTTTCCACCTGGTGATCACTATCGTTTCCTTCATCCTCTTGTAGCAGTGGTGACATTTCCCGAACTGAATTGGAGCCACTGCATTCCTCGTGCAGCGTAGTCATCCGTAAGCCTCCCAATTTTGTTGCAGCCATACTGGGAGATGCTAGCCAAAAAAAAAAAAACAAAAAAAAAATTACAAACAATGATTGTAAAGTACACAGCTCATCCATGTAATACCCTTCTCTATAACTACTTTCTTTCATTGCTCCAACACAGATAGATAAATGTCGATATTAGTGTAGTTAAGGTCATTAGGCCTCCTCTTACACTGTTTTTGCATGAACAGTGCAGCTCACGAAGTATCAATCACTGAATAGAACATCAATAGTAATTTAAATCAAAGGTAACTGAGGTACTAGATAAGAATAGAATAATTTGAAGAATGAAATCATGCACTTATTTACATAAATTTAATTCTCTCAAAGCATCTTAACCCGCGAGTGGTCACTATATGAGATTTTCTCTCACATTATTTTTTATTGTGATATTACTTCACAGTGATGAAAGGGAGGTGACTGTTCCCTCTTCTAGTTGAGTTTATAACTGTCTTGAGTAGAGCGATTCACATTTGAAGGGTAAACACCCCGTCCCCTAGTCAGAACAAAGGTTCCTATATGTCCGTGCGCGCTGCGTGAGAGTTTCTCTCATCGCGCGACCAATGACGTTGGTGTTATTTTGAAGTGGAGCGGGGAAACTTACTCCTATTGTACGCGTTAGTATTTGTATTATGAGCACTTCTTGTTTTTGAAAATGTTATTGTGTTCAGAAACCTTGCTTTTTACGTAAATATTACTAGATATAATGCATGTGTGAGATTTTATTTTTTACAACTTCAGGACGGAAGTTATTTTTATGTACATTGCATATGTTATTTTAAGTAGTAATTTGTGTCTTTAATAAACAGCTAATAATTTCATTTTTATGTCCGGCTCCATGGCTAAATGGTCGGCAGGGTCGGGAATTTTAACCATAGTTGGTTAATTTCACTGGCACGGGGGCTGGGTATATGTGTAATCTTTAACATCATTTCATCCTCATCACGATGCGCAGGTCGCCTATGGGTGTAAAATCAAAAGACCTGCACCTGGCGAGCCGAACTTGTCCTCCGACACTCCCGGCACTAAAAGCGATACGCCATTTCATTTTTTATTTCATTTTATATCTAAAATATATAAGGTAGAACTTGCGTTTCATTTCAGTAGGAAATTTCAGCCTTACGCCCCACAAAACTGTGAAACATGTCATTTATTTTAATGTGAGAGAAAGTCTCACGCGCGACCAAACACGTTACATTTCGGTTAGCAACCAGTCGCGGGTTAAACAAATTGTACCTGAACATTACTATTTACAGGAACATTTTTGTTTCATCTCCATTTATCAGCCAATTTGGAGTGCTTTAAATTAGATTAACACAGTTTTGCTTCATTTCATCATAAAATTTTATTATTATTATTATTATTATTATTATTATTATTATTATTATTATTAAATTTCAGGTGTAGAGTTTCTCCACATCTTGTGTCTTTTCCTGTGTTGATCTGGCTTTCATCTTATCCAACACTTCCTGGAGATCTGTCATGATGGCTCCTCAATGAGTGTCGAAACGTGCTCCCATCCCCCTCCCCTCCCCCCGACAAAACTGTGAAGCAGAAACCAGCTCATTAAGGGCTGGGGGAAATGGATGCAGAATAATTGGGATTGAGAAGGGAGCCAATCTCGCTGAAGACAGCAGTGTATGAAGATTTGGAGACTCCTTGTATTTCTGCATTTTCAATTTCTTTCTTTACAGAATGATCCATATTTTCTATGACCTGATGGAAGATCTATTACATTCTTACAAGAAACATATGCAGGCCCCTACTGATTCTAAAATACCCCGAAAAAGTGCAGAGCTTTCATGTTTAAAATGAAAATCTCGCAGAAGGAAAAAAAAAAAAAAAAAAAAAAAAAGGAAAAAAAAAAAGGAAAAAACATTTATTCAAACACAAAGCCATATCACTACATAATGGACATATCCTGTTCAATACAATGTCTGCTATAACCATAGCTTCAATGCTGAACACCAGTCATACCATCAGAAAACCTGAGTTGGAAACAAATAACTTACTTTGAGCACATATATCCGACAATATATGATGCAGAAATGCACTACTGTAGGTTATATTGGATAACACCTGTCAATTTGAGAACTGATTTAATATCACACAGTTACATTAATACATAACGTGAAATTTATGATACAACCTATTTTTATAGTTCTACTCCACAGTATGATGTCTGTTTTCTACTGGCAGATTTGTTATTTATTCCAATAATCTTCTGACATCTCAATACAGCTTCCTATTCCAGAGAATTTAACCATTTATATTTACATTTTCAGTTTATACATAATTTGCATAAATTCATAAGATTTTTTCTTATCTCTTTGACATAAAATGTTCTAGTAGGCCTCCAACTTATAATTTTGATACCTTATAAACCAATGTTTCCAAGGCCAAGAATCATACAAGAATTTTAACAGAAAAAAAGGAAGGGGAGGGGCCAGCAGAAAGATCGGTCTATAAATTATAAATTATACTTGAAGGAAATAATTACTTTTTTTAAAGAATCTGCTTTACGTCACACCAACACAGATAGGTCGTATGGCAACAACGGGGTAGGAAAGGGCTAGGAGTGGGAAGGAAGTGACTGTGGCTTTAATTAAGATACAGCTCCAGCATTTGCCGGGTGCAAAAATGGGAAACCATGGGAAACCATCTTCGGAGCTGCCAATCGTGGGTTCGAAGCCACAGTCTTCCAAATGTAAGCTGACAGCTATGTGACCCAAACTGCACAGCAATAAAATAATCACTATTTACATTCAAACTGGGCAAGAAGGTATGGAAGCCAGGCCACTACTTATAGAAATGTTCACTCTGACTGTGAGACATAAATGTTTCTGTCTGTTTCTTTCTGATGCCTTGAAATGGAACCAACTTACTTGGAGGAAAACAAGCTGACCTATATAAGAGATGATTTAAGATAAAAGCAACCAACATGTATTTGATCTGTCTAATGAACTACAGAAATGAAGACCGAAGTTTTTGAAATGCAAGGATCTTATGGACCTACAAATGAGATTCTTCATGCAACCTCAATTGATGTAGCTTGAATACCTTAAACTCACTATCAGAAACAAGCAAAAAATATTGGCTTCTGCAATTCATAATACAACTGATACTGGAAGGTAAAAGACAAATTTCATGGTTCACAAACTTAAGAGAATAGTACGACCAGAACTCATCTCTTGACTCATCAGATCTGTGTTCAACAAACCATGGAATAATCAACATCTGGTACAGATTAGGGCAAAGAAGACAATTTTATTGTTTCTACAAAACTAAAATCTATCTTTTAGTCTAAAAGCAGAATCTCAATACAATGCTCCTCTCTAAAGAACCAGAGAAACAAAAAATGCCATTTGGTGCATATAAAAATAATATTTTATATGCAGGCGGCTAACAAATGAGGGGACCGATTATCTCCCGGTATAAAGAGATCCCCTATACCAAGTGCCAACAGTCTCTTTGAGAGTGGATGAGCGGGTATGGGTAAGGGCACTCTATTGTCCTGGGGACAAGAAATTGTTCCCAAAGGCGGAGGAACCAGTTTGGTCAACGGCATTAGGATGCAGAAGGCAACGGGAAACCACTGCATTAAAGATCCTAAGAGATATTCCAATAAATCCACATGGCATGGCTGCAACGTCAAGATCGGAGCTGGCCGTGTGGATCGTCTACCTCCGTTTGGAGATGACGGCTTAAGAAGAAGAATACAATGCTGAATTTAAATACAAATATTCCTTAGAATTAATTTCCATGATTAAACTGCATAACACCATAAACTAGTGACATATTCTAACTAGGGTCTGACCAGTTATTTCAATGCAATTTGAGTGTGAAATTTAGCATTGGAAGGATTTGAAGCTTACTCCGGTTTATTAGGTCTTCCATATCTGTGATTTAAATTATGATAAATAATGAATGCTAATAGCCATTGTGCAGAACCTGGATCTTCTAATATGAAAAATTCAAAAAGTATTTATTCTTAAGAGCCCCTTTTCAAACAAGATCTTAATGTATGTGTATGTTGGGTATTCAGCCCGAAGGCTGGTTTGATCCTCCACAATTCTGCCAACAGCTGTCATAGATAGCCTAGGCGTCACTGAAGAGGCATACTAGGGAAATGAGGAGTGATGTAGTTTCCTGTTGCTTTCCTCACTGAGCCAGAAGTTACTATTACATATCACTCTGCCAAGCCCACTGAAATGCATGCATCAACCGACCCTATGAGTGATATTTTCACACCATTCATAACAGGGACTGGCTGCATAAGGAATAGTATTACTAGCATCGCTCATACCTCGGTCACTTTCATATTGTCAAAGCCAAGGACGAGAGTCAGGTCAATGAAAGTAACAACTTTATTCTAGCCCATACCAGAAGAACATTTACATTAATAATAATAATAATAATAATAATAATAATAATAATAATAATAATAATAATAATAATAATAATAATAATAATAATGTTTTGACATCCCTTCAACTGCTATTGATCTTAACGAGACAACAAGCTACCAGAATGCTGTCCCACAGGAATTCTTTAATGTACTAGACATGGAGATGTCGTTTCTAAATACAATACTCTCAAACTTCAGCCAACTTCAGCCAGGATCAAACTTGCTCTGCAGAGAGAAGAACGCTGGTGACTGATTGCATCACTGAGGTTGATTAAGATTTATTTACAATGATGACGATAATGATGGTTTACTGCCCCAAAATCTACTTATAGTCTTCTACAGAGCCACAGATCTTCAAAAATTTGTCCTATAGAATTTACTGTAGACAAATTTGAAGACCTTCAGCTAGAGCAGGATCACGAACATTCAATTATAAAGTCAGGTCTCAACAAAGTCATGGAGGAAAACACCATCATATACAAATGAAAGTGATTTATTTGCATTTGATTATTTTCTTAGCATTCAATAATTAATTTAGAATATGCAATGTGGACAAGAAATGTAACAACCACCTAAAATAGAACCTTAGGAGACAGACACATAATGGAACATACAGTTCTTCAAACTCAATATTAAGTATTTTCATTTTCATCAAAAATCAAATCTTATCAAAATTATCACTAAACATTACAACTTTCTTGAACAATATTTTATAGCACTTGTAGCAGTGTGAGCTACTTAATATTCATCTATCAACCAAGATGAGGAAATATTATTAACAGATTAATTGCAAGCATGCAAATCGAGCACAATATAAATGAGAAACAAGCAGAATCACCTTTGAGAGATAGTGTACAAGCACATACGAAAGCAGATACTGTAGATAAAAATAAAGCAGCAGATTATACACACAAAAGGAAAATATCTCTGCAATAATTAAGCTGGCAAAGGAACAGTATAATTATGTCAATTTGGTTGCAGAAGTAGCTATGCTGTTAGGTAATGCACACCCCACAAAATAATGAGACAAAAGTTTAACGTGGGATCGAAAAGTGGAAGAAGGTATATATTTGTTTTATTTATTTTGTTTAATATATTATATAATGTATTATTATTCCTACAGAACAGAAAGCTATTTTATCATTTCAACACTGTGGATAGTAGGCATATCTCCCCCTCGTCCCATAGCAAAATCAAATATTAAACGGAAATGCATCAATACCTATAAAATACTAAGTTGTTAACTTGTTTCAAGTTACAAGTAATGGAAAGGAATAAATAAGTGTCAAATCAAGTTAAACAAAGAGATTAACGCAATAGGAAAAAACACAGTGACATGTCATGTAGGAAGAGGGAGCTGCAGGGAGACGAGATGGCCTTTGGGTGTCGTGAGCCCATCATAATAATAGCCTATATGAAGCGTCAAAGTAGATCAGAACAAAGATCTAAGGAGTACCCCAGAAGAGACAAGCATCTCTTGGGTCTCCAGGGAGGTGTGACAAGTGGATGGGGATCAGTAATCAACAGCCCGACCCAGGACACCTGGATAAGGGTGACAGAGGAAGAAGAAAAAGATTTTTTCAATATGCTTTACGTCACACCAACACAGATAGGTTGTTATGGTGATGATGGGACATGAAAGGGCTAGGAGTAGGAAGGAAGCAGCTGTGGATAGCGTTTGCCTGGTGTGAAAATAGGAAAATCACAGAAAATCATCTTCAGACCTGCCGACAGTGGGGTTCAAACCTCCTATCTCCCAAATGCAAGCTGATAGCTTTATGACCCAAACCGCACAGCCACTTCCTCAGAAGAAGAAGAAGAAGAAGAAGAAGAAGAAGAAGAAGAAGAAGAAGAAGAAGAAGAAGTAGAAGAAGAAAGAAAGAAAGAAAGAAAGAAAGAAAGAAAGACAGGAGACAAGAACAACCATGAAAACACAAAAATCTCCCTATCTTCACACACTGACATCTGTAAACACAAAAGTCCCAGTTCTTCTAGATCCACTACTATTCAGTCCCGATGAGCTCATTTCTGTTTCCCAGAAGAAAGCTGGAAATGTACATTTTTGTCTCTTCCATTTTCCCATCTTTATCCAACTGTCTTCTTACTGTTCAAGACTGATGATCTGTTAAGATGGTCCCTCGTTGAGCGTTGATCCCCGCCCTCCTGGTTAAGCTGGAAAGCAGGAACGAGCTCGTCGGCCAATGAAACAAAATGGATGTAGAAGAACTGGGACAGATGAGGAAGGAGCCTATCTACTTGAAGACGGCAGCATATGAAGATGTGGACGTTGCTCTGTCTTTACTGTTCCCTTTACCCATACTGACCTGTCTTTGTCTTTATTATATCGTTTCCCTTTCCCTGTTCCTATTTCTTCTTATATATGAGTCAACAGCTTGGTTTCAAAAGTTACCATCCTGATACACCCTTTGTCAGAAAAGTTCTGGGACAAGTGTTGTATTTCTGAGGTTGCAATGCGAAAAAAGAACAAATGTTGCATGTTACCTGGAATGTGTATGTTCTGAGATGGCCTTGGCCGTGTTTCCACGCACATGCACTAGGTAGCAGGGCTGTGCTAATCAATACTCTGTTTGGTTTAGTGATGGTGACACAATGGACGCTGATTGTGAACAAAGAGTGAACATTACAGTAAGTTTTGCATTAAGCTCGAGAAAACCCCTCGTGAAACATGGACGGCGATTACACAAGCACATGGAGGCGATGCACTGTTAAAAAGTCGTGTGTTCGAGTAGTACAAAAGGTTCACAATGAAGTATTTATTTATTTTCCACCTAGTCGATACAATGATTGCCTAAGGCAATTTTTATTGGTCAAAAGTGGTACATGTTTCGTATATTATCAACATCTTCAGCCACATAACACAGTTTAGATGAAAAATATAAAATTGACAAAGTAATGCTTTAGAGGAAGTGTCCTTGAAATTAACATAAGATTGACAAGAGATCACAGCAAGACAATCCCAAGACTAGCCACCTGTTTACAGCACATTCCCATGCAAATGTAGAGCATGTAAGGCAGTTTTTGCAAGAAGACAGTCGTGTAACTGTGCATGCGATATCAGAAGAGATTAATTTGAATTGTGACATGTGTCATAAGACTTTACACGATGATTTAGGGAAAAGAAAACTGAATGCTAAACTCGTCCCGCACACCCTAACGGATGACCAGAAAGAGGAAAGATGAAGAATTTCTGCGGAACAACTGGATAGAGCCAGACATGATCCCACATTTTCAGCTAAGCTTAACGCTGGGGATGAAAGTTGGTGTTACCAGTATGACCCCACACGAAACATCAAAGTGCAGAATGGCAGAGTCCTGGATCACCAGCCCAGAAAAAAGTCAAACATCAACCTTCGAGAAAAAAAGACAATGTTGATCGCATTCTTTGACGGTAAAGGATTAGTTCGTCATAAGTACATCAAAGTCTTGAAACGTTTGCAACAAGCAATTCAACATCGCCTCCCTGATTTGTGGCATCTATCATTTATCATCTATCATTTCTTTTCGGTTCATAACAATAATGATATTGGTTTTACATCCCACTATCTAATTCTAAGATTTTGAAGATGCCAAGATGCCAGAATTTTGCACCACAGGAGTTCTTTCATGTTCCGGCAAATCTACCAACATGAGGCAGGCATATCCTAGCACCTTCAAATACCACTGGACTGAACAAAAATTGAACCCACCAACTTCTATCACCTGAGCCAGCTCAGCCCATCTTTTCCTTCCACTGTGTACATCTTTCATTGGGACAGAATGAATATAGTTAACAAGTGCAGATTGATTGATTGATTGATTGATTGATTGATTGATTGATTGATTGATTGATTGATTGATTGATTGATTGATTGATTGATTGATTGATTGATTGATAAACTTTATGCAATCTCTTACATTTTGAATAATGCATCTTCATAAAAACGTACCTCAAATGAAAAGTTATAGAATGTTGTAAACTGTATAAAAATCAGCCTGCAGTGATAAGAATTGAGGGCATTGAAAAAGAGGCAGCAATCCATAAAGGAGTGAGGCAAGGCTGCAGTTCGTCCCCTCTCCTTTTCAATGTTTAAACAGAACAAGCGATAAAGGAAGTCAAAGAGGGATTTGGAAAGGGATTCAAAGTCCAAGGAGAGGAAATCAAAACCCTGAGATTTCTCAATGATATTGTTATTTTATCCGAGTCTGCAAAAGATCTTGAGAAACTGCTGAATGGTATGGACAGAGTCTCGGGGAAGGAATACAAGATGAAAATAAATTAGTCCAAAAGAAAAGTAAAGTAATGGAGTGCAGTCGAGCAGTCAGAAAATATTAGATTAGAAAGTGAAGTCTTAAAGGAAGTAGATGAGTACTGTTGCTTGGGTAGTAAAATAACTAATGATGGTAGCAGTAAGGACACAAAAAGCAGGCTAAAACAAGCCAGGAAGGCCTTTCTTAAGAAAAGAAATTTGTTCACCTCAAACATTGATACAGGAATTAGAAAGATGTTTTTGTAGACTTTCATCTGGAGCATGGCATTGTATGGAATTGAAACATGGACAATAACTACCTCAGAAAGGAAGAGAATAGAAGCTTTTGAAATGTGGTGTTACAGAAGAATCCTGAAGGTGAGATGGGTAGATGCAGTAACGAATGAAGAGAAACTGAATTGAATTGGCGAGAGGAGATAGATTTACAATGCTAAAAAGAGAAAGATGTTCCACCTATTTAATACTATAATATTGTTGCACAAATTAATGTAGCAGCATGTTTAATATGTTATGGGACCGGTTTCGACATATGTCCACGTCATCATCATCCGATACAAAAATGGCAAGAAGTCAACACAGTTGTAACACTTAAGACACTTTCCTTGAAGAATTAAAAATAGAAGTTCATGTAGCACTTTTAAGTAAAGATAATTTTTTGAAGATATCTTAGGTTCTTGAGCACTCTTGTTGTAGATCTTGTGGTTAAAAAGATGACGCACTATAATTCACAATTGTTGTTAGTCAAGGAATAAAATTTGTTGCTAGGTAACAAATGATATGATTTTGTTTTAGTACATCAAAAGGTGGATAGTGGTATATATAAAAACTCTTAGAATATGAAACTATTAGTACTGATATGGATTTTATGATATCTAAGGAAAAGAAAATAAATTAAAAATAAGAAATAGAAAAGTGAAAACGGTAAGGTAAGTAATATTATGAGGCTCACCTTAATTTAGCCTTGTCATGAAGTACAAGAGGAAGTAAGAACCGAAAATTGAACATAGGTAGGGGATAGGAGGGGGTAAGGGAGTAAGGGAGTAGTTTAAGGTGGGTCAGGGGGGTGTTGTGGTAAGGGCAAGTAGCGCGAGAAGTGTTGTGTATTACATGGAAGATTGAATGCCTACCTGTCAACTTGAAACTTTTGAAAACTAAGATAAGGAAGTCAAAAAGAATGTTCGGTTTTTCAGACAAATCGTTAAGGTTTTGGTTAGAATTAAAATATTGATCAAGGTGTATTAAACAATTTTCAGTGATATCAAGAAGAGGGCTTTTATTTAGGGTACTGATAATTTCAATGTCTTGGTCTAACGTAGTGAAATGATGTTTTATGTCTTGTATGTGTTGCCCTATTGCTGAGAATTTATTGTATTTTATCGCGTTAACATATTCTGAATATCTAATTTTGAAGCTGCATCCAGTTTCTCCAATGTAAGAAGAATCACAGGTGTACTTCATGACAAGGCTAAATTAAAGTGAGCCTCATAATATTACTTACCTTACCATTTTCACTTTTCTATTTCTTATTTTTAATTTATTTTATTTTCCTTAGATCTCATAAAATCCATATTAGTACTAATAGTCTCATATTCTAAGAGTTTTTTATATATACCACTATCCGCCTTTTGATGCACTAAAACAAAATCATATCATTTGTTACCTAGCAACAAATTTTATTCCTTGAATAACAACAATTGTGAATTGAATTGATGAAAAGCATAACGGTATAAGTGACATTTTTTAAAAAAATGAGTTAAGTGCAGGATGTAACTCAGGGAGGATGTATATTTTCACCAGGAAAGAGATACAAGTGATGGCGGTAATATTCTGCACTCTAGTGATGGGTTGTATAACTACAAATACCATGCTTTATATGAGTGGTAAGATGTTTAAATGCCTTTTTCTCTGAATGACCAAAATGCTACTTATACCGTTAAGGTTTTCATCCATTCAATTATACTGCATCATTTTTTAACCTCAAGATCTACAGCAAGAGTGCTCAAGAACCTAAGATATCTACAAAAAATTATCTTCACTTAAAAGTGCTACATGAACTTCTATTTTTAATTCTTCAAGAAAAGTGTCTTAAGTGTTATAACTGTGTTGACTTCTTGCCATTTTTGTATCGGATGATGATGACATGGACATATGTCGAAACCGGTCCCATAACATATTAAACATGTTGCTACATTAATTTGTGCAACAATATTATAGTATTGAATAGGTGGAACATCTTTCTCTTTTTAGCATTGTAATAATTAGTTCAATATGGATCAGTGATGAAGTTTTTAACTTTAAAGGAGATAGATTTGGATAAATTTGACCAGAAGATGATATAGAATGATAGGACATATCTTAAGACACCCAGGACTTGTACAGCTGGTTTTTGAGGGAAGTGTAGGTGGTAAAAACGGTAGGGGTAGACCAAGGTACGAATATGACAAGCAGATTAGAGCAGATGTAAGATGTAGCAGTGTAGAAATGAAAAGTTTATCACAGGCTAGGGTGTTATGGGCAGCTGCATCAAACCAATCTATGTACTGATGACTCAAACAACAACAACAACAACTCACTAAATTCTAATGTTTGAATATTAGCTCTAAATTCAGCAACATTTTCGTTTGAGCCATCCAACATGGAAAACCAAAAATATGCAGTTAATTATAATATATATAAGTGAATAGTTTTTAACTCCCCTTGCCACTAAATTGACATAATTCTACTGTTCTCTTTTAAATGTAATAAAGGCATGTTTAGAAACAAGATGACAAGCTGAAAATTAAAACAGGTGTTAGCAAAGCATACATCACAGAAGCAAAGAAGTCTTCTTACAATGAGTTTGCAAATGAAGGTTTGTAATCTACTAAATGATACATCATAAGGAACTAGTTATTAAAAACTAAAAAACACTTCATAAGTCACAGTTACCTAAAATAGCCACAACATTTCTCAGTTCATCACTCTATAATATTATAATTAATATCACAGTGTATCCATCCTATCTTTCACCAAGATCATTTTAACGGGGACTACACTCTAGTACCTGAGGGCATGTTTCTCACACGACAAGAATGAATAATAGATATATCTGATATTGTGGATTTTGACTTTATGTATTCTCCACTTTGTGAAGCATTTCTGATTAAATTATTTAAAACAACACTTGTAATACACAGGGTGAACCAACAAGAACATCTGCAGATCCTTTAATGATATTGATATTTTTTTTTTCATATTCATAAATGGGGAATTTCTGGGAACTTGTTAATAACAGAGAAAGCAATACTAATTCCATTTTTAACACAGACTTACATTCCTTGACAACGGGTACGTGGAAAGAAAAATTCTAAGACACTTTCAGTGTTTGGGTAGAACATGTATATCAGCGAGAGTATTTAGCTTACAATTATGTTTAATGTCTCAACTGACAGATAAAACAGGAAAGCAATAAATTTCATGGTTAGGCCCGTATTGATGGATACAAGGTAAGATAAAGGAGGGGGCTACCTGTTGCAAAAAAAAAAAAAAAAAAAAACTGAAACATAGTTTTCATGAAATAGCACTTCAATATAAGGCAAAATTTGTGCTAAATATGTGACGACATATTCATGCCCCTAACATTTTTACCACCTACACTTCCCTCAAAAACCAACTGTACAAGTCCTGGGTGTCTTAAGATGTGTCCTACCATTCTATACCATCTTCTGGTCAAATTTAGCCAAATCGATCACCTCTCACCAATTCGATTCAATATCTCTTCATTCGTGATCCTATCTACCCATCTCACCTTCTGCATTCTTCTGTAACACCACACTTCAAAAGCTTCTATTCACTTGTTTTCTGAGCTAGTTATCGTCCATGTATCACTTCCATCCAATGCCATGCTCCAGACGAAAGTCTACAAAAACATCTTTCCAATTCCTGTCTCAATGTTCGAGGTGAACAAATTCTTTACTTAAGAAAAGCCTTCCTTACTTGTTCTGGAACAAGTTGGATTGAATCAGTGAAGTGCGGCATAAGAAGATGAAATTTGGACTGGGACAATATCGTTGAAGAGGAATGGTGGAGGAAAGACAAAGATGGAGAAGTACCATAAATACCCTGACCCAGCAGGAGCTGGATAAGGGAAAATGATGATGATGATGATGATGATGATGATGATGATGATGATGATGATGATGATGTGTTGACTTGCACGCTCAGTTGGGGGTTAGCTGTTGTTGCGAATACATCGTGGTCAGTTGTATAGAATAACAAATTTAATCATGGAAAAGAAAGATTTGATTAGGATTTGGCAAAAATATGTAAAAGAAAGAGTCGAAACGAGAAAAATGAATGAGAAGGACTCATATCACAGACCCATACTACACCGAGTTATTATCCACATTCCAAGTGTACTACATCATTCTACTGAATAACATTTATTATCCACATAATATTTGTCTTTTATCTCTAATAAGTAAGTCTACAATATCCTCAAAATCCTGCAGCCGTTACAATAGTGACAGCCTACTCCCAATATTTTTTTAATGGATCTATAAAGATTTTATCTGCCAACACTGCAGTCTTAAATTAGAAATATTCAGTGGTGTATTTGTCTTTAATGTATGATAATTCTGTTGGGAACAAATCCACTTTCTAATCCATACTCTTTCCACCTTATTGGGCATGTTGGATGTTACCCAAAAGCAGGAGATCGTGGAGGGTAAGTATAAGTTGTGATGTATTGATAAGCACGAGGTGTACTGTGTCCAGGTGAGGATGACTGTAGTTAGATGCATCACATCATTGGACATAACCATGACCAAGGAGTAGTGAGGCTGCCTCTTACTCGGAAGCCCCAAGTTCAATTCTTGGCCAAATCAGGGATTTTTACCAGATCTGAGGACCATTTCAAAGTACACTCAGCTTACGTGAGAAAATTCAGCATTTGGTCTCTCTGAGTCATGTGCCAGAATTTATTTACACATTGAACTGGTGAATCATTTAGTGATGGTCTGAAATTAAAAATATTCATTTCTTGAGTAATGATCACAAATTTTGCTTCAGTTTTATTAATATTCAAACCCATATTTTGGCTACATTCTCCTGCTCTGGTCAGAAGGCGCTGAGGAACACGTACATTATCTAGAAAAAGTACTGTGTCACCAGTGAACTGGCTTGGAACAACGTAAAGCAATACAACAGGACTGGCACTGGAAGACAGTGATAGATGAGGAGTGGTGGAGAGAAAATCAATATTTGTCCCGAAGGATGTAGCTGGTTAAGGGGAGATGATGATGATGAAGATGATGATGATGATGATGATGATCTACAATACAGTCTAAGCATTCGTATGCAAGGATTTTAATTTGATGCCATTTAGGTTGCCTGCACATAAATTTAAGCATTACATTTTTCTCTGCCAAAAAGAACAAAAATATAAAACGAAGCAACTGCAGCATATTCTTTTTATGAAAAGGAGAAATGATTTTCCTCACACCTGTAACCACCTTCAATCTTTGAATAGTTGGGAACAATCAATATTTAATATGATAAGGAAATTAAAGGACATGAGACAAGGGTAAATACAGATTTTGTGGATTTATTCCCTCTAGTGTCAATGCACTGTTTATTCAATCACACCATTTTTTATGAATGTCAGCAATACACAAAACTAATAATATAGTTGTAGGTAGAGTTGCTAATATAAGGCAAAAATCTAAATATCAAAATGCATGCTGTACATACAAAAAAATTTGTCATCACCTGATGAAGCATTCATGGTTTTGAAATTCCCTCCTTAGGACTCATGTCTTATAAGATGTGTATGGTAATAATGAGCATAAGCAAGGCATAGAAAGCCAATACAAAATTGGAACAACTGGAGTATTTAAATTCTTTATGACACGTATTCTAAGAAGATGAAATTTTCTTTACATCAGTCTGTTTTCAGATCAACTTTGCTGTACGGAAGTGAAAGTTGGACTGACTCAGGATATCCTATTCATAAGTAGAAAGTAAAAATCTTGAAATTACTGGTAGTGACAATGATGGTTTGTACAAACAGATGAAAATAATGGCAGGAGCATATTTGGAATGAGAAAATAAAGACTACCTTAGGAATAACCTCTAGTATTTTGAAGTTGCACAGTTAATTCAATGAGGCTTCAATATTAAATTCTGAAAGGTATAACAGTCTACAGTATAGAGAGAGAGAGAGAGAGTGTGAGAGAGAGTGTGAGTGTGAATGTATGTATGTATGTATGTATGTATGTATGTATGTATGTATGTATGTATGTATGTATGTATGTATGTATGTATGTATGTATGCATGCATAAACAGAGGAGAGCAAAGAGCTCACTCAATCCTATTGACTACAGATCTCTTTCTCATTCTATATTCCATCTGCAGCCCTGAAAAACTCCAAAGCTAGATCTCTCTATTAACGCTAGGTAATCCACAATTAGTACAAATGGAAGAAAACACAAGTGAGCATTAAAAGACTGAAGTAAATACTAGTAAGCAGCCTATTTATTAAAATAAGCACATAAAAGCATATAACTTGTATAATGACCTCAGACTAAAATAACTGAGGAGTTAATGGAAGGATAAGAATATAGAGTGTTATGTTAACTGAAATAAATCTCCAAAAGCTCAAGAATTTTCCAATGTCACTCACTATACATAATACAAAATAGCAGCTATATTCTGAGCTACAAAAGCCTTAATCAAAGCATGGATTTTGGGAATCAATTTTTTTTATTAAACATGCACACATTTGATGAAATGTTTATTATATATTAGTTTAGGCCACAAGAGTTCCAAGAGTTAGTAAATAAATAAAAATTTTAAAAAGGATACTTTATGCCAAATTTTCTTAATATTCATCACAAGATAGAACTTTCTTTCTCCACAAAATCTACAAAGATGCTCAAAATCAAAATACCATCAATGTATAATTCTTGAATCCAACTTAGTACATCATTTTCTACTCATGTTTGCCACTTCCAGGGGGAAAGAAAATTTCCTTAACCCCTACTGAAAAGTTTATTCAAAACAGTGTAACTTCTCATAAAGGTAAAACGTGTGAAATTGTAAGTCGAGACATTTTTTATTTTGAAACTACACACGCAACCTGCATGACATTTTACTCTACCAGACGGCAGTGAAACTGGCACTCTCTTGGATGATCTACAGCCGAGTCCAGTAAATAGCAAATGTGTCACCGGAGATCCTTTACATCGCACAACATGAAGCAACAAATAAAGATTTTTACTGCCTTTCAAAAATTGACGATCTCTGCTGAGTTTGAACCTGCAATTTCAGGGTCTGGAGGCTGACACTCTACCACAGTTCCACAGAAGGAGCTTGTGAAATCTTAAGGCACATAGGATGAAATTCTCTCTATTTTCAATTCTGACATCCATCTGTTTAGAAAGTTCACAGAACATAACACATTTTGCATTTGTCACAAAGCTGAAATCATAGTTACGACACCAGCCTACTTTTTTTAAAATTCAAAACAAATTATTCTGAAGGTATTTTGACATTTTTATGAGCCTCTTCATAGATCACAAAGAGAAATGCATTCCATTTTTCTAAGTTTATTCTTATTATAATTTGTAAATTGTTATTTCAACCTCACCTTTGATGACACTACTACTGTATCACATGCAACTATAAGGTATTAAATATTTAACATAGACTTAAATTTCCTCTAAAACTAAAGCAAATTTGAAGCAGAAGTATTTGTTAATTTAATGAGTCTAAGTGTACTCTGCAACCTTACACATGGAGCCCATCTTCTTTTGAAACACTGTTACAAAGGTAAAGAGGAACATTTAAGAGACACATGCACAATCAACACAAGAGCAGAGGAACTATGCAAAACAGAAACAGTAACCCAAGGGCAAAAGAAAAATGAAAGAGAAAGTGTGTGTGTGAGAAAGAGACAGAGGGGAGCAACCTACGTTTGGGCCCAGCCGGCTGCAGACGGAGAGAGTTGAGATTCAGGTTGAGATTGAGGAAGGTAGGGCGAGCTGAAAAGAGCACCACAATATCATAACAACACAACAACAAAACAACATACAAGTATGCCAACCCTCAGCAGTAAAAGTTACCTCCGTAAGCAGCTTAATAAAGAAGAGAATTGTCCAGCAACAACTAACATGATTAAGGCAAACTTCACCATTCACCATACTACACCAGTTTAACTATTCCCCAATATTGCAATAGAACACAAAATAATAATAATAATAATAATAATAATAATAATAATAATAATAATAATAATAATAATAAAAAATGTTACTACCTGTTTTACATTCCACTAACGTCTACGGTTTTTGGAGATGCTGTGGTGCCAGAATTTTGCCTTCAGAAGTTCTTTTCCATATCTACAAATCTGCTGTCATGAGGCTGACATATTTGAACATCTTCAAATACCTTTGGACTGAGTTATGACTGAACTCACCAATTTAAGCTCTACCATTTGATCACTGCAAAAGAGCCTTCAAAGAGTACTTTCTTGGCCTCCACGTTCACCTGATCTAAACCCGTTAGACTTCTTTCTGTGGGGTTACGCAGTCTTTGGTGTATGTGACTGCTGCGGAGGATGAAGGAACACTTCATGACTGAATTGTAAGGTCTTTTCAAACAATGCATGCAAGACTGGGCATATTCAAGCTTGTTCATAATTCCATACGACGAAGAGTGGAAACCTTCAGTATTACAGGAGGTGGGAATTCTAAACACCTCTTGTAAGGTAACTATCACAGTACAATACTACATCCAAGCTAGCCCACAACACCTAAGGTTATAATCCATGACAGAGTCTGATATTCTAGAAAATACACATTTCCAGACCAAGTTACCTACCGGAATATACACTGTTTTCCTTCCCTACATGTGAGGAATCCAATCCTGAAATTATGCCATGCATTTTTGAAGCACCCTCTATTGACTGGTATCACTTAATGGAATCCTGTAAAACAGGGCTATGAACAGGTCCGCCTTGTCAATACAAACATGTACACATATACACTATGTGATCAAAAGTATCCGGACACCTCCTAAAACATACGTTTTTCATCTTAAGTGCATTGTTCTGCCACCTACTGCCCGGTACTCCATAGCAGCGACCTCAGTAGTCATTAGACATCGTGAGAGAGCAGAATGGGGTGCTCCGTAGGACTCACGGACTTTGAACGTGGTCAGGTGATTGGGTGTCACTTGTGTCAGAAGTCTGTACACAAGATTTCCACACTCCTAAACATCCCTAGGTCCACTGTTTCTGATGTGATAGTGAGGTGGAAACATGAAGTGGAAACGTGAAGGGACACGTACAACATGAAAGCGTACAGCCCGACCTCGTCTGTTAACTGACAGAGACCGCTGATAGTTGAAGAAGGTTGTATAGTGTAATAGGCAGGCATCTATCCAGACCATCACACAGGAATACCAAAATGCACCAGGATCCACTCCAAGTACTATGACAGTTCGGCGGGAGGTGGATTTCAAGGTCGAGCGGCTGCCCATACGCCACACATCACGCAAGTCAAAGCCAAACGACGCCTCGCTTGGTGTAAGGAGTGTAAACATTGGACGATTGAACAGTGGAAAAAGTTGTGTGGAGTGACAAAACACGGTACACAATGTGGCGATTCGAAGGCAGGGTGTGGGTATGGCGAATGCCCGGTGACCGTCATCTGCCAGTGTGTGTAGTGACAACAGTAAAATTTGGAGGCGGTGGTGTTATGGTGTGGTCGTGCTTTTCATGGAGGGGGCTTGCACCCCTTGTTGTTTTGCATGGCACTATCACAGCACAGGCCTACACTGATGTTTTAAGCATCTTCTTGCTTCCCACTGTTGAAGAACACTTCGGGGATGGCGATTGCATCTTTCAATACGATAGAGCACCTGTTCATAATGCATGGCCTGTAGCGGAGTGGTTACACGACAATAACATCCCTGTCATGGATCGGCCTGCAGAGTCCCGACCTGAATCCTATAGAACACCTTTGGGATGATTTGGAACGCCGATTTCATGCCAGGCCTTACCGACCGACATCGCTACCTCTCCTCACTGCAGCTCTCTATGAAGAATGGGCTGCCATTCCCCAAGCAACCTTCCAGCACCTGACTGAACGTATGCCTGCGAGAGTGGAAGCTGTCATCAAGGCTAAGGGTGGGCCAACACCATACTGAATTCCAGCATTACAATGGAGGGCGCCACAAACTTGTACGTCATGTTCAGCCAGGTATCCGGATACTTTTGATCACATAGTATATACACTGACTTAGCAAATGTCATGTGATAGTCACCTAATAGCCTCCTCTGACCCTGAGAACTGCAGTGAGACGCCGTGGAAATGAGTCGACAAGTCCCTGGTAGTCCTCTGGACGCAGCTGACACCAAATCATTTGCAGAGCGGCCGCTAATGCTTGTCTGTTCGTGGGTGCAGGATCCATGCCACGGAGCCTGCGTTCCAGGACATCCCAGATATGCTTGATAGGTTCATATCGGGGCTCCTGGGTGGCCGTGGCACTCGTTGGACCTCCGCTGCATGTTCCTGGAACCATTCCCGGGCGATGTGGGGGCGATGTGGCGGCGCGTTATCATCTTGAAACACCGCAGAACGGTCTGGGCGCTGGAAGGCCAAAAATGGGTGGAGATGGTCTCCGAACAGCTCAACATACCGCATACCATTCAAAGTCTCTTCCAGAACAATTAGGGGGCCCATTCCATACCAGGAAAATGCACCCCAGACCATAAGAGAGACACCAGCGCCCTGGACCACACCTTCGAGGCAGGCGGGGTCCATCGTTTCATGTGGTCCGCGCCATACACGGTGCTCCCATCGGCATGGTGCAGTTGAAATCGTGATTCGCCCGACCATATCATGTTACGCCATTGTTCCAGTGTCCATGGTGACTGGCGACAAATGCGCGTCGCTGTGCCCGATGACGTTGGGTTAACAATGGCACCCGTGTGCGACGCCGGCTCCCATACCCCATAGAACCCATGTTCCTACAGATTGTCTACTGGGAGACGTGTCTAGCACGGCCTGTGTTGAATTGAGCCGTGATTTGTTGCACGGTTGCCTGCCTGTCGCTATTGACAATCCGTCTCAGATGTCGCCGGTCACGATCATCGAGGGTGGCTGGACGGCCGGTCGTTCGTCTCTTGTGGATGGTGACACCCACATTCAACCATTCACGATACACCCTGAAGCCCAATTCCCGCACCACTTCCGAAATTGCACTTCCCATCCGTCGAGCACCGACCATCATATCCCGTTCGAACGGTGACGATGACGTTCCACTGCTCACAAGGCCTCCTCTACAACTGCCGCTGGTACATGTGGCATGTGGTGCGCAGACAACACACCTGCGCATCAATGCTCTGCTATCCCATGGCATTTGCTCAGTCAGTGTATATAACTCATTTATGACATATTACACTGGACATGTTTCAAGAAAAGACCAGTAAGAAAGGACCAGTTTTCTTCCTCACCGATCTTCAAAAAATTTACAAAAGCCATACGACTTTATCTCAAAACACTATTTACACTAAAACTGAGCACTCACACTAAAAAACTTATACAATATTGCAAACAACTTCCTTTCAATATGGTCTAAAAACTTTCTTATTCTGCTTCCAGGAGAACAATTATTGAGATCTTCCTTAAAATCCTGCGTATCGGTACCCTACAAAATAATCTTTTAAAATGTTAACATACCGTCCATGGTATTATAAACATGTCTTATAAACTTGCAATATTGTACAAGTTTTTAGTCCAAGTGCTTATTTTTTAATGTAAATAGAGTATTTTAGGATCAACTCTTATGGACTTTGCAACATTTTTGAGGATCACTGAGGAAGAAGTTTCTCAAAACAGGTTCGATGTAATATGTAATAAATAAGTTATATATATTTTTGTGTATGTAACTGTATTGACAAGGTAGATATCCATAACCCTGTTTTGCAGGATTCCTTTAATTCATACAGGAGGCGAAGTACAACAACTTTTGAATAAGAAGATAGAGCCCTAGATGAAATCCTGTGTCACGGTAGGCCTGGGAATGTCAGGAATAACATAATGGAAAATGTATTTTATTCATTTTATTAATTTTTTTTTTCAAAATGTTCTACATTCATGCAGAACGTGCAATCAGTGAACTGTTGTTAGCCTTCGTGCATGCAGTGGAGTTAGTGTAGACAATGGATAATGAATGTTGTTTACAAAACCTGTTTGAACTGTATCTTCTAAACAACTTTTGGTGTTCAGTGTCTAACTTTACTATGCGTACAAACAACTTCACTGATTGCCAGTTTTGCATTGTTTAGGAATGGAAATCATTTTGGAAAAACACCTAAAATAAACTGTCCACTATGTTGTCCATGACATTCTCAGGCTTACCCTGATGCAGGGTTTTATCGTAGACGACACATGCCTTGTCAAAATTTATTGTATTATAACCCCTCTATGAGCCACTTCAGTTTCTGTGCAAATGGTTTTTTTTTTTTTTTTTTTTGCTAGTTGCTTTACGTCGTACCGATACAGATAGGTCTTATGGTGACGATGGGACAGGGAAGGGCTAGGAATGGGAAGGAAGCGGCCGTGGCCTTAATTAAGGTACAGCCCCAGCATTTGCCTGGCCTGGCCTAGTGTGAAAATGGGAAACCATGGAAAACCATTTTCAGGGCTGCCAACAGTGGGGTTCGAACCTACTATCTCCCGAATACTGGATACTGGCCGCACTTAAGCGACTGCAGCTATCGAGCTCGGTGTTTCTGTGCAAATTACCTTGTACATATCATTTGCAGTTTTCAAGAATATCTCATCTCACTTCATAATAGTTGAAAAGTGTCTTCCATTATGAGAATTAATTTCTATATTTTTTAAGTGAATCAGCTATTACAACTATTGTAAGACAGACATGCACAAGATATACAAATTCAATGTTAAAACATTTCTTGGTCCAGGTACCAATTTTTAAATGAAGACTGCAAGTTTATAAGCAACACACTATTATGTTTAAAAATTACTCTCAAACAATTTTACAATTTGTTTTACGTCACACCAACGTATTACGGCGATGATGGGATAGGAAAGGGCTAGGAGTAGGAAGGAAGTGGCCATGGCCTTAATTAAGGTACAGCCCCAGCATTTGCCTGGTGTAAAATGGGAAACCATGGAAAATCATCTTCAGGGCTGCCGACAGTGGGGTTCGAACCCACTATCTCTCGAATGCAAGCTGACAACTACGGACTCAAACCGCACAGCCACTTGCTCAGTACTCACAAACATCAAATACTAAACATTTATTAACAAATCATCTTAAATTTGTAAAAGTTACAGATCATCTTAGCCGGTTAGTCATTAGTCACAGAGAAGATGTGCACATGAACCATAAATCTTTTCTTTTTAATTAACAACATTATTATTACCAATTTGAAACACAAGTAAATGATGATTATATTCACTTGTATTTCTCTAGTGTAAATGCGGTTGAATGGGTGACTAAATTTCTAGAAAACAGAACACAGAGAATTAGAGTAGGTGAAGCATTATTTGATCCAGTTAAGAGGGGAGTCCCACAAAGCAGTATTATTGGACCTACAGGTGTGTCGGTACTGGTGTACCGGTACATGTCGCCTATTCTTGGAATGGAGCAGTGACAACCTGCTACAGGTCCTCTTTGCTACCGGTCCACTGCTACTATGACAGTCTTGCACTGCAACTCGCAGTTTGCTCTATCGGGAAGTGTAGAGCCTCTTTGCTACCGATCCATTGTTACTGTGACAGTCTTGCACTGCAACTCGCTGTTTACTGTACCGGGAAGTGTAGAGCCTCTTCACAATCGGTCCACTGCTAATGTGATAGTTTTGCATTGTGACACGCAGTTTGCTGTACCGGAAAGTGTTGTTACTGCTACCCGCAAGCAAACCTGTAATACAGCTGTTCGTCGTCGTCATCGTCCTGTACCATTAGAGAGGTTATGACAAGCACAGGATGGAGACACAATGGTACGGTGTTTATTATTTCATGTGAGGGAAAGAAATGCATAGTAATGTAAAATGTTTCTACAAATTATTATTATTATTATTATTATTATTACACTATTATTATAACAAGTTGCTTTACGTCGCACTGACACAGATAGGTCTTATGGCAATGATGGGATAGGAAAGGCCTAGGAGGGGGGCAAGGAAGCGCCCATGACATTAATTAAGGTACAGCCCCAGCATTTTCCTGGTATGAAAATGGGAAACCAAGGAAAACCATCTTCAGGGCTGCTGACAGTGGGGTTCAAACCCACTATCTCCCAGATGCAAGCATGAACATTTTAAATTCACAACACTGAATATGTTTTAAGATATCAGATGTTTCAAAATAATTATCGGTGATCTCTAAACAATATTGTAGGTCATTCACATGTCAGAATACTAGAGAAGAATTGCATGCAAAATACTCTCATTTTGGAGTTGAGAAGTAATTGAGTAAAAGTAATCGGATTAGTTGTAACAATTAGATTGATAACAAATTTTTCTTGTAATTGTTACTTTTTACAAAAAAAGTAATTCTTACTTGCAATTTACTTCTTGGAATAAAATTGCATCGGGGTGAGTAGCTTGGATGGAACAGCACTTGCCTTCTGACCCCAACTCGGCAGGTTCCATCCTGGCTCAGTCCAGTGGTATTTGAAGATGCTCAAATTCAACAGCCTCGTATTGTCGCACCGACACGGACAGGTCTTATGGTGACGATGGGATAGGAAAGGGTTAGGAGTGGGAAGCAACCATGGCATTAATTAAGAAACATCACCAGCATTTGCCTGGTGTGAAAATGGGAAACCAAGGAAAACTATCTTCGAGGCTGCCGACAGTGGGGTTCAAACCCACTATCTTCCGAATGTAAGGTGACAGCTAACCCAAAGCGCATACCCAGTTACTCGGTCAGCCTTGTGTCAGCAGATTTACTGGCAAGTTAAAGAACTCCTGCAGGACAAAATTTTGGCACCTCGGCATCTCCGAAAAAACGTACTTATTGGGATGTAAAACAAATAACATTATTATGTTTTTATTTATTGAAGATAATAAACAAATCTTCGAGTCTTTCATCTTCAACCTACCACCAGTGTGCCATTATCGAATCAGATAAGACAAGTGTGATCATGATATCATCGAAGAACAAGGCAAATCGCGCATCCCCGGGCTACGAAGGCCTACCATGTTATTCCTCAGATCCATCTGTGCTTGTACCGGTTTGTCACTGGACCAGCAGCCTGTCACCCCGGCTTGCATGCTATGGCGGTTGGCTATGGCTATGCCATGCTCCTCAGCACCATTTCTGGTTGGACCGGTTTGTCACTGGACCGGCAACGTGTCACTGTTCCAGTCGTGTCATTGGAGCGGATGGAGCGGTAACACATTATTTCTGGACTTTCACACCTCTACTAAGCATGTGTGAAGCTGGCAGCAGTTCAAAGCTGATGTGGTTGTGTGGGAAGGGGAAGGGGAAGGGGAAGGGGAAGGGGAAGGGGAAGGAGGAAGGGTAAGTTACAGGAGGCAGATATTGAGGGAAGGGCAGGTTTAGTTCTGGAATGTCTACGGTGAAACTCATTTTTATTAACAAACTGTCGACAGATGAGCAGGACAAAGGTTTCCAGCAAAACAGTTTTCTTTTTGGTGATTTCATTTAAGTTGTGTGAGGAATTGTTGTATTGGTCAATATCAATATAAATATTCTCAAGTATATTGAGTAAGGGACCTTTCTGTTCATTTAAATCCTGGTCAACTGTTATTTATGATTTAATTCCTTACAATGTTCACTCATAGCTGAGTAGCGGTTATACTTCAAAGCGTTAAGATGTTCAGTATATCTTATGTTGAAACAATGGCCTGTTTATTCTATGTACGTTGAAAAACAAGACTGGCACTTCAATTTGTACACCCCAGAGTTCGTAAATTTGCTGTTATCATTGGTGGTAAGGGAATTAAAAACTATTTTAGCATTGGTGTGAGTGGTCTTGAAAGCTATTTTCAACTTGTGCCTTCTAAAAATATTAGGAATTGGTTATATCTTATTATTATTGACTTCTCATTAGGGAGAGGTTCTTTTTCCGAGGTGGTCTTCGGTTTACTCCAAAATTTATTAACAGAACTTTTCCTATTAGTGAAACTCGCAACCTGACTTTTAACCTGCTGTCCATCTCACAACACTGCAGCTGCTCACAATCTCATAACTCTCCAAAAGTAAATCCTCAATGTTTACTTTATAGAATTACTGAAGTTTGTTAATAACTTTTGAATAACCAAATTAGAGTTCTTCAAAGTTTCCTATTGTAGATAAATCTCAGTCGTACACAGTCATACGAGTCTCAGTCGACTGCAGTCCCGTGATCCTATAGTCGCGCGTACTCTCTTCCAGTGGATGAGCAGCTTTAGGTTAGCGATGTCTAGAGAGTCTTTCATTTTCATATCCTTTGTAGCCCATTCCTTTCTTTTGCCAACACTGTCATTGTTCAAAGGGTCCAACCTTTTACATGTTTTCCTCTGATTAACGTTAATAGAGTTGTATTTCCTCTAGAAACAACAATCACCACCAAAATGTATTTATAAACAAATACTATCTCTGCACTTCGCCTTTATTGTAAAACATATTAATAGTTCCCATAATCAATACGGCTCCATTCAACAATAATATATTTCAATGAAGCTGCACAGTTTGTATTACAGCCAGTATGATGGAATAATGAAGTCTGCCTCATACATTTATAAGAAAGATGTAAGGGTAGGTTTTAGTAGAATAGAAATCATGAAGAGAGATTAGTTAGCAAATATAATCAATATGATCTAATGAAGTACCAAATACAACACTGAAATTCAACCAAAATCTAGTTACAAAAGAAAGTCAAACACAACTTAGTAATTTTAGAATTTTAGAATTTTCATGTCTGGAAAAGTTGTTGCTACAAAATACTTTAAATATGGACAGGATGACCTTCATATGCTCGATCATACACAGTGTAGTGAGATTAAACAATACCTCCACATAGACCACTGAAGATGGTAAATCATTTTCAGTTGTCTCTGCTTCAAGATTTGTGGCAAGGGAACATTTTCTGATTCCAAAGTGGAGAATAAGCATTTCTACCTGTACAGAGTGTATCTGTGATGTTACAAACTTTCAGAGATGATGGAGGACAGCAAATGGATCAATTTTAGATAAGGAACCATAGTATGGAAACATTCTAGTCAGAAGTTATTAATAAGCCAAGTTGTTTAACGTCCGTCCATTCTTAACAGACGCCGGGGTGTTGTAATTTTGTCCTGCAGCAGTTATTTAACATGCCAGACATGGGGCTGTCACATTTAAACGCCTTTAAAAGCCACCGACCTCAGTTGGGTTTGAACCCGTTAACTTGGGACTAGTAGACTAACACTGTATCCACTACTTCACTGTGGCTGGCAGTCAAAAATTAAAGCAAAAATCAGTCTGATACCTCAGACTGTACAGTACACCACATGAGCCAAGAGTACAACAGGAGAGACAATCCGGACAAACAGAAGAGGCTAGCGACTCCAATACAAATGGCATACTGTGTACTGACGTGACGGGTGTGCGATGTTTGTACCGTAGGCTCAGAATTCCTATCTTGACCAAGAATTTCAAACCTACTCCAAAAAAATGGAACTTGTTAACTAATGTTCTCATAAACAACTAAGGAGCTGCCAGTTTGGAGATGTAGTAAACTGGATCATCAAAGTAAGCAATCCATCTGAATGAAAGATACACTATCATAGCAATACATTTGAATGAATGATATACTATCTCTGTATGGTATCTTGGCAGGCCTAGGATTCTTCAATGGCTGCAAGAGCAAAGGGCTCCACACAACTGTAGTTCCTACAGAGTGGGCGAGAAGTCCCCGTACTCCTGTAACTGTTAGGGAATAAATTTCATATTATTCCATATTGAAGATCAATATAATGCATGTATGAATAGGTGGAAACCTTTAGCTTTTGTTTTACATCCCCTGTAACTGTTTAGTATCAAATGTGATTTATCCAGATTGGTAGCTATATTACTTCTTATTACTTGTTGGAATCAAGTGTTGGAATACATACTGAGCGTAGTGTGAAGCCATGGCAGATGCGAGCAGTAAGATTTACACTATTGAGGAGCGGTTAGTGGCAAGTGTGTGGATGCACAAACGACAACACACAGGGCAGACAATGTGACAGATTATGGGAGCATTCCAGGAAAGAGTTAATAAGGCTCCACCGCAAAAAGCAATGCTTATCGATTGGGACAGATGTGCTTTTGCCTGGAGCAGTATTAAACAGACAGGTCGCGGAGTGGAAGGAAGAAGATACGAGAAGAAACATGTGCTGGAGTCTGTGCTTCGATTGAACAATCTCCTATGAAGTCAATGCGTAAACGTACTTCGGAACTCGGTATACCAAAGACAACAATGTAAGATTACATTAAAAAAGACCTTAAGTTCAGACCTTTCGACCAACGTTCGTAACCCCGTTATCGGATAGAGACCGGAATGAACCCATTTTAGCATGCCATGCTTTGTTAACTAAATTCCCAAATTCTCTCTCTTTTTTTTTTTTTTGCTTTACGTCGCACCGACACAGATATGTCTTACAGTGACGATGGGATAGGAAAGGCCTAGAAATTGGAAGGAAGCGGCTGTGGCCTTAAGTAAGGTATGAAAATGGGAAACCACGGAAAACCATATTCAGGGCTGCCGACAGTGGGGTTCGAACCCACAATCTACCGATTACTGGATACTGGCCGCACTTAAGCGACTGCAGCTATCGAGCTCGGTATTCCCAAATTCAGTGAGCCGGGCCAAGGTTATGTTTTCAAATGAATGTGCTATTTATCGCAGCTAGAAATGTTGTCATGTGTGCCAAAGAGAATCCTCATTACAGAGTTGAGTTGGAAAGGAACCCGCCTCACAAAATGACATGGGCAGCAATGACATCACAACATCTGCTTCTACCATATTTCTTTGAAGGGACTATGAATAGTGCAAATTATTTAAACATGTTACAAACACGCTTAATACCCTAGCTTGAGGAAAAGGGCCTCACAGAACGCATATGGTTGCAGCAAGTCGGAGCGCCTGCTCACTATGCTCTTGCAGGACGGTGGATAGGTCGTGGTTCACTAGCAACACCAACTCCCTTGAAATAACCACCAAGAAGGCCTGACCTCACCACACCTGACAACTCGTTATGGGAAGTCATTAAGGCACATGTATCTGCATATTGTTATGCTACAAACGAAGAACTGTGCAATGTTGTTGAGGATGAATTTCGCACTATAACACCGGACATGCTCAGAAATATGTCAAGAAGAACATGGAGGCCTATAGAACAGTACTTACAGCATGATGGGGAACATACAGATATATTGGACACTTAATACGTAAGTAACATAACCTAAATAACATTTGATACTAAAACAGTTACAGGGGTACAGGGACTTCTCGCTGACCCTGTAGATATAGACAATGAAGTGTGGACCATCTAATCCATCAGATGGTTATAATGTGGGCATATAGAAGGAATGATCAATTGGATGTTTCAACTGCAAAGGTATAGGAGTCTAGAATCCCCCAAAAATTATATAACATAGTAAACAAAAGTCCAAACCACTGCAACAATAGCACACAAGGAAGCATTGAACATGGAAAGTTGATATTCTCTGCTCTTGAAATACAAAACAGCACTGATCTGGATACCAGGCATGGTCTCCTAGTAACGAAACTACAGTAGAGTAGTCTATTCAAACAACAGCCGTACGTTCATAGTACTGACCCTGAGGTTGATGAAAGAAAGTCAGAACACTAACACGAAACACCCTTGTCCTCGAACAATCTGAACCACATGAAAACATGCTTAAAATATAGATAGTTTGTCACAAAAACAGTGGTTTGTAACCTTTCTATGCAAAACTCAGCAGCTGCCTGCTAGTGCATTAGATAGTGGCATGTTGTATCTGCACTGATAAATACAGCTGCACTATGAATGCGTCTCTTGGAGTGGTTGATTCCGGGTTACGTTGTAAAGTGTGTACATTGCCACCATGAGGAAAATTAAATCTATGAATGTCGTCAAAATACTACAGACAAAACTGTGATGTGCTGAATATGGAAATGTAATCAGAGTTGAGGATACAGAGTTCCAAACATGTTACATAGCATAATAATACAGAAATATAATGGGGACGACAAAGAGATTGCTGTCAAAAGGTATTTGTAAACAAATACTATCTCTGCACTTTGCATTTATTGTACAACATATTAATAGTTCCCATAATCAATAAGGCAATTTTTTTTTTTGCTATGGGCTTTACGTCGCACCGACACAGAAAGGTCTTATGGCGACGATGGGATAGGAAAGGCCTAGGAGTTGGAAGGAAGCGGCCGTGGCCTTAATTAAGGTACAGCCCCAGCATTTGCCTGGTGTGAAAATGGGAAACCACGGAAAACCATTTTCAGGGCTGCCGATAGTGGGATTCGAACCTACTATCTCCCGGATGCAAGCTCACAGCCGCGCGCCTCTACGCGCACGGCCAACTCGCCCGGTCAATAAGGCAAGATCTGTTCATAGTTTTCCCTCGTATTGAGAAGGCATATGACAGCACTGCAAGAGAAAAGATTTGGAAATGCCTGAGAAAAAGGAATGTGCCGGAGGGACTGGTGAGGAAAGTATGCTGTATGAGCACTGTACCACCTGAGTGCAATTGGATGACAGACATTCATCCTGGTTCCAGACCAAAAGTGGAGTCCAGCAAGGCAGTGCACTATCCCTATTATTGTTTATCACCACCATGGATGACATAATGAAGAATATCAAGATAACCTCTGGTGAAGTAAATGCAATGGCTTTTGCTGATGATGTTAAGATCTAGGAAGAAAATGAGGAACAAGTACAGTTGAGACTCAATGAATGAAAGTTCCAGGAATTCAATCTCAAGATAAGCGAACCCAAAATAGTAGTGATGGCAATAAACAGCGAGGGATAACCAGCAAACCTCATGCAAGGAAACCATTCACTGTAAAGTGTGGAAAACATTATAAACCTCGGCAGTGCAATATCTCGTGACATACTAACCACAAAGGAGGTGGAAAATAAGAGTACAGAAGAACTCCCACTTTTACCAGCAAGTGTGAACACTCCTCTGGGATCCCCAAGTACCAACAAAATCAAAGCTGGTGATGTTTAATTAGTACTTCACACCAATCTTAACTAGGGTATCAAAACCTGCACCCTCACTAAAAAGGACTTATCGAGGTTGCAAGCATCTGAGGTGAAGTCCACGAGGTCCAATATTCAGAAAACAAAACTGGATAAGTTAAGGAATGACACGGTTAGAAAGGAAGCTGGGATTGAGATATCATTGTTAGATCGTGTCAGCATGTCCAGATTGAGGTTGTTTGGGCATGTAATGAGGATGGAGCCAACAAGGACAGCTTACGTTAACTTGGAGAGACATGTGGCAGGAAAATGGATGATGGGAAGATCAAGAACCCAATGGATGGACACAGCAGATCGGCGAAGGACAATGGAGGACATCATTAATAAAAGAATGTATTTTAATATAACAGAGTGGTAGAGGCTCGCCAACAGTACCCGGGAAACTGGAACTGTAAAAATAATTATGATGAATGGGGATGACACAGAAATGCAGTTTTTTTAAATATAACTGAGATTCTTCAGCCAGTCGAAACTAATTCAGTATAACAAATTTAGACAATACCTGAAGCAGAAAACATGAATTAACAGATTAAAAGATACCAATAATTAAAACAGATTTACTGATTTCAAAGGAGAGGAAGGGCCTACACCTGAATGTGGCTGTTCAACCAGTAGGACACTTTCATCTCCAGAGCAACAGGAACTGTCAAGTCAAAGTGAGTACAAACTACGTCCATCCAAAAAGTCGAGCAGCCTATCAGAGAACATTTATGAAGATTATTGCAAGCACGACTTTAGCAAACTAATGAGGTGATATAAGTGCATTAGAAGTAAAACAGTTTGCAAACTAATTTTAAATTGTGTGATTAGCAAATGATGAAAAAGAGCTCACTTCAAAGGAAACAAGCTGTCACAAGCACACTTTGAAAGAGTATTTAACGTTGGAATTTCATATGCCAAGGGCATATGGGTCTACAGTTCACTGCTGACCTCTGCAAATGTGGGCACTAGAAGCATCCAAAATGGCTGGCCTAGACAATATCAAAGCTTCAATTACTTTTATCGACAATCGACAAAGGCAGAATGTAACATTTTATCCAGGCATATTACTACCTTCACCACATATAAAGAATGGTATATGTCAGAAGACACAAGAATTTGTGGAGGAAATTAATAGATTTATAACAAAGGGGAATGCAGACAAAGGTCATATTTGAAACAGTGACCAAAGTTCATTTCATTATGAAATGTAGTCTTCAATGCCAACACTATCTCACAGTGGAGAGAAAACTACAGCTTGTGTGTTGCAGTCTGTACATATTCAATAGATGTGGCTTTATCAATGAGTGGCAGGTTAGGTAACAACTTAGATATCTGTTTTGAAGAGACACAGAGCACTTTGGGCATAAATGTTTCAAAGGAACTTGAAGCAACATGTCCACAAAATATTCATATGGAAGCAAGCAAAAGAGTACATGAAACATTTTGTAACTTCAGTCCTTCTTGAACATGTAAGTGAAATGAGTATATTGCTGTGTGATTCCTGGTCACATTATACAGATGCAAGTTTTCCAAACAAAGATGCTCCCACTGAAAATAACAAAATATTACCAATCTCTTGATGTGTACTTCTTTCAGCAATATAAGCTTTATATGAGAAGGATTACTGATTTTGTAAGGCTACAATGTGAGAAACCCCAAACAGAGTTACAAGATTGGTATTTCATCATTACAATTCTCTCTATGATATACAAACAATTTTCTGCACCAAGGTACAAGCCTATGTTGCAATATGTTTGGCAAAATATATCATATCATCGTTTGAAATAGTAAAATCTTTCAAATACCTATGGGTGATTCTAGATTTACTTTCACAAGGAACATTGAAGATAGAATAGTGGCTGCGATAAAGGCTGCAATGGAGATAAACAATCTCAAATTGTTTTCACTAAGAATAGCAATGTCATTATTCAAGCTGAAAGTTGCAACTGAGATGATATGGCCGTACCTTTCACACAGAAATATGAAAACTTTAGACTTAAGTCAGATACGTAAAAAGAGCACTCTGCACCTCAAACTTTTCATTAAATCAACTTGTATACCAGCAATCTGAGACCAACCGCAGCTACCAAAAGGTTCCTGGAGAAACAAATCCAGAAAACTACAGAAATAGACCCAGCACAATGATGAATTGAAAGATTCCAATTTTGAGCTGCAACACTTTTACACGAGAGGAGCAATCAATGGCTTTCATCATCATATTTGTAATAAGAAAACTTTTCACCTCACCAGTAATAGTGTTTGTGAAATCTGCAGCTCACGATGTTCACTATACCACCTGTTTGAGTGCACACAAAGAACACTACATTTTTCTCATTATGCAAACGATGAAACCTTGCACTCATAGTGTAATTCAAATATTTTTAAATCATATACAGTGGAACCTCGATATCTCGAATCACCTCGGGAGCTAAATTTTACTTCAAGTTATCAAAATTTTGAGATATAGAGAATACCGTTTTTGAGCAAGTATAGCACATAATTGAATCATATGTATCTACGAGCTTATACTGAATACTTTATTTTTAACAGTATTTAAAAATATACATACAGACTCTATTTTACAACATAACTTTAATTATAACTTTTTAGAAGACAGGATACAGTAGTGAAACAAGAAACATACCTCCGTTAACATCTTTGGAAAAAATCCGTAAGTCTCTTCTGTTTGTTACTGTTAACCTTCCCTCCGTTCACATCGAAACTTCTCGTCACTACCACGCAACCGAGATTCATAAATGGAGCTTATCATCCACAACTTTGGTGATTGCTTTCATACACAACCGGTAATTAATTCACACGCAAGAAACAGCGAGGCTTCGCCGATTTCCCAATCACTAGAAGTTTTAGTTTTTCTGTTCCCATCATATTCGCTCCCAGCATCATTGTAACCCTTTATTTACTTGTTAACAGTTCCTCACTAATCTCAAATGCCATATTACACAGTTAATGTCGCACAAAATTTGAGTTACAGGGTATTTTCTGCTTCAAGGGAGGAAATGTTTGCTTCGAGAAATTAAGAAATACATATAACTGAATTTCGAGTAATAGAGAAATAAATACACGTGAAGAATAGGCCAAACGACCAGGAAATTTAAGTTACTTCCAGTTACTGAAAATTTGAGTAATGGGTTTTGAAATATCAAGGTTCGACTGTATAAACATTGTGTTTAATATTAAATATGAGGGCGAATCAAAAAGTAAGTTACACTAGCTGTGTGACGTGACCATGGCCAATGCGGAGCAAACTACAGTAACTGCCAATACGTCCGATAGGAAGGTTGGTGTAGTATCCCGTCACGTTGTGTGTGCAAAGCGGGCTAGGTTCAATGGCGCATCAACAGGATGTTCACACCGAACTGGAGGTGCAGGCAATGATCAGATTTCTATGGGCTAAAAAGCTCAATTGCACAGACATTCATCGTGAAATCACGGTTGTATATGGTGAGCATGCAATTTCCCACCCAGGTATTGTAAAGCAGTGTAAGCAATTTGATGCCGGTCACACGGATCTCAAGGATGAAAATCGTAAAGGCAGGCCTGCAACATCCAGTACCTTGCAAATGTTGACTGTGTGGATGGGATCATTAGAGAGAATCAACACATAACACTACAGGAAATTACCAGCATGATGAACATTTCGTATGGCAGCGTCTTCTTCCTCCAACATAAAATATCACTCACAGCTCAATCTTATCTTCCACAGATAATATAACATCACTGCACAGCTACAAATGGGAAAGGAGCCACTACTTTGAACCCAATGCCACTCAAATTTTATGGATGTCACAGGGCAACATGATTCAATTTTAACATAAAGCAACAAGATTCAACACACAGCAGAGCTGAATATACATATTTTAGCCTAATTCTACCCATACGTCTGGCACTCTTTTTTAAACTTGGAAAGAGTTTTATTCTACGTATATACAAGACAAAATCTTTTTACATACAACGTGACAATTTCACAAGCAAATCATATCATTCAAGCTCCAGAAACAGCAACCAAGTGTATAACTATGTAAATAAGACTTGAACACAGAAGTCAACTGATGAACTGAACAACACGCAAGACACGAACGTTCATGTGTATGAAGTGTTCCTACATATACTGTATTTATCTTATATACATATAAGTTAGTTTTAAGTAGAAATGTGTTTTATAAACTAATTCTAAGATCTACAGCATATCATTATAGACACACAATTGCATTGTTGCACATAGTGACATACACGCCAGTTCCAGTTTCGACTTGCCCCATTTGGATGTGACCAAATGTTTATTATCATATGGCATTCCCTAGACAATGTAATCTTAACCATAGCTTCACAATATAGATGTGAATGTATTGTTCAGCTGAAGATGACCCTATGTACAGGGTCGAAACCGGTACTGTAGCATAATAAGTGCAATAAATAAGTATTGATAGGTGGAAATCCTTTCCTATTTCTAATTGTGTAGTTCGTCAATAAGGAGATAAAGATTATAGATTACGAATCAACTCGGCTTCGTATTGTCATCTTTGAACCGGTTGTTTAAGGCAATTAAAGAGAAGCAGTGGGGAAAATTGAGCACTGGTGTGATTTTGTTGCACAATAACGTAACACCTCACAAGGTCTGCCAAATGTCCGAACTGCTGCAGCGATTCAAGTGGGAATATGGCAAATCCTCCATACAGTCAAGACTTAGCGCCATGCGAATATCATGTTTTCGGTAAGCTGAAAAAGGATCCCGGTGGACGACAATTCTGAAACTATAAGGAAGTTAAAACAGCTGTCTTCAGCTGGTTACATAGTGCGTAGGTGATTTCTACGCATCTGGAATCGAAAAGTTTGTTTATAGGCTCTTGGGGACTATGTGGAAAAGTGAACTTACATTGTATGATGTCATAGCCGTGTTGCCTATGTGTAGGTGGTTACATAAATGGCCATAACTTGGAAGTGCAAGTTACTTTTTGATTTGCCCTCATACTACTTTAAAATGTAATTAGAGTGATTTTGATATTGGACTGCTTGAATTCAAAAGTGATGTTGAATGTTAAAATGTGGCTTAGTGAGATGTGCATATTGTTCTCTTCCACTTTGCTCTAACCATTTCACTGAAATCCCACATATATAGCAGCTCTAGCAGCTCAATAGAACAATGTGTTTTATGTATTGTAATTACTTTATGAAGGTTTGCGATGCTGTTTATGGAAAATGTAACGATATACTCATGGCACTGAATTTTGTGCGTGTGTTTTTCCTCATAACATGTTACCTTACATTACCTAAATTCCTCTCTTAGGACTTGAATAGATGATTATTCAGATGCCACTTGAGGTAGAACGCACTGCTTTGCATGGTAAGATTAGGATCGCTGTTATTGTGACAAACTATCCATATTCTAAGCATATTTTTATGCACTCTAGATAAATTTGGCAGCAAATTGGTATCGCACCCATTACAGAGAAAATGTGAGAAAAGAAACTCTGATGGTATGGCTATGCTCCACATGCAGTACAAATAGTCATAATCTGAGAGAAAAGTCAACTACCACCTCATGGAATCTATAGCACCATTTTCTCGTTACGATAGGAAGACCAGTCCACGACAAACATCCATGTAACTTGCCGATTGTTTCACAGTCGGTTTATTGCCAGACTGTGTCTTTCAAAACACTTGAAGTAATTCCAAAATCAGAAAGATTTATTGCATTCCAGACTTATGCAGTTGTTAAATATTAATCACAGGGTTACATTCAGGGGAATCATTCTACATTAATTATTAATGATTTGCCTACTTATGTGCTGCTGAATACCATCCTTTATAAAGCCAATTTTCACTTACTCAATGACTCTAGGATGCTTGCTTGAATGAAAATGAAAAAAATGAATAGTTGAGTTTATAACAGTAAGCTAACAGTTAAATAATTACTGAGAAAAAGAGGAAGCTGTATAATGTACCACTCAAAGACATGTTTATTAGCAGTGAATTGCAAGGCAATTTGGATGCAGTGAAGGTATGTCACTGGCATACTTGCTGAAAAAAAAAAAAAAAAAAAAGAACGTCACTTCATCTAAAGTTGAAGATATCGATGGCCTAGAATGAATAACTCGTATCTCACAAAGTTCTTCCTATCCACTATTTCCCTTAAGACTGGTTACGCCTCCCAACCACACATGAATATGCAGTCCATCAAAACAATGTTCGTTGTGTTCTTTTTCCCTATGCCGATGTGTGGAGGAAAATGAACCTTACCATATCATACTATAGGAAAGAATGTTTGCGTGACGCATTTACTAACTCCTAGAGTATAATTTTTATAAGGTTTATTTTCCTTTAATCATAAGCATAGAAACATAAACCCAACGAACGTTGTTCTGATGGACTGCATATCCAAATGCGGCTGGAAGGCGTGGCCAGTCTTAAGGGAAATAATGGGTAGGAAGAACTTTGTGAGATACGAGGTATTCAATCTAGGCCATCGATATACTGAACAACAGTATGTCCAGTCACACTGCATGGAGCTGACACAAATTTCATGCCAATAGAGATGCGAATGCTCCATTGGTCGATGGGTATCTCCTTAATGAACCACATCAAAAATGACACAATTTGGCAGCAAATGAGTATTGCAACATATACAGAGGAATTGTGAGAAAAGATGATGGTACGGCCATGCTCCACATGCAGCACCTGGCAAAGTCACCAACCTCGCCTTTTACTTTCATGTAATTGGTGACCACCCACCTGAACTGCCATAAACAGCTGGTAAGATATTGTAAAAGTAGACATGAGGGACACTGGGTTGAAGACAAGCGATGCCCATAACCGTGCAAAATTGAAAGAATGGCTCCACACCTGTGGGTTAATGCTAAGAAGAAGGAGAAGAAGAAGACATGCTTACACCATAAAAGCTAATAGCCTTGATATGTCCAACCAGAGAAACAGTCAAACCATCAACTTTTATAAATGATACAACATGGCGTAATATTAAAAAATACAATACCAATAATATGGATCAGAGGACTCGTAAATTCCACTATTATTCCTTGATGTTAATCAAACTTTTCCCATAAAAAGGCAAGAATTTTTCCAATACTCGCTTTGATCTAGATCTTGATAACTGTACACAAAGTTAGTGTCGAAACTTCATTCAGAAATGAAGAAAAACACGAAAGAAGTTTGGTAGACCTATCTTTAATTGCCTGTTATTTAAAAATATCATTATGTTTTTAGTTTTGAGTATACACCCACAACCCATAGAAATTGAAGTTTAGTTTTTTTTTAAATGATCTGCAGAAATTTCAACCACGTGAAACTGAGGCATTAACAGCAACATGCATATTGGAAATCTACTGGACTGAAGTACAGTAGAAGATCAAACCAATTCCTCCACTTGTATAGGTACTTGAACGTTGTCTCTTTCTTGGGAACATCTACTGGATTATAAACAGGAATGCAATTAAAATAAATGACAGTCAACTAGATTTTGGTGTGAACAGAAAATGATCTTGATATCAAACAGTCTGTTCCTAAGTCAAACATCCATAGATTCTGTGCATTCATTACTCTGCTTTAAAGGCTAGTGCCCAACAGGTGAATGGATAATCATGAGTTTGATTTCCAACACTATCTTCTTCCTTGACATGTGCATCAAGCATGGCATTCATTTAACCTTGTAAGGACATCGGAAGAGCTGACCACACACAGTCCACCTCCAAAGAAAGTAGCCATCAGTTAATCACCCAAGACTAGATTCTGAAAAGTTTGGGCTTTAATTTTGTAGATACAGTACAGTATTTCACTATAGATCTGACCAAATTATTAAACTAACATATAAGGCAAAATTTTATGTGACTGTCAATACTGTGGTCATATCCTGGAATCTCCAATATTATCATGGGGACATAACTTTAACATTAAAAACTCACATGTGCTAGTCAGAATTCTAACCATGGCCAGCTTTGTGAGAAGCCAGAAATGATATCACTTGATTATCACATCCCCTTAATAAATGATTTCAGACATTTAACTTTGTAAAAAATGTGCTTTAAAAATTCTGAACTTAATGTTATTCTTTTGTTAATAGAGAAAGAAATGAGGGTATTTTAAAGCTTGAATTTCTCATGAACGCAATGTGTGTGTGTGTGATCCTCTCTAACAACTCTTCATTTCCAGGAGGATAACATACATTTCTTTGGTAGCATCCAAGTAACATTCAATATTATCTCAATTTTACAACACTGTGCTAGGTCCCTACCCATCCTCAGATACTGGGGTACTTGTGCTAGTAATACAATTTTGAAGTTTTTCATAAAAACTGGAATTCTTCTTAATTAAAAAATTGCATTGCTCGTACTTTTTAAATGAAAAATAACGTGGATTACAAAGAATTGTTCAGAAGCTAGAAATACTGCATCCGTGAACAGAATAAAATACTGAAGATCAACAATGTGCACACAAAGAATCACTTCCATGTAGTTTTCTAAAATAATGATGATGATAATAATAATAATAATAATAATAATAATAATAATAATAATAATAATAATAACAACAACAACAATAATAATGGTTATCCACAGGGATCTGTCTTCGCTCCTCTTCTATTCAATGTTTATATATCTGATCTACCACCAAGCAGATCTCGCAAGTTAACCTTTGTTGATAACTTGACTCTTGCAACACACATCTGCACACCGAGACAGCTGAGAACATCTTGTCAAATAATTTGAAAGAAATTGAATCCTATTTCAAGAATTCAAGGCTTCAACCAAGCAAGACCAAGACAAAATCATCTTTCTTCCACCTGAATAACAAAATTATAGGCATCCAACCAAGAGTTACATCCATGTAGGTGCTACATTAGCTCATGAACACTCATACACAGAAAATTCATTAAAGATATAGGCCCTAGTGATCTATAAAAGAAATAGAACATGTAACTAGAAACTGTTCATATGGAAACATTTATTTTCTAAGTTTTAAGTTCAGTTCCTAAAGCTACAAAGAGTCATGCCATGATTCTTTGTGTGATAACAGACTGATTAAATTTACTGATATCAATCAACAAACATTCTAGTTCTCTTATGATCATGAAAATGTTATCCCTAGTAAATTGAAAAGATAATTATAACAGAATTTCCCCATATGCAAGTAATGATGTGAGAAATATTTCTCAGTTCTTGGGGAATCAATAAAATATCAGTCGTTTCCTAGTCATTATAAAAATAAGATGTTTGTTTCCTAGTCATTATAAGAATAGGATGTCTGGAAATTTACAAAGTGTTTATTTTTGAAATTAGTGTCATATACATTCACTGTTGTAAGTTACATGTACTTTCCACCTACATTCCTCTTCAATTTTTGTCAGGGTAAGCTTTTCCCCCAACAAGGGGAAGGTTAAAAAATAAAATAAACCATATAGTTGCAGCAGGAGGGTTGATTAAACTTCTTTTTCTTCCAGTTTGTCAAAAGTTAATTTGCAAAAGATGTGTTGGGATTTTCTACAATTAAAATGGGAGGGGTAGCTTGATCACTTAGTTATTCGACCTCTAAACCTCGCAGCCTAAATCCAGGATCTGAAGAAGTGTGTGGTGATTTTAAAAATGTATCCAGTGAAAACATGGTAGAATCTATTACTTCAGAATTAACTGGGATAAGGGGCAGGAATTGACTTTTAAACACATTATTAATTGAGGACTTCAACTATGGTTATTTGACTTAGGAAGAACAGACTCTAGGTGAATGGGAGAATGTACACTTAGCCTGCAAGGATCAACATTGTGTCACATATAAAATACAACATTTATATAACCAACATATTAATAACATGTATAAATCCAAAAATCTCTTCAAGTTATGAAGCTCATAAGCTAAAATCCCATCTCCTTATACACACTAGTCTACAAATGCTCACTAAGCAAATCAAATTATCTTAGTAAATGGAGAGAGTTTGTACCTAAGGATGCTTAAGGATCTTTGTTATTAATGTACTATATCCCTGTTCTTACTCAACTTACAAAACTTGTGATTTTCTAAATTATTATTTCAATCAAAGATGCTGAAGGAAACAATTTTTATATCCCAAGTTCATGAACACAAACTTTAAACCACAATATATTAGTCTTCTGGCTCCATGCAGTATACATTGCACACTCAAAAAAAAGAGTTAAAATCCCAACATTTCAAAGATAACCATGCCCTGAGTCATCAGCTGTATTTCCTTCTGTGAAAGGAGAGCATTAATCATGTGAAATGCTGGCATTTTATATATTGTAGCATTTTACCTGACAATGAACCAAAAGACTTGTACTGTGCAATTCTTTGGCCTGTGGATGCCTTAATCCAAATTTTATCAACTTTGATTACTTTTCTTCCTTGTATTCTACAATAATGATTTCACATACAGCAGAAGATATATTACCACAAAATATCCAGAACTGCAATAAATAAAATTTCAGCAATGTCACATTGGGGTATCAATTTCCTATGAAATACAAATAGCATCTTGATTCTGATCAAAAAATGTCTTACATCCCTCCACATCCAAAACAAACTCTAGTCTCCTGTTAGCTTCTGTTTAAAGTCAAAGAGACTGACTGAAGCCAAACTCAGGAGAATTCAACTGTCTCCATTATTATTTACATGAAACATGTAACATTACATGGGACCAAATCCACAACCAATCAAATGTGCCATGCATGGTTTGCCAACAAGTTATTTCCAGTTAGTTGAGGAACATTCCAGTTACAGCTATCATTGGCTCAAAACTAAAATACAATTATTGGTACTATGTTTCTGGTTATATTTTTTATTTTTTTGGATGTTTCCTGCTATATGCTTTGCATAAATTAATTTATTCTTGTACTGGGCTCTCATTTCTAGATTCCAGTTTATAATCAGGAGAAAGTACAGTATTTATCTAAACAGAAGAATAGTTGTAGAAGTTAACAGGTGCAGTGGGAAATTTCACTCAAATAGGTTTTTGGTGTACAATGGAAGAACTGTGCAAAAAATAAATAAACTTAATATTTTGAATTCCATGAGGAAACAGTGTAACATCAATAGACACTATAATATATATCTAATTAGGAGCTCTGACATCGAGTCGGCCACATATTAAACATAGACTCTTCAAGTCTACCACACTGAATGTAGCTGCAGTATCCGCTATGCAGGCAAAACGAAGAGAGTAATTTCTACCAGATCAAAGAACATAACCATCACATCAAGAACCAAAACACAAAAATTTCATCTGTAGCTAAGCAATCGTCCAAACCACAAAATTTCAATTGATAAAATTAGTTGGAATCATGAAATAAAATTCCAAGAGGCTATAGAAATAAAGAAATACTCAAACAACATGAATTTAAAGGAAGGCTACAAAATCAGCCAATCTTGGATTTTGGTACACAAATTACCAATAAGTCAGATCATGGAAAGGAGGAACCCTCCAAGTAACTGAACAGTAACAGAATTTGCCCATATGACTGCTGAGTGAGAGATGCATTTCAGATTTTCCAAAAATGACCTTGTAGTTTCCAGGAGCCTGGGGGTGGAGAGAAGATATAAGGCGAGGTACAGAGACTGCCTACATAGTTGATTTTAGCTGCCTGGGGAGACTTTTACCTTGGACTGAGTAGGAGTATATCAGTTGCCTTGATAAAGAATAATGTATCTGAAATGTTGGTAACCTGTACATAAGATAACAACACAGTCTAATAGTAATAAAAAGTGATATTGATGCTCTCAAGGACACCACATTAACTTTACAAAGAATTTTCGAGAATAGGCCCTGTAACAAGCATGGATGCCCACAATTCTGATGAATCTGGAAAGCGGAAATGAGCTTGTTAAAATGTGAGAAGAAATAGAGTTGGAAGAACTGGGGTTCATGAGTGGAGATTCCATCTATGAGGACAGCTGTGTGTCAAATGTAGAGTTTGTCTATGTCCTTTGTGTTTTCCTGTTTATCCTTGTTATGCCTTTCTGATGCACCCTCTGCCCACACTAGCCCTTTTGTTAGTTCATATCCTCATTTCCAGTTTCCTGTCTTTGATAATTTATACAGATAGATTCTAATCTGATGAGAAAACTTGAAGCAGCATCCCAACTCAGTCTCATGAATAGTGTAACTCAAGTGGAACATGACATGATAAAGTTTAGGAGAGGGCAGCATAGAAATAAAAAGTATTATTAACCCTCTTGCACTCAGCGCGCCGTTATATTGATGTGTAAGGTTACAGTGAGAACGCTCATGGTGCCGATATATCGGTTCTGCCATATTTAACTGTTGTGGTCATTTGCGGAGCTGCTAGATGGTAACAGATGATCCTGATGGAGTAACTTAAACCATTAGTTTTCATTTCATTCAACAGGTCGATCCATCAGTCCTACGAAATACTTTTTTATTTTTTGACAAATGACGTCTTTTATGATGGTTTGAAGCAGACACTGCGAGAATCTGCTTTTCCTTGGCCTATGAATTTGTTTATTTGGTTTTGATATAAGTCTATCCTGTTTTGTTGATATTTTATGTGTTCACAGTGATTCCTCAAACTATAATTACAGTATATCTTTTATTATTCCTTTCCTATATATGCTTGCATCAATTTTTCTTTCAATGCAGTCTTCAAAATTAAATGATTCAAGCTTAAATGATTCTGAAATAATTGTATATTTAGATGCTTTAGACTGTGATTTTGACTCTATAACTGAAAGTGATCCCGATGATATGGGAAGTGACACCTGTACTCTTGAAGATACCCCTACAGTCTACAACTGCTCACAGCATATCTGACACTGAAGAAGATGAGATGGAGGAAAATGATGGGTAAACTATAATAGGGTCTACGAGAGTTGAGTTTAGTGTTCAGCCCTAGCAGTGAGAAAAACGTGGCTAACACTGCTCGAAAATGGTCAGTTTCCACGGTAACAGCCCCAATAATGGTAAATTTTAAGGATGCTATCAACGCGTGGTGTAGCTTGGTTTGGCTTCACTTGCTCACATTCACTTTTGTGATACCATTTGATGTCCTACTATGAAGGTAATCCCAAAAATAAGGTCTCCTATTTTTTTTATAAATACATAGACCTGTTGATTTCTACAGTGGTTTACATCATTTTACAGCTTGAACATTTAGCTATTTTTCTATATAATCACCATTTCGGTCGATGCATTTTTGTAGACGCTGTGACAGTTTTTGTATGCCCATGTCATACCAGCTAACCGCCATGCTGTTCAGGAACGTGTAAGCGGCGCTTCGGGAAACCTCGGGAACAAAAGTGCAGAGATCATCCAGGGTGATCCGCCGATCTTCACGCACGATTTGCTCAACCTTCACGACTGTCTCGACAGAAATTGACGGTGTCCTGCTCCTTTGTTCATTCGTCGTGAATTTCAGTCCGACTGGCTGCAAACTCTCTACACCACTTATGGACATTTTTGACATCCATGCATGACTTATCATACACTTCCGTCAATTGGCGATAGATTTCAATCGGTTCAGTACCTTTGGCGTTCAAAAACCGAATAACTGCGCGCACTTCGCACTTGGAGGTAACATCCAACAGGAGCTCCATTCTCAACAGCTGCCAAGCCAAGACTGAATGGCTCTGTATTTATAAAAAAATAGGAGACCTTATTTTTGGGATTACCCTCGTATGTTAAGTTTTATTGCTTCACGTGTTTGTTTTCCGAATATTATTTTTGTTGTTGTTAGTTAATCAGTGGCTAGTTTACAATTTTCCAAGTTTTATTCTTCAAGCGTACCATTATCAATTAGCATTAAATAATACAAATAGTGGGCAGTGTCCTATTTTGATTTATAAGTTAACTTCCTTACGACTGGCTGCTGGATATAAATTTTGCCCTGACTTCTTTTCCAAAATTCTTATTATGTTACATTTATGCCCTGAAAGCAATTTTTATATGTTGTGCATTTGTTGATGTAATTATCAGCAGTTGAAAACTGTTTTATTGAAAATGAGATGTTACATTTATCAGCAATGCCGTGTTCCGTCTTAAATGCTGAAATTATTAGCACGAGCTTATTAACGGATCAAAGTTTATTAATTCCGTTTTGCTTACAGGTTTTATTAAACACTCAGCCTGTACTAACTTCTTCAGTGGCACACCCGATAAACTGTCCTGTGGTGCGCACTTGCCCATAATGTAACCACCCAAGAAATTCTCATTTCTTGGATATTGTAATCTCTGTGGAAATTTTTTTCCAGCATTCTCAACAGATGGCAGAGTGTTTCCAGCTGCATTCATGAAATATTTGGCCTAAAACATGTCTTATCCCCTCTCTTTTACCCGCAGTCTCTGGCCAGCTGACAAGGTAAACAGAAATGGCAAGCGCAAAATGAAAGAAATGTTTGTTTGAAAATAAAATTAGGGACTGCTTTGAAGATTAAGATAATCACCACCACTGCCATCTCTAAGTGATATTAGTATTTTCTGCTAGTAGTGGTAATGATTCAAATAATTGTTCGGATGATGGTCTTGTTGGTATTTCTAGTGAAAGTGAGGAAGATGTTACATTGGACGCAATGGTGATGGTAGGAGATGTAGAACATAACTTAGTGTGGGGAGAAAATGTTAGCCTGGAAATACAGCACAATCTAAGATAATTCCATTTACTGGAAATCCTAGTGTAACAGTTGAATTATTACCAGAGGTGAGTGAGATTGACTGTTTCAAATTATTTCTAACAGATGATGATGTAAGTTGGTAGTGATGAAAACCAAGTCTTATGCTAAAAAGTCATAGAAGACTTGTAAATAGATCTCTGCATACAATGGCATGATTTTGCAAAGAAACCACCTCTTGTGAAATTTGGCAGTTTATTGTGTTAGTTTTGTTAATGCGAATGATTCAAAAGCCGGAGATAAATGTACTGGTTTATTGGTTAAAAGACAGTACTCACAAAATACCAATAAAACACAAAATGACATGTAAACAAGTTTAAAGAAATTGTAAAGTAGTTTTTGATAACTCATCATCGTCATCATTTCCCTTTATCCAGCTGTAGCCGGGTAGGGGCAAATATAGTTCCTCTACACTTTCTTCGGCAGGGGATGCCCTAACATTTTCCAAGGCATCATATCTGCTTTATCCATATAGGCTATTATTACGATGGGTTCGCTACACTCAAAGGCATTTTATACCTACTGCCAGGTTCAAAATTAGGCCGCCCCTAAAATGGAGTCAGACGCCTTTTGTAGCCACTCCTCTGGAGTACAGACTCTACAGGTTTGCCCTTTCCGCCATCTCCACCGTACCGAAGTCCACCTTCTCCGCCGTAGATGCTGTTGAGGTCTTCACTCGTAACCCTGAGCTGGGACCCATACCAGATGTTACACACTGGGTGAGTGTGCTCTGGGACTCATACAGACAGGGGCGCCACTCCCTCGGTAGGGCTGCCTCCGAAAAAGGTCCCTACCTGCTAACTATTAATGATTATATGACTGTGTTAGCATCATTTCTCTTAATAACTGCCAATAATCCCTTGCTTGCTACAAATATTGTATAATATTTCCTCTGAAAAACCTCACCTTTCTAGTATACAAGCTCTGTAAGAACCCACTACTAAAGGGGTTAAAGGATGATAACTCTGGCAACACAGTGCACATCGTAGTTACGGCCTTCGCCGCTCAAATGTCAGACTCCAACTCTCACAAGCAAAAGCATATGTGTCATACTAATATTAAATTATTCAGCATTGAGTGACTTTTTCCTTCGGGTTTAACAATCAAGATGTCAGGCTAAATAATGTGTGATATTTCTTTAACTGCAAACAAATTTTAATTTTTTAAAATGCATTCTTCAAAATTTAGTCATTTTTCCATGCTTCCTACAATAATATGTCATATTTTTATGTATAATTCAGAATTTTTTCATTTGAATATATGTTAAATTGGTAATGTGTTGAAGTTTTTATATTCCAATTGCAAATCCCCAAAAATAGTCCGAGCTCCTTCAGGCAGACCCCTGCAGATAGGCTAAGTGCAAGAGGGTTAAAATCTTCATTATGTGCTGTTCATGATTCTTCATTCAGGGATGGCTTGCCTATCAATTCTCTCCACCAAACATGTGAAACTATCTAAAATAAAGTGATGGCTTTCATAGAGGAACTGCAATAAAGGCTCTAGCACAAAGAGCAAGAAACAAGAACATTTGCTCAGTGTACAACTAAGGTTGAGCACAAAAAAGAACTGGCCGCAAGACTGATTTAGTCAGCAAAGAAATCATGAAGAATGTCACTGTCCAAATGTGACATGCTGCACACCTAGAGCTTCTAATTGCCAGTATTACTGTACATAGCTATTGCAGATAAGTCTCAAGTTTTGAACCACCTGCCTTACTTTTCCAGTTTCTAGCCTACTTTAACAGACTGAATGTAGTATGGTACATAAAATGTCACAGAAAACTGCAGGATGTTTCAAAAGGTACTTTACAACTTCAAAATCATGTAACTTGACTTTTAATTGAAATGGGGAAGAAACTTGATTTGTAATAATCACCAATTCAAAGAGGTTTGTTCAGGTCACTTTTAAAAATTCAGAATCAGATACTGAACCAATTCCTCTACTCCAGGTAACAGGAGCATAATTTGAACAAATTGGCATCTACAATGAATAACGTGCAGTGTGTGAGACATGGCTCACTGAAACCAAATAAGATCCTCAGGTGCAGAGAAGCTTTAGAATACAAAATACCAAGCCACCACTTTCTTGGCCATTCACACACCACAAGAGTTTTGTACACTCTGTTTATGACATAACTCCATAAAATGGAGTGGGGTAATGTCAGGAGATCTAGGAGGTCTGAGAAGTGAGCAGTCTCTTCCAAACCAACGCACTGGAAATGGCACAAGGATGGATGAGAAGGTGGTGGCTTCTTGTAACATGTTCAGAAGTTTCACTTGAAGTGAGTATCCTATTTGGTTTCAGTGAACCATGACACACACTGAACCTTTACTGTTGTAGATGTCATTTTGTTCAAAATATGCTCTTATCACATGGAATAGAGAAATCCATTATCCTATCTGAAATTTAAAAATGGAGAGAATAAAGCTTTTTGAGTTGATTATTCATATAAATAAAGTTTCTTTAACTCTATGCCCATTACAAGTAGAGTTACACGATGTTCAAGTTGTAAAGAACCATTTGGAACATTCTGTACTTTTTATTTTTAAGGAAAATATGAATAGATCATCACCAACACTACAAAAATTAAAAGATCTGGCCACTGCAATCCAGAAGTTGAGTGCCCAATGGTCTCATGCAAGTCAAGATGCACTCAAAATATGGTATTTAGCATTGATTTTAAAAACAATTTTCATTTAGAACCTCTGTGACTTTAAACTAAGCTACTAGGTCATCCACTAGATCTACTCTGAAACTCCCACCAGTACACTCAGTGACCAAACAAGGGAGAGACCAGCAAAGCTGCAACAAGCTAGCCAGACAGCAATTGAAAAAAAAAAAAAAAGTCATCTTGCATAGTAAGAAACAGACAATTTCTTCTGCCAAGTACTAATCTGAGTCTCTTCCCAGTTTGGATGCCATTACAAAAACTGTCAACGAAACTGTTCTAAACATAAGGTCGACGTATAAACAGTGAACAATAAAACAACATTCATTATATCCTATGTCTTCTGTCTACTCTGAATAAAAGTGTCATCTTTCCTTACTACAGTTATCGCCCAGCTAGCTCATTCACTGGGAATCACACTGGAAGTTGGGGAGCTTTCTGATTATAGTTCAAGCCAATATCAATATCACCAAGAAGTCCACAAGTATAACTGTCTCCTGAACATTGAACTTCTTATATGATATTGATACTGCTAACATGTAAACAGCCTACCTTAAGCTCATTGAATGGGATGTGGCACAACAAGACCCTAAGAGGAACATGCCACAAAGCAAGGAAAAAACAAACAAACAAGAACAGAGATGGTTCGACAAGACTACAGAAAGCTACGTGGGCAGCAATAGAACAACTGCCATGACTGATGTTTACCAGTTACAGCACAGAAAGGTATTTACAGAGAAACGAAAAACTATTAAAAAATATATCAACCAGACGTTGGAAATAAACCTTCAAATTAATATTTTGATAATAACACAAAAATACTCCAAGAATATTCTCAACAAGGTCAATATTTTGACAAATATTATCACTTCAATAAAAAAGGTATACAATAACCTTAACAAAAAATAAACAGATAGAAATATAACTGACAACTTGTCATTAAAGAAAAGCATACAAACAAATAAACAACCATCAGCAGTAAAATCAGTCATGCTAGTTGATATGCTGTGAAAGTCATAGCAAAACAGAGAACAAGCCCCATTTTACCTGAGAGGATGGAGCCTAGGTTGCAGAACAAAATGAAACAAGATGTCAGAGTAAAAAGGAATTGCCAGCTTCTTATTAAAACAACTCCTACCTTAGTCTCGGTCTTCAATTTGCAGTAATTACTTATTTTTAATACACACAAAAATTTTCCAGGGTTCCCCATAAAATGGATCAGAATGACTTCAACATAATTTCTTACTAATCACCTTAAATTAAAACGTCTACATAAACGACATATACATTTTAAGAGATATGTCGACAGTGGTCTTATTCTTGTTCATGCTAAGAAAAAGAAAGACATCCGAGTGAACATAATGCACTCGCAAGGTAGATAAAATCTAGCAGGATATAGTTTATCAATTACAGCACATAACTTCTAAGAAAGTCAAAACTCATGAAATAGTTCAGCATGCTTTCTGAAAGTCAAATCTGCAGATTTGGTTTGTAAGAAATCATCTCCAGGGAACCCTAGGAATTGAAATAAAGCAACTTAAGGATATGTGCAACTGTATGAACGCATAACGTGTGAAAATACATATATTTTTATGTAACAAACATGTTCTTGTGAACTAGGCATTAGCAGTGCTAGGAAAAAATACACAGCCAAAAAAGTTAAATATACTGAGCAAGAATTAAGTTACAGATAATAGGAAACAGAAGTGTAATAAAAGATAGCAAAGAAAGATTGAAGTAAAACACGACCAAAGCAAGCGGCCAGGTTGAGGGACTTGCGATTGTGAAGACAGATATGTCAATAAGGTGAGAGAAAATGTGCTGCATCTTCAATTAAGAAGCATTAGTTGGGTAAGATGAATATATATATTCATTCAAACTTAGAATTACAGAAGTATCAGAATTAAAATAATTTAATTCATCACTACTTTACATGTCCAAAAAGAACTGAATAGCTATGACAGTAGACTTACCAGGCCTGCGGCTTAAAAGTCCATATCCTTATGATAATTATAATTCATCCCAAAACATTTATACCAATGTAATCCATTCCTGACTATTTGTCCCTATGTGTTTGTTTGAGAGTTCCCTTAGCACAAAGTACAAAAAGCTAGAGGAGAAAGAAATGGTGAGAACTTGATTATTTTCTTGATACTATTTTGCAAAATTTCTAAAGTTCTGAAAGAAAGATTGGTATTGAGACAAAGCAAAATTTCTCTGTTGTTCTTATACTTATCATATCAACTGATAACAAGCTCGATCCTGCAATCCAATTCTGTATATTTTCTTTGTTGGAGAGGCACAGCTTTCCAATCAAACAATCTGATGGAATATTTTGAATCCTCACTCTGCAATTTCTTGATAATTCATACAAGGAAGGGTGTAACTTCTCCACTAAAAAATTTAGTGTCTCGTGCCACCCATCAACTGACTTTATGGTCCTGGGTAAATGTCCTATAACTCGTGCATAGCAATTCCATACCTCCATAGGATGTACCATTTCAGAGGTAAAGAAGTGCAAGCCGTGTTACACTCCATTATCGGGCAACAAAGACAAACTGTCGTGGTTTTGAATATGTAGCTTTCGATGAATTACCAATGCGGTACAAATTGTCAGGGATGAATTCCAAACTTGGGAAAAGTTGTTGGGACCATCTCTAGCTCCCTTACAATGGTTTAAAAATATGAAATGAAAATAATTATAGCTATTCAGTTCACTTTGAGGGCAACAGAAGTCACAGTTCTTTATTAACTAGATACAGGAATAAATCTCTTTCAACTCAACGTTCAGTGTCTATGTAACGGTCTTCTTTAAATATAATGATTGTCTTTTTGACCTTCTTTCAAAATTCTTGTTCTGAAATCTATATTTCTGTTGGTAAAAACTTCTTATTAGTAGAACAATCTTCACTCGATCCAGACATACCTGAGACACCTCAACAAGTACTCGGCAAAGTACCCAAAACACAGATAAATGTAGTTCCTGTACTGGTCTTATGTGCTTAGTGTACTCGTCTGTTTGATGTAGAATATGAGGCATTCGCTCTATTCGAGTTTGTACACACAAGGTAAGTTATGTACATCTGAGTGCTCAATGTTGTCTCTGTCTTAAGGGGTCTGTCTTTTGTCTGAATGTTGTCTTGTGCCCTAACTTTCTGAATTTTGAAAGAGAGCGAGTTTATTTCTGAGAAAAGGTAGAGTTTCTTTTTAATATCACATATGTCTCTTTATACTATTTTCAGGTGTATTGTGTTTCTTGTTCTTTAATTTGCAGTAGAGGCTATAAACATTAGCAACTATCAGATATTTTACAGTGTGTAGTTCTACACTGTAAACTTCTGTGGAGAATACTGTGTTGTCAAAACTGTGCAATGTAGGTTATGATTTATGAATACAAAATATCAAAACATCCTGCTCAGGTGTCAGTTGCTGACAAAAAACAATCACACCTCACTGATTTTCTTTAGCATCTGCCTTATTGTTGTTGCTTGTCTACTCCTTAGTCCCATTTCTTGATACAGGGTTGGGGATGAGATGAGATGAATGTGTGTGGCATGATTTTACAGCCAAATGCCCTTCCTGGTGCCAACTTCAGTTGAGAAGCCAATGAAAATAAATGACAGTGAACGAAATTGCGAACATGGCAGAAGTAATCAGCTGTCGCTTGTGAATTGGAACATGTCCTGGCATGTGCCGGAAAACCACAGGACAGCCAAAGGTGGGGTTCAAATGTACTTGTCTCCCGAACGCAGAGCTTGGCTCCAAAGGAAACTTCTTACCAATTTAGTTTGACTTTTGACCAGTGGCAGCATGTGACCCTTATCAAAGTGTTAGCAAACTGGTTTGTAGAAACATGGATATACACAATATATGAATAATATTAAAGATCAAATAGAAATATGATTTTTTTCAAACTTACACAAATCAATCTTCTCCATACATCAGCAGATATTACATCTTGTAATATAGCTCCATCCGGCGATTTTTGGCACCAAAAATGTCTTTAATAGAATCATGGAACTCTGGATTCTTTCTATACCTTTTCGGGAGGTTTTTCTCAATTGAAATTAATGACAATTTTAATCCTCTTCCTTGGAAAAAGAGTCCATGCATGTTTCAAAAAAGTCAAAATCCAAAAGAGAAAGAAATTCCAGCTTATTCAGTTTGGAAAAAACGATACGTTATACGTCGAACCATTGTATCAAGTATTTCACAATACAGTCTGCAGTATGATTTCTGTTTGTCAATTTCCGCATCACCACTTCACTGACTTTTAACTCTAACTTCATTTTCACTTGACAACACTGATGAATGTTTGTCTGTGCACTGCTTCCAAAACAAATTGAGTTTATCAGGTTTGTCATTCAGAAATCTCTTTAATTCATCGACCTTGGCAGCACAATATCTTATGTCATTTATTCTGGTTTGTAAAGTGTTGAATAAATTTTTTTCTTGAGATAATACAGATGAGAATAAATTTTAAAGAAAAATATATTCAAGATTCAAAAAGTGGCAAAGAAACCTCTCGAACAGATTCTTGTTTTACCGTCCCATTCTTTGTTGTTGCTTATGAATGGCTTGAAGAATGTCTTCAGATCCTTTTTTACTTCTGATATTACTTCAACTAAACAATCTGTGTATCCAGTGGGTCAGGGCAACTGACGGCAAATGCTTAGTAGTCATCATCATCAGTCAATTCTATCATTACATGATGTGGCCTCTTTAAGTCGTGAACTCAGGTAAGTCTTTAGAAGAACTCTCCAGGTACAACGGTCTCGAGCAGTTCTCTGCCAGGTAGCACCAGCTATTCTCTTGATGTCGCTTAGTAGTAAACACCTTAAGTGCAGCTTTTCTCTTTGAAGTTCTCGAGAAAAGAGAAAAAAAAATGTTGCGAATCCAGATAGAGCTTCAAAGAATACATTCCTTAATGCCTTTACCAGATTGTTTTAGTTCTAGGTGTGGCTTGTGTGCATAGCAGTGCATAAATAAGGCTGACTGATATTTGACAAGAATAATCTGCTGTAGACTGTTACGTGCTCCAGTCATAACAAAACACCCATCGTACTTTTGAGCGACTAATTTGTCACTAAACTGGAATTCACTGATTAAACTAAAATCATGTCCAGACAGATAAACAGGAGAGCAATCGGTACTTACATCAATGAATCTAATAAATCTCTCCGGAATATCATCATTTGTAACATAATGAAGCAAAGAAGAAAGCTGAGGTGTTTAAGTCCATGGCCTCATTTTCTATCACAGCTACAAGTGGTGCTTCTTTGATCTTTTTTTTTTTTTTAACATAGCACTTTAATCAGTCATATACATTAACAGTATTAAATAGTCAGCTTTTCAGCTTCTTCTTCCGCTCCCAAAACGTCCTGTTGGACCTGGCTGCCCTTTGGTTGTCAGTAATGGTGTACTTCCTTCGTTCAAATGTTAAGAGTTTGAATCGTTGGTGTTTATTCCTTAGAATTGTCTTCTCGTCTCTGCCTTCAATTTGGAGCATTGATAAATTTATCATTCATGATCTCTGTGAACCAAGAGTTCTTTGATTTATTTTTCCAGAAGTACTAAATAACTACTTCACTAGGCGGGTTTCTGGCAGTCTGAATATATGACCAAAAAAGGCAATTCTTCTTTTCCGCATTGTATCTATTATTGATTCGCTTTCACGATATACCACTTCATTAGGTAATAATCTCCACTGGCCATCAACTTGGTGTTTCTTATTGATGATTGTCTTGATTATTCTTCTATCTACTTTCTGCAATTTATCCGTTGTTGATTTAGTGTTCAATTTGAAGAGTGTTTCACTAGCGTAAGTTGCTTTGGGTTTTACAACTGTACTGTATGTCAAAATTTAGCATTCTTGGAGAGAGATTTTTTTGTAAGTTGGCCAGGTGATTCGCTGTGCTGTTTTCAGTTTAGATGTTCTGCTGTCGATCAATGTTTTTTCTTTTGTGTTCCAAGTTATAATTTCCCCATTCACAACCTTAATTTGTTTGCTATTGTCGAGGTGAATGGCTGGTGTTTCAATTCTGAAGGTCGGCAACATTTCAGTCTTTTTCAAGCGAGATTTCTTCTCTTCTTTTATTTATTTAAAAAACATCTGAGACTGAATTGATTAACTCATTCTGGAAGTACCAAGGAAAGCACCAGATGTTTCCAAGTTGTTCCATAATTTTTCATCATATACAGCTCTGTAATGGAGCAGTTCAACAAAATTTCCTCCATTGATTGAGTCATGGTTTTCAGTATGGCTCCTAAAAGGCAGAGCTCTTGTTCCACCAGGAAACAAACAGCATCTATTACAGTAAACAACTAACAATATACCCATTTGTTTTAATTTTTCAATAGGTTTGTTCCAATTAATTTTGAAGGCAAGGCTTAGGGATTCCTCTATTCTAGTGCTACCGAACTTCAGTAAAGCTATTTTGGAATTAACATGGTCTACAGACTGTTCATGTCATTTCTGTAGTACATAATAACTGTTACCATCACAAATTTTCTTTGCTGTCCAAACATTCATGTCTGTTGAAAATAAAAGGAACACTACTACTTACAGCCACAAAGCCATGTATCATTTGTGTACCATGAATAATTAAAGTGATGCATTTTTGCCTCTGCCTTGGCTGATATACTAGGAATGGGTCTCCCATTGTCTATGATTTGTAATTAAGCAGCAAGAGTTAGGCTAGAGAATGAATGTGTTAAGTCCTCAATAACACAGCCGCATTCGTTCTCTACCATAGCTGAATCTCCCTTTAACATTCACAGCAAGCACAAGACACGCTCCTAACAATCACCAATGAACACTGCATATGATTATTAAGTTAGCCTCTCAACTGAGGCAAACACGTGACCCTAGTAGCCAGCATGGTCAGCTTTACCCCGTGTTTCCAAGTGCTTCGAATGCGTAAGCGTGCCCCGACTAAATTCAAGCTCCTCATGTTTGCCTCAGCGAAACGGCAAACAGTGCGCACAGTCAGCATATCTTCATCATTCGATAGATGTGAAGCTTTCATCACTTAAAGTGGTATTTATGTGGAAGAGAATGAAGTTTTATGGTTGCAATAATATAGTATATGGTATTAAATAAACAATTTATATGCCGTAATATTATGTAGTCATATTCGTTGACCTTTCATTTTAGATGGTGTTCGGCCGGCTAACATGGCAGACATAGACCGCTGTGCCTGCTTTTGACAAGACTGAAGAAGTAGTTCCTTCCTCATACTTGACTCCCATCAGAGGGCTTAGACTAATCAATGTAAAATTGAGGATTGTTTCGTGTGTTTCTACACTTCTTTGGAAACTAAACCGATCATCTCACAATTATATTTTCTTACTTTGTTCCATCCAGAACACATTTTGCAACTGGTCACTGATATTTTAACGTTAGAGGCTGATACGTGCTAAAACAACGGAGGGCCTACCAAACAGTTTTAATACAACACTTAAAATCTTCAAATGTAAGTCTAAATCGAGAAACTTTGTTATTGTTCAACAATTTTTAATCCTGAAATCAGTAATTTTTATATTTGCTAAAATTATAACTTTTATGTTCATGGCAGTTCTGAAACAGTATACAGGTATAATAAAACATATTACAAGGGCAAATCAAAAAGTAAGTTACACTAGCTCGCTGCAAGAGCACGCTATGTGTCGTGACCATGGCCAATGCAGAGCAAGCTCCAGTAACTGCTGACACGTCTGATAGGAAGTTTGGTGTGGTATCCCGTCATGTTGTGTGTGCAAAGTGGGCTAGTCTCAATGGTGCATTAACTGGAGTTTCACTCAAAAATTGGAGGTATGTGCAACAATCAGACTTCTATGGTCTAAACAACTGGATTGCATGGACATTTATTGTGAAATCACTGCTGTATATGGTGAGCGTGGAATTTTTCGTCCAGGTATTGTAAGGTGGTGACGCCGGATGCACGGATCTTGTGGACGAAAATCGCTAAGGCAGGCCCGCAACGTCCATTACCGTTGCAAATGTTGACAGTGTGGATGGGATCATTAGAGAGAATCGGCACATAACACTGAAGAAAATTGCCAGCATGCTGAACATTCTGTATCGCAGTGTGTTCTGTATTGTTCTGCAGCACCTTGGATTTCGTAAACTGTGTCAAAGATGGGTCCGTCGTCTGCTCACCGATGTTCACAAGGGACAATGTTTCCAATCATCAGTGGCATTTTTACAACGGTATTCTGTGGAGGGCAACGAGTTTCTGCGGCGAATCATAACAGGGGATGAAACGTGGGTCCACCACTTCACCCCGGAAACAAAGAGAACATCGATGGAATGGGTGTACACCACATCACCACCACAAAAGAAGGCCAAGGTCCAACCTTCAGCAGGAAAGGTAATGGCAACAGTGTTCTTTGACATGGAGAGTGTGCTGCACATGGAATTTATGCCGAAAGGCACAACAGTCAACTCAGTTTCATACTGTCAAACGTTGAAACGGTTGTGCAAGGCAATTACAGAAAAGTGGTGGAGAAAATTGACCACCAGTGTGATTTTGCTGCACGATAATGCAACACCTCACACGGCCCACTAAATGTCTGAACTGCTGCAGCAATTTACGTGGGAGATATGGCAACATCCTCCATACATTCCAGACTTAGCATCATGCGACTATCATGTGCTCAGTAAGCTGAAAAAGAATCTCGGTGCACGACAATTCTGAAATGAGGGGGAGGTAAAAGCAGCTGTCTCCAGGTGGTTACATAGTGCTGGAGGTGATTTTTACGCATCCAGGATTAAAAAGTTGGTCGACCGTTCCGAGAAATGTTTACAGTCTCTTGGGGACTATGTGGAGAAGTGAACTTACATTGTATGATGTCATAGCCGCGTTGCCTATGTAGGTGGTTTCATGAATGGCCTTAACTTGGAAGTGTAACTTATTCTTGATTTGCCCTCGTATTACTAGGTTGGCATTTATAATGATCTGCTATGGCAATGAATATTCTTTCTTATATTGATCGTCAATACTACAACCATGTCACCCCGGCCTATGACAAACTTAGCTGGTTAAGACTGAAAGAACACTGTAACCTTCATGCCTTATGCTTTCTTTGCCGTATTCTTACAATATCCTTTCCACCTTACATTAATTCTCAGTTTAAACGGTTGTCATCCGACCACAAAAATACTCGTTTCTACAGCATGAATGAGGAATAAGTTACCTAGCTTTGGAAGAGAAGCCGCACCAGCTACATTCAGGAAACATTGCCAATAACAACTGACATTTCTATATGACATAAACCAAAATTATACAAATTGTAATATTAGTCTCATATCAACACATTCTTATTTCCTTGTGTTGTAAATTGTTCGCAGCAGTAATTCTAAGTAGTTATTTTATTATTTATAGTTGCGAAGAAAAAAGGATTTAGTTGTTATAAGTTAATACTGTTTGAAGATCTTTTACTTCTTTTGATTATCAACATTGCCCATCACTTCATTACTACAGTATCATTATTTGTACTGGTATTCCATTAAATTAACAGTTGCAAGTAACTTTTATTTCTGATTATTTTTGTACATACACTGTATTACAAAATATGTTTAGATGGAAGAGAGGGTCAAATGGCCCTAATCTTGAGAGACAAAATACATTTAATCTAATCAAAATGTGTAGGTGAAAACAAGTATGATTCTATCCAAACAATCAGTTTATAATTAACTCAAGACATTTAACAATGGAAATTAAGGGAAAGGCACCATAAAGGTGTGGGGAAAAAATTAAAAATGGTGTTTCATAAATGTTTTTATGCTGCATTGACACAGATAGGTCTTATGGCAACAATAGGACAGGAAAGGGCTAGGAGTGTGAAGAAAGCGGCCGTCACCTTAATTAAATTGCCTGCTGTGAAAATAGGAAGCCTCAGAAAACCATCTTCAGGGCTGCCGGCAGTGGGGTTCAAACCCTCTATCTCCCGAATGCAAGCTGACAGCTATGTGACCAAACCAAGCAGCCACTTACTCTGCTTTCATAGAAAGGTTCTAGGAACATCTTCCATGATTACGTTATCAGAAGATGTGAATATTCCAAATAGAACTGAACTGAGAAAGTCTGACATCACAGAAGACTAGGTTTTGTTTCTGAAGTATGAATGATTTTCAGTTCAAATCTACTGACTTTCTCTTCTTTTTCTTTTTTCTTTTGTTTAGGGTTAAAATTAAAAACACGGAGAACTAAGCAAAACTACCAAAAGGATATCAGTCTTGAACATTCTTAACTGATGTTACCATTTGAACACTTTGAAGTATCACACATGGCTTAACAGAGAAACTATGGTACTTCCAGAACATTCAATGGGCAGCAAGTATTTTATAAGACTGGAGTTATAACTGTTATGAGAATCGCAATTAACTAGAGATATCAGCAGGTGGTATGGTACCCTGCAACCCTGAACTGACTCTTTGCTATGATTACGCACAATTCTAGCAAGTGGCAGGACACCGTTCAGAAATGCAGGCATCTGCACTGTGGTGGTATTGTTGTCTGGACCTTCTGCTCGTGACGACTGTTCACAATAATACACTGGATAAGCTTCCAGTTTTCTGTAACTATTTTTCCTAATTTCACACACTGCTCAATTTTCCCATCGATACTCTATCATTAACCAGACAACAATACTGCAGCAGTGCAGACATCTGCTTCACTAAGCGGCACTGTACCACTTGAAGAAAGTGTGTAAAATCGCAAAAAAGGGTCAGTTTAAGGTTACAGGTACTGTACCACCCGCTGACAGAGTACCTCTAGTTTATTCCAATTCTCACTATAAGTAAAACCTCAGTCTCCAAAATTTCTAGGCAAAGGTTATACTTATAAAGGAGAAAAGGATTGTAACGTATGTTAAAAATTATAAGTTAGCCGGAAGGAAAGTCATGAGACAGTCATAGGAACACAAGGAATTAAAGGAATTTTTAACATATTCCAGGATATTTCCTACATGGATAATAGACATTTCAATGTTGATATAACATTCACAGGAATTTGTTTCTTAATTAAGATGCAGCACGATTACCCAATGTCACAACATAGAGACATATACTGCAGACAATTATTTTTGTAAGGGAAGAGAAACACTTTTTTAAACTACGTAGAACACCCTATTTAAGCCACTCCTCACATTTCATATCCTCACTTTGCTCTTCATGTTGAACATAAGAAACACATGTTATAGAACAGCCTTGCTATAAAAAATGTACAAACATGATATGAATGTGACAAACAGCAAGTGACAAAAAAAAGCCACATCTGCTTGTCACCTTTCACAATACCTGCTTGATATATATACTGTACATATGATAAACTTACCAAGACCGAATGGCTTTGGAGGTGAAGAGATATGGTCTCCATCAGCAACTTTGGTGAAGCTAGGAGCAGTCGATGGTCTCCCTCTTCCTTCCCGCAGAGCTGAGGTCGTCTGCTCCAGATTAAGATCCGTTACACTCTCCGATCGGCACACTCCAGAATCGGAACCACCTTCCAGACGCATTATCTTCAAGACAAACAGAAGCATGTCAGTCACATTAACACAGGAAACATATAGAGTGCACTTGAATATTTGCAAACGAATGTGGCAGGGGCAGTGGTGGGATTAGAGTTCCTACTTAACATAATAAACCTCTTAACTGGGGAGTTTACACTGAGAAATGAACATTCATAGCAGGGAATATATTTTGACTGAAAATTAGTTAATCCTTCACATCCATTATCATGATGTGGGTGTCGAGTTATCTCGTCACGCCCATTACTCTTCTGTGAATGATGTACGAACTTGTTTATGCATTCATGCCTTCATGGAAGACAAGTTACCTAGTCCCGCCGTTTTGACATGAATATATCTTATGTCATCTGAATGTCGCCCCATGACGAAACAACAGGAGCAAATGTTAACAACCATGGAGATGAAGATGCTTCGATGGTCCATGGGGCTGACCCGATGTGACCACATAAGGAACACGGACGTCCGGCAAAGGTTTGGTGTCACGCCCATCATAGACAAAGTGAGGGAAGCCCGTCTCCGCTGGTACGGCCACGTCATGAGAAAACAGGACGACTCAGTTGCCAAAACAGCACTCCACATCAACCCAGAGGGAACAAGACCACGAGGAAGACCGGCAAAGAGATGGACTGACAACATCAGGGCAGACATGCACAGTGTTGGCTTAACACCAGAAGATGTCAACGACAGACAGAAATGGAGGAGATGTAGCAAAGCAGCAGACCCTGCAAGTCGGGATTAATGCTAAGAAAGAGAGAGAGATATCTTATGTCATCTGAAAATTTATGTTATGTAAGTTAGTAGCACAAACTATGTGACATATGGCCAGACAATGTTACCTAGCAACCGAGCAGGCTACATCTGATGACTGGTGATCATGTAAAATTAGCAGCCGTTGATGGATGGCCATGACCGAGGGGCATGTACATAGGACATATTTATGATCATTTGATTTCTGCACAGGGAAAAGTTGTTTGCTTTGATTTGCATTTGGTAATTCAAACCATATTTATAGTTCAGTTATCATGAGTTTCGACTTGACGTTTGAGCGCTGCCTTTTGTCGGAGGGTAAGTGAATTAATGAACAGCCAATCATAGGCAGCCGATCGCTCTGATAGAGCGCGTTAGGCCCCAGATCCGGTTAACAGTGTTGTCGATCTGTTGTTTACTGTAACCACGTGCTATCAGCTGTGTGTTGTATTGTGCTCCGTTCTTTTCGCGGTCTTTGTGTGTCTTTGTGCTAGGTTGTAGTTCATTTATATTTCGTAGTGTAGAGTTTATAAATGTATTGTTTAGTATTTTTAATAGTATAGTGTGTTACATTGTAGTGAATAGTGTGTAACAAGTGATCTATTTTATATAGTAGTTTAGTTTAATATTCCGTTTGGTAGTTATATAGTAGGTTAATTTTAGGCCCGTGTGTGAATTTGATTTACTGTCATGTCGACACCTACATCTAAGGATGAAGCTCCAAGAGAAGAAAGCCCTTCGGACGCGGTACTCCACTAAGGAAATTGTTTGTAATGTTAGGGAGTCATTCTTGACAAAGCACCAACAATGGCGGCTAGAAAGAATGAGTTGATTAAGTGGTTGAAGCAGTACAATATTTTGGTTTGCGATGACATGGGGAAGGGGGGATCTTATGCATCTCATTTCTGTTCGTGTTGTGTATCGTAAATCAGCTGTTTGTATTTGTAGCAGTTTGGGACCAATGTCTGACTTCCGGCTAACTGTCGCGTCAAAACTCATAAAAACGGAACTATAATTCAACATATTGCAACTACATTATAATGAGACTACATCTGACACTAAGCAACAATAAACAAAACTATGCCATTGTTGTAATAAAGTACATTACTTTTATTACAATATATGACTTTGTCTTGCAGCAATATATCAAGAAAACAATGTGAAATTAAAGTAAATGATTGTACTGTACATGAAGTTACAAAAAAATATTGAAAGACAATCTTCAAAATCATTTTTCTTCAATGATTCTCTGTTTACAATGGTACAGAAGCAAGCTCATTGTGAGTTTCACCACTTGTATCATCCTTGCTATCGAATTCATCATCTGAATCATTGAGATGAAGAATAGTTCCATCATCCAAACGAGCACGCATAGCAATTATGTATGGAAGAAAATACAATTAAATATTGGTATGCAGTGCAGCACAGTAAATCAGGAACCCATTGACACTACAAGGCGATCAGAAAACTAAGCTCAGCAACAAAAAGAGATGAGAAACATGCCTTGCCCTGCAAATAACAGTTTTCAAAGGATCTAGATGAGTTAAAAAGTTACCCGATTGAGTAACAACTACTGTCACACCCGGTTAAGAAGTAAAAAGAAGGAAGTTGAAGAGGGCCTATACCTCAAAGAGAGAGGGGATTAGCTAAAGAGGTACAAAATGAGAGACAAGTAAATCTTGCAAACCTGATACCATCAGGCCTGGAAGAGAACAAGAGTTGACAGAATGGGGTTGCAAAGGAAGAATGAAAAAGCGGAACTTGGCACAAAAGAATTTACAGAAAGAAAAAAAGCAATACTAGGATGGGATAGGGCCCTATAATACACGTCACATTTAATAAGTCATAAGCCCTTGGGGAGGTGGTAATTATTGTTTTGCCGGGCTGAGTGGCTCAGATGGTTGAGGTGCTGGCTTTTGCCGGGCTGAGTGGCTCAGACGATTGAGGCGCTGGCCTTCTGACCCCAACTTGGCAGGTTCGATCCTGGCTCAGTCCGGTGGTATTTGAAGGTGGTCAAATACGACAGCCTTATGTCGGTAGATTTACTGGCACGTAAAAGAACTCCTGCGGGACTAAATTCTGGCACCTCGGCGGCTCCAAAGACCGTAAAAGTAGTTAGTGGGACGTAAAGCAAATAACATTATTATTATTATTATTATTATTATTATTATTATTATTATTATTATTATTATTATTATTATTATTATTTTAAGGGGGAGTGTACCTAGACTAGCATCCCCTCTTAACACTAATCAGAAGAGATCCGACCCTTCGAAGAATGATGGTACTGGAAAAAGAAAAGGACAGATCACAAAGGGCATAAAATGAAATAGAATCTGCAGATCCCACAAATGCAGTATCATCAGAGTCAGAAGAGAACGAGAACTATCCAAACGAGATTAGATAGGAAAAAGTAAAGTGAGAAGCCAAAGTTCATTGTAACTTTAACAAGGTCCAAAACAGGGAGCCATAGAACAAGTATATTTGTGGTATGTACAGAGTGTTTCAAAATGAATATCAAGGTTTTAATGCTCTATAGTACTTACTACTGTATATTGAACTTACAATTATAAATACGAAAGAGCAACTCAAACAGTTTGTTCTAGAAGGGTTCGTTCCTGTACGCATGTACTGGTCCCTCTGTCTTCCGTTAGAAAGCGCTTTTGTATCTGTCTGCATGAACTGGTTCCTGTGTCTAGTAGAGCTAATAATAATAATATTAATAATAATGTTATTTGTTTTACGTCCCACTAACTACTTTTTAAGGTCTTCCGGAGACGCCGAGGTGCCGGAATTTAGTCCCGCAGGAGTTCTTTTACGTGCCAGTAAATCTACCGACACGGGGCTGTCGTATTTGAGCACCTTCAAATACCACCGGACTGAGCCAGGATCGAACCTGCCAAGTTGGGGTTAGAAGGCCAGCGCCTTAACCGTCTGAGCCACTCAGCCCGGCTCTAGTAGAGCTAGCAGCAAAGATGGCAACTGAGGAACAGGAAGCTTTGTGTGTTTTACAGTCTGAAAGGGCTGAATCTGTAGTTGCAGTGCAACGTGTGTTCCGAATTAAGTTCCATTGTAATCCTCCTAGTGATAGTAACATCTGTAGATGGAGTCATAAGTTTGAAGACACTGGCCGTCTTTGTCAAGAGAAGAGCATCGGATAACCAACAAAGGAAGCATGTTAATTTAAAGATAAAAATTTCATTATTCCGTATTGAAATTATTGATGTTAAAAATTAATTATTTGAAAAGGAGGTTCAACCTATTCAATACTTAAAAGAAAGAAATGCAGTAATCACATTCCTATTTAAATGGGACCGGTTTCGACCTTAGTCCAGGTCATCATCAGCCGTAAAAACATGTACAATGTTTATGAATATTGGAGGTCAGTTTCACACTCTGATAGGCACAAAGACACGACACCACATTCTGTCATGCACAAAGTCACAACACTATCAACTAATATACGAAGATCAAAAATAACTTGAAGTCGCAGACGAATAGATTTGTAGTAGAAAGCCGCCAGCTCCTGGTGATCAGCGCGGCACATTCAAGGTCATGTGCTGCGGTCGAACGCCAAAGTAGAGTGGAGAATGTTTTGAAGGTCCAGAATTTGTCACAGTTGCGGGAAGTTAAGTACGTATATAAAAATATACGACGCAAATCAGAATAATTGAATGAGTACTTGTACTCCTGCTAAGTTCTTGGAAAACAGTTGACTTGAAAAAACAATTGTAGAGAGAAGAAAAAAATGTAGTAAAAAGCGCAATATCGGAAAACAAATGAAAACTTATATGCACAGTGCGCTATTTTTTAAATGAAAAATTTTAGGTTATGATTGAAGTAGTCGAAGTTGGCGCAAGACAAGAGTTAAAATTTGAAAGAGGAGAACCGAAATGAAGGTCGTGGGTTTTTTTTTTTTTTTTAATAGAGAAGGAAGAATAAATTAAATGAGGAAGAGTGATGGTGAAATAAGAGAAAGAATAAAATAAATTGAAGTTAGATGGTAATGAGGAAGGATAAGATAGGGAAATGAAGGAGGGGTAGTTTAGGTGGGTTAGGAGGGTGGGTTACTGGAGGTAGAAAATGTGGGTGGGAACTATGTAAGGCATGGGAAATAGAATTGGGGTTTTGGAATTTGGAATTTTTGAGAAGAAGAATTAGGAAGTCAAAAAGGATATTGGGTTTTTCAGAAATGTCGTTTAAATTGAAATTAGGGTTGAAGTACTGGTCAAGGTGGATAAAGCAATTTTCAGTAATGTTTAAGAGGGGCCCTTTGTTATTGATTTTAAGTATATTTATGTCATTGTCAATACTGGTGAAACTATGCTTGGAGTCTTGTATGTGCTGTCCTATGGCAGAGAATCTGTTGTATTTAATGGCGTTGACATGTTCAGAGTACCTGATATTGAAGTTGCGGCCAGTTTGTCCGACGTAGGAGGAATTGCAGTTGTTGCATTTAAATCTATATACACCAGATTTAGAAAAAGCATTTGACTTATTTAGAGATTTAGAGTTGTGTAAGATATCAAGACTTCTATTGTTAGTTCTAAAAGAAATTTTCATATTATGTTTTTTTAAAAATATTAGTTATTTTATAAGCATCCTGAGTGAAAGTGAAGGTGGAAAAAGCAGTTGGTTTAATTGTGTCTTTAGATAAAGTGGTTTTTGGACGGTGTTTGAATTTGTTGATGATGCGGTTAAATCTGGTGTATACAGCACTGACGAAAGAAACTCTTCAAATTTGTGGAATGTTATTTAATTCCAATGTACGCACAAAACTTACATCATTTGATCTTCATTTTTTGGCAACAACGTCGACACTATTACTGGTCTAGTTATTTAACACTGGCTCAGTCCTGTGGTATTTGAAGGTGCTCAAATACGACAGCCTCATGTCGGTAGATTTACTGGCACGTAAAAGAACTCCTGCGCAGCTAAATTCCGGCACCTCAGCGTCTCCGAAGACTGTAAAAGCAGTTAGTGGGACGTAAAGCAAATAACATTATTATTAGCTACTAGCAGAAGTACCCGTTCTTCGTACGGGTTATCAGAAACTGGCTTTAGCTACTCATACTATCGGTGTGACTGACTTCTTTAGATATTTTTTTTTTTGCTAGGGGCTTTACGTCGCACCGACACAGATAGGTCTTATGGCGACAATGGGACAGGAAAAGCCTAGGAGTTGGAAGGAAGCGACCGTGGCCTTAATTAAGGTACAGCCCCAGCATTTGCCTGGTGTGAAAATGGGAAACGATGGAAAACCATCTTCAGGGCTGCCGATAGTGGGATTCGAACCTGCTATTTAGATATTTATATCACTGGTGTATTTACTTAAGTACGTAGAAATTATTTGTCATGTTTGGAATTATAGTGTAAGTATCTTCTTCTTCTTTTCTTCATGGGAGCCTCTAAATATTAGTTCTTAATTAGCGTCGACCTCTAGGTCCTAATGTAAGATTGGAAATTTTACGTTTTCGTATTAAAATTCCAAAAACCGCAGTCATTTTATTTGCGCATGTTACATTTAAATGGTTGGTATAATTTCCAACTCGTACTGACATGTGCAGCGAGCGCGCTTTCCAGATGACCTCATGATCACGAATAACCGTAATTTCTGAAGTTTTGATGATATTTCTTTTATCTTTCCAATTTGATCGGATTTGTGACGGGCAGAATTGAATATAATGCATTCAAGAACTTTTAAGAATCGATACTTACATTCAAAATCATGCTTTCGAGTTCAACATAATCTTTAAAAGGCGATGTAGGCCTAATTTGCGCGGTACGAGATTTCCAGAAACTGACTACGAACAGTATACCGGAGACCAAATTACAATGAAAGATTAAGAAATGAAGGGATTTCACCATCATTTTGGTTGCTTTTATATCTAATGTGCTTTATTTTATTAGATGAGAGAATTAAAAACTACTTGTGGTCGATTAACGTTAGGCTTGGCACTATTAGATTTTTCAAAGAGTTTGGCTAGCCTAATCAAATACAGTAGAGACATTACGCGACACTTACGAATTTAGCCGTGTTAAAATGGGAGACAATTCGACGTTGGCGCTCCTAGTGACTTGACCTGAAAAGTCGCGCTAAATTCAAATATATCAATGGAATTGCATATATGAAAATGGATAAATAAATTACGTCTAGAAAGAAAGTATTGTTGAGATATTAACTTCGAAGTTGCTAAAGTAATTATGGATAAATGAATGAAGAATTATTTAAAAGGTTATTATTTAAAGACTGAAATTAGACATATAAACAAGATGTGAAATGGACTGCTGTGAAATGAGTTGATCTTTCATTTATGCATTACTGTTTTTGCTTTAGCATTCCTGCCTGAACATTTACGGTTAGATTTGTCTTTTTCTCATTTAAAAAACATTGTGTCATCACATTAAGACACTTGTCAACAAAAATATCGTCACATTCCTTACACACATGATGCAATGAATTAATTTTTAAAAGCTGGACAATTTTCCTCTTAACATGAAGCCTACAAACAGAAAGAAAATGTATAAAATCCCGGCTTTAATCTGAGAAGAGGGATAAAAGAAAGAAAAGTATGAAAACGTTGTCGATAGTGATGCTTTGAGGAATATTTACGTACAAATAGAGTAAAAATGTAACATACCCTTGGCTGTATAACATATGAGTAACAACACAGTAAAGGTTTCCACCTATTCAATACAAAATATATTCACAATATTTTAAAATTACATGGAACTAGTTTCGACCCATCTAAGGGGTCATCATCAGCCACATCAAAGCAAAGATCACTCTTGACGAAATCCGAATCAAATCTAAAAATCAACTTTCTAGATTTAACCATCACTAGAAACTCAGATTCTTTCAGTTATAAAATATTCAGAAAACCAACTCAAACAGCCTCCACCATTCGCCAAGATTCAGTGCACCCCCAGTCCCACAAACGAGCCACATGTAACAGCCTAGTTCACCGAGCCTTCAGCATACCTATGTCCAAAAGAGATCTAAAGAACAAACTCAACACAATCCACGGAATCGCAAAATTCAACTGCTTCAGCAACCATTTTATAGAAAGGATAATCAATAAACATAAATATCGCCTAAAAACTACCCTCAAAAAAGAAACAACTAAACCTCTAACATTTCCACCTTCACGTTCAACAATGATATCTATAAGTTAACCAATATCTTTAAGAAACAAGGCATTAAAATAGCCTTCACAACCAACTATAAGAACATGAACATTTTACACAATACTTCACACATCAACAGGACCAGCAGTTTTTTAAAATCAGGAGTTTATAAGATCAAATGTAACACCTGTGGAAAAACCTACATCGGGCAAATCGGTAGAAACTTCAATATCAGATACCACAAGCACACTAACGCAATAAAATACAACAAGTTTTCAGCCATCGGCCAACACATGCAAGATTATAACCATAATTTCACCAATATCGAACAAGACATGGACATCCTCGTATTAGCAAACAAGGGCCCTTTACTCGACATAATGAAAATTACTACATACACCTAGACCAATACTTTAACACCAGTCACAATCTCAATGAAATCTCAGAGAAACCCAACATACTCTTCGATCTATTTATCACTTTCCTCAGAAACAATAATGCAGCCAACCAAAACTCGATCCTAAATTTAATCAAAGGTACTTTTCCGAGACAATTACCCTTTCTCCCGCACCCTTCAGCCCCTCCTTAAGCCCTCTTCCCCTCCTAAACCACCTCCACTCTTCCTAAGCCATATATAATTTTATATGTGTCATTTCACATTGCATTCTTCCTTATAAGGACTTACCGTTTTCCATGATTATATAATATTTACAACACTAAGCCCCCTTTTATACTTTGTTTCCAAACCTCTTATGTATATTCCTTGTATATTTATTAGCTGTTACTCACCTGTCCCATACTAACATCTCTTTTCATTTACCACATTCACTTGTTATTCCATAATAATCTTACTGTTAAAATTAACATGTTCTTAGGATTTCGTCAAGAGTGATCTTTGCTTTGATGTGGCTGATGATGACCCCTTAGATGGGTCGAAACTAGTTCCATGTAATTTTAAAATATTGTGAATATATTTTGTATTGAATAGGTGGAAACCTTTACTGTGTTGTTACTCATATGTTATTCTCAGTTCAATACGGACCTACAACATGAAATTTATAACCCTTGGCTGTATAGTCCAGGATTTTAAAGTCACTGGCCAGGAAATGATCTGAACAGATCTTATAATTTTTATATAAGCGTAACGTCCCTTCTTTCTTGTACACCTTATCCAATTCACTTCTGTGACATTTCAAAACCCACAGATCACACCTACAACAACACATCGGTATTGAAGGTTAACTGCTGCACTATACAATAAAATATGCGTATTATATTTTAAGCCAGTTAAAATATGGGCTGAGCAGGTCAGAAGATTATGAAATACTATAAAAATCTCTTTGTCACGGGAAGAATATATATGAAAACACAATATTACTTGCATTTTCTTATCAAGAGGGTAGCGAAAGAAAGACCGCGCATTCTTCTCTACTTCATAGTTACTGCAGCCAAACACAGCTCATACCTTTCCCCTCATGTTGAGAGAAGATATCAAGGAACGACACACGCTACTATTTAATTATGTCAACTCACTGAAAACGCATAAATAACACCAAAAACTTCACACACAAATACACGTGCTCTTATGACGGAATCAGTAGTTCTCAGGTCTACCCGCTAGGGAGAGGTCTAATAGCTGTCCCTCGATATCTCGCTGAGTGTCGCGTATTGTCTCTACTGTATTTGGCCTAATCAAAGTTGCTGAACTGAAAGAAGTTTTCACAGGAAACTGACGAAGATTCCCCTGAAAAATTGAATATAAAGTATCGACATTTTGAACTCGCGTACCGGTAATTAATGCGGTTTCGTGGTCTAACATGCCTGCCTCTCATCCAGAAGGCCCGGGGTCGATTGCGACCAGGTCAGGTAATTTTACCTGGATATGTCTGGTTCCAGGTCCACTCAGCCTACGTGATTTCCTTTAATTGTGGATCTATCTAATGGTGAGATGGCGACCCCAATCTAGAGAGCCAGGAATATCGGCCGAGAGGATTCGTCGCACTGACCACGCGCACTTTGTAATCTGCAGGCCTTCAAGCTGAGCAGCGGTCGCTTGGCAGGCAAAGTCCCACTGGGGCTGTAGTTTGGTTTGGTTTGGTTTAGGAGTTTTAGTAAGATTATAATTATACATATTTTATTTTTGTGATGTTTAGCCAAATTGTTGATGATTTACATTCATTCCCGGATTTTCTGTTTTCCCGTGTTGTACGTTTTATTTTCATGGTCCCTCAATAAACAGAGAATCGAGGTTTCACTGTAGTGCCTAATCAACTGCTAGATACATGATATTATGCTAAGAGGGAAATTTAAAGTTTAAAACATGCACCACTTACATGCGAGAAGTTAGGTACACTGGCCGTCTTCCTCATAGGTTTCTGACCCTGCGCCTGCAACAGTTCTTTCACAGCCACGTTCTGCCTCAGTCTGTCTAGGGTAAGAATACTCTCCACAGCACTAACTCCTCGAGTGTACTTCTCTGGAAAAAAAAAAAAAGATATAAACACTTGATGTCCTAGTCTTCAGAACAAAACAGGAATTACCCATGTATAAATTATAGAACTTCCCAGGTTACCACGCCAAAGACGACTCGCCTGGAATGGACACATGCTACAACAAGGAGGATTGTTACAGGATATTACTGAAGGCAGACTGAAGGGGAAAAAAAACAGTAAGAAAGACCACATCCCAACTTATAGACCAACTAAAGCAAGAAGTGGGATTTCACATATTTGGTCATCTAAAGAAGAGGGCTCTCTGCTGTGAGAGCTGGAGAGCGATCATCTGAGGAGCAAACCAGCCAGGTGGCCTATTTACATATTTTACATGTTTTGTTTATCTGTATGTACATTTTAAACTTCATTAGGGTAAATAATAATTGTCTAAATATCAAAACTGCTCCACCTGAAATTACCAATGATATGAATAAAATTGCAAGAATGTAAATACTTAGGTGAATGGCTCACTGAAGATGGCAGTGAACATAAATCAATAGCTTCAAGAATTCAGAAAATGGGAATTGCTTTTCAACACACAAAGAATGTTCATAACAAACGTGTTTGTCCTGGAACAGTAAAATTCATCATTACTTAACAGTGATCAAACCTGAAGCTCTTTATGCTTCAGAAACACTGAATTTACCGTATTTACCCAAATAATCTCTGCACCCTCATTTTAGGAAGGCTCATTTTGAAAAAATGAAATGAACTAAAATTCCTTCCATCGAAAGAGTAACGTAGGCATAAACAAATATTTCATATCACTCCGCGAGGTCCACATGGTCTTCACGCAAATATCACCGCTATGAAATATATATTCCATGAAAATGAGCAAGTAAGCCTACTTACGTGACAGGTATTTCATTAATCTGGAATTGCAATAGGCTCGATTCCCTGTAGATGGGAAGATTCGTAGTCTCTTGCATCACTAGAATCCTCTCCTAAATTACTTACAAGTTCGTCACACTTCACGTCTAAAACACTTCTCACACGTGGTCTCTTTTTATTGGACAGTACCATGACTGGTGGTGGATAATTCTTTTCAAGCAATGTAAACATTTGAAATAGACACACCGGCGAAATCTGATGTTAGTTTTGCGATACAGTAAAACCTCATTAATTCAAAGACTTTTTAATACAGAAATCGGACTTCCAATTACTGATTTCTAATTAACAGTCATCTTGTAATTCAGAAATGCCAACCCTTGCCAGTTTTCACGGATTCTGCTTTTCCGTGTACTGCCTGCTACATGATATTGTGGCGTTCCTTAAAACGCTGAATACAAAAGAATTACGATTTCACTCTATTTTCAACTATGAAACACACTATAGACACACCGAAATGAATGAAAGTGCAGAAAGCTACCCCTGCACGTTCCGGAAGACGCGTTCTATCGTAACGCAGAGAAAATTTGAATTTAAATTACTCTGTAAAATATGGTACTATTTTTTAAAAATGTAAAGTCAGTTTAGAATTAAAAGTCTGAATTGTTTTCCGTTTAAATATGACATATGGGGACAGTTTTCTTCCATCTATGGTTGCATAAAGCATAACTGTACACTCAGATTTGAAAACTAGGTAAGCCAGGAGTGTGTTGCCAACTTTGATGCAAATAAAACCCGCATCCCAATTTCGTGCCTCAATTCTTTTTTTTAAATATGCGGGGATTATTCGCGTAAATACGGTACATCATAAAAATTTAAAGGAACAATTAGAGATTAATGAAAGGAAAATAGTGAGAAAATTCTTATGGCCAAGGATTAAAAGTGGAATACATTACCTCAAACCCAACTCAGAAATATATTTTAAAATATATAAACTTACTGATACAATGAAACTGCAACAAATTCAATTTATAAGCCATTTGGAAAGAATGAATAACAACAGACTTACTTATCAAATACAAGAAATGTTTGTAAATTGGTCAAAATAGTATAAACAAGTAGAGAAAGACCTCTCTGAATTAAATAAATAAATAAATAAATTAGAATCACCAAATCTGCAGCACAGAAATGCAATCAGGAAAATTGTTCATACAAGGAGACTTGAGGAAGACACAAGAAACCAACACGACGTACTTAGTCGGAGGAACAGAAATTACAACAATCGATGAAAATTAAGAACTATCGGGCAAATGCTGATACCGCATGGTCCTAAGTGACCCACCCATCCGCAAAGAACAAGAATAAGAACAACAAGAAGAAGAACAGTAGTCAATAACTGTAGAATAAAACAGTAATTAACCAAGTGAGTTCGCCGTGCAGTTCGGGGTGTACAGCTGTGAGCTTGCATAATAAATAATAAATAAATAATAATTGTCTATTACCGTAAAATAAATAGTCAAAATGAACACACTGCAAACAGACATGCAATATTAATAAGACATTAATGTCCAAGCTTAATCCTTTCTCGTTTCCACGTCTGTACCTACTTATTGTTATGAAATGATGTCTTGATGAGAACTATTTATTTTTAACATTTGTTTAGGTTTCTGGCGATGCAAGGATAGGAAAGGGCCTTAGTTAAGTACAGACTGGTATGAAAATGGAAAACGACGGAAAACCATCTTCAGGGCTGCCAACAGTGGGATTCAAATCCATCATCTCCCAAATGCTAGAACACAACTATGTAACCCCAAATGCATGGCTAACAGCTTGGTAAAGAAAATATCATCATCTACTGCATACTGGATTTGAAACGATGCAAGAATGGCCTAAGGAAAAGAATCAACAAATTTCATACCTATAAGAATTTAACTTACATAAAGAATAAGGACTAATATCATCATCATCATCATCATCATCATCATCATCATCATCATCATCATCATTTTCCAGCTCCAGTTTCACGGGTGTGGTACACAAGCACTAGTCACTTCTTCCTGTTAAAGTATACTTTCTGTTCCTCTATGTCCTCCCACTTGGCATTGCTCTTGCTAATAATTCTAATTTTGTGTGGCTATTTCTAGCCGAGTGCAGCCCATGTAAGGCAGACCCTCCGATGAGGGTGGGCAGCATCTGCCATGTGCAGGTAACTGCGTGTTACTGTGGTGGAGGATAGTCTTATGTGTACCGGGCGAGTTGGCCGTGCGCGTAGAGGCGCGCGGCTGTGAGCTTGCATCCGGGAGATAGTAGGTTCGAATCCCACTATCGGCAGCCCTGAAAATGGTTTTCCGTGGTTTCCCATTTTCACACCAGGCAAATGCTGGGGCTGTACCTTAATTAAGGCCACGGCCGCTTCCTTCCAACTCCTAGGCCTTTCCTATCCCATCGTCGCCATAAGACCTATCTGTGTCGGCGCGACGTAAAGCCCCTAGCAAAAAAAAAAAAAAAGTCTTATGTGTGGTGTGCAAGTTGCAGGGATGTTGGGGACAGCACAATCACTCAGTCCCTGGGCCATTGGAATTAACCAGTGAAGGTTAAAATCCCCGACCCGGCCAGGAATTGAACCTTGGACCCTCTGAACCGAAGGCCAGAACCCTGACCTTTGGACATTGCTCTTGCTGACCATCGATTTCACTGTGTCTATCCATCTACTCCTTGGCCTCCCAACTGGTCTCTTCCCTTTCACTTCTCTGTCAAAGTAATTCCTTGCTGTTCTCGTTCCGTCCATCCTCAGCCTCATAGCATGTCCAAACCACCGTAGCCTGCATCTTCCTAAAAGCTCAGTAACAGGTATTTAGACGCCAGCCTCCTTCCTGTTTGCTTCATTTCTAATCTAATTTATGCACTTGAATTAAAGAACTGAAAAATTCTTCTACTTACCAATGTATGTCTCTCCATCGCAGAGGGAACTGTCTTCACCTGACGCAGCAATTTGAGCCAATGATTCACGATCCTCTAATTCTTCACTTGCCTATAAAATGGAATATACAAGTGAACAAGAGAATTTAACCTATGAACAGGGAGTAACTGCCAAATAATTAGTTTCCTACTCACTTTTGGAATGTTGGAAACAACCTCATACGTTACACCGCTCTGAGTAAGACAATCTGAACGAACAATCTTTTTCCGAATCCTGTCCGTGATACTTTGTCTTTTATATATATTGAGAGTCAATCGTTTTCTAAGGACGAGATCCATCGTAGCTGGGTGAGACAGTCGTACAGTGGTCTTCAAAATGAGGTAAACTCGTTCATTGGCTGAAAGAGAACATAAACATGAAAAGAAAAGAAACATGAAATATAAAGTCACCGTTTTTTACCACCAACTGTTTGCGAAAAGAACCTTGAGATCACAGTTCCAAAACATATGAGGAGGCACTTTGTTATAGTACAATTGAATACAGGGCTTCTGAACCTGTGATGTTAGAATGTAGCAAACTAAATAAACCTTTCTCTCATTCTCATTTCTATCAAGCCATCTAATATCTCTCTCTTTCTACTCAGGACAGACAACTGTTCTGCAATGGAATAATTTGTTTCACCTGCAATTACAGAAAAACCTTTGTCGTTTCTTGCTTTGCTTGCACTAAATCACCCATGTGTAATCTCTGTATCACTTTCTGATGACGAGCTGTCAACCACACTTAAATTATTATTATTTTATAGCATATTAGACCTCTTTTCCCCCCCACTTTTACAGCCAAAAATAAAAATAAAGTGGGGTCCAATATGCGATAACTTCAAATTTTGTGCAGTGGACACATGACTTCTAGGCTATAAAGAGCTATAAATTGTACATGTAAACATTCTACCTTATTTTTTAACAAACTTATGAATGTATTTGAGTTATACTGGCCATTTTTGTTGGAAGGCAGCATTTCTAATTTACAGTAGTTAGTTTTAGTTACTCATGTCACGTCATTCATTTCATCTCATTAATTCCTCTGATGAGATTGACATCAGGAAGGGCATACAGACGTAAAAATTCGCTACGAAGATTTGTCTCACTTCACAGTCGAACCCGTAGAGAAAAGGGATAAGGGTATCACATTATGATATTATGCAATATTGCCATAAAAGAACTTAATGGCCAGTCATTTGTCTCTGTCAGTTGAGCAGTAAGCCTACCACACAGTAAACCTGATCACTGCTTTCATTTGAATTATAGTCTTGCGCCACCAACTTCCCTGCTTCCAGCGTTTGTCATTCCAAATGACGTCATTTTCACTCCCATCTCATCAGCCATTCACTGCAATCGAGAATTTGAGAGCATTCGGAGTTCTGGTTTTTTTTTTTTTTTTTTCCTTTAACCTTTCAAAAATAGTTTTGTGCCCAACTATAGAGTCCAAACAGTGTGAATCTATTCTCAAGTGGTTTCTAGAGATGGTCTCTGATATTCCCAGCTGGTGTATATGTAGCAGAATCCACTCCTTCCAAATAAAGCTGTGTTGTACAAAGTGTGCCAAATCACCAGCTGATAGCTAATGTACGTTATAAGATGTACTTCCGAATGTAATACATAGTGACTGGAAGCATTCTTTTGATAACTGTGGCTGTTGAAAGCCAGACTTATTTTTAAGTATATTTCATGCTTGTTCTGTACATTTATCACACCAGGATTTACCTATACAGCTGTAAATGAGATAAGAGAGACCGCATTGTTAGGTTAGGTATGATGCTATTGCCCAGATAGTGCCAAAAGTTCCATGACAGAAAGAATAAAAATAAATAACAGGAAAATTTGCCGCATTTATGGATATCTACAGGTGTGGCAGTAATGAGTTTTATTACCAACATGTTTATTTCGTACGTATGTTCGTTGTCTCCATTTTTTATTAACGCACAGTGCAGTATGTTTTGTTTGGCATCCCCGAAACTCGTGAAAGTAGTTAGTAGGGACGTAAAATCAATATTATTATTATTTATTAGGTATGTTGCCAAGTAAAACAATCGTTATGAACAGATTGTTTTTTATCACATTTTAAACCTACTTCCCTCCAAAAATTATGTATATTGGCCCGAGGTACAAGATATTACACAATTACTTTGTTAATGATCTTGCCTGCTATATAAATAGCAACAACCGTGAATATTGCTCAACTAAAATAAACTCGTTTCCTCATCCCGAGGTGGTACAGCTCTTTTTAGGCACGCCCCCAATGGACAGAAGCATCATGCTGCATATCAACTTTCCTGCCATTCTTAAATATCTGGCAGTATGGTACAGGGAATCAAACTCAGGCCCCCAAGAACAGCAGCTAATTGTATTAACCATTCCACTGGCGGACATTCTTAACTACAAAAAACAGACATTATAGCATGAATGATATGTGTTTGCATTGCATGGGTCGGACACAAAACTATTCACCTTTTTGTGTGACATCATCAGAGCTGTAGTAGGCCTACACAATGGAGGTGGACATTTCTTAACTACAAAACATAGATGCACCGCATGACTTTGACATGTGTTTGCATTGCACGAGTCATATAGATGAAACTATTCACAAATTTGTGCAATGTCATCAGAGATGTAGTGGGGCTTGTACCAGCTTTGAAGCGGAATCATCGTTCTTTGCTGACAAATAACATTGGGGGGGATCTTGTATGCGAGATTTACTTTTTTTTTTTTTTTCATTTTCTTTGTCTCAAAGAGCGGGGGGACAGGGGGTTCTAATACACGAGTAAATATGAGAGTTATCACGTTTAGTTGTTATTGATTTCTGCAGAATTTTCCACCTAAGACTTCAAAGAATACCAAAAGAAGAAAAAATCCAGATATGTCTGTTCTAAAGTCAGTTTAGTTCATGCTACTCTTGCTTCAGTCATTAGTCTGTAAATTAGTTTAATATAGCTGTCCATGCTACCCTATGTAGGCTAAGTGCTTCATAAACACATAATTTCTACATTCCTCATCTACTCCTATGATTCTTACCTCCTATACCTCCCCCAAAAACCACTTGAATGAGAATGAGTCCTGGTTATATCAAATTTGCCCTAGTAATAGGGTAGTCAGATTATGTGCTTTCCTCTCATCAGCTTGACTCGTTATCTCTTCATTTCTGATCAAATCTGTCCAACTCACCAGGACACTGTATTTCAAAGGCTTATTTCCTCTTTTTTATTCTGGACCACCAATTCCATGCAGTACTAGGCTCCACATAAAAGTTTTCAGAAACCTCTTGCCAATGGGCAGATCTATATTTGGTTCATAGCAACTCAAATCTTTAATGACACTGTTACATTATGGTAACACTATATTAGTAAATGCAATAACTTACCGTCAGTGACCTTGTTAAGATAATTGCTATCATGAATGGAGGAATCCCAAGCCGCTACAGCACAGACATCCTTTTCTTCATGTTTAATTATAGGTAGGTTATAAAACCTGTTCCCATGCTCCTTGGGTAGGATAGAATTCACACCAGTTATTGACACCTCATCCCCAGATTGGTGAGTCGACAGGTCATCCGCTACACAAAAGACAACAAGTTAGAATTTTATTTTAACCAAAAGTTTCAGTAAGGTACATACTTAAGCTCAGTATCTACATAAAATATTGAAATGAAAACAATCTGTATCAGAAATCAAGCTTAAAAAACAATAAAGTTTGTAGTTTTATGCGATTATGGGTACCATAATTAAAGAAACAATTCTGTATTTATAGAGCAGGGAATTTAAAATGGATAATGATTTCACTTTCTGGAAATCAATGCAAGAAAAAGTAAATGAATATACCCTAACTCAATGGCATATACTGACGGTTCCCACTTATAGTTATGAATTTCATTGGGTTCCGTACTGAAGTGGGATTACAGTAAATTAAAATTCTTTCAAGGTCCACCTATTCAATACAATGACATTTTATTGTGATTGAATCACATGTCAAATGCTACTAGTTTCAGCATCTGTGTGCCATCATCAGCCGTAAGAACAAATTAAACAATTATATACATATGCCTAAAACATCTAAAACACATTTTAACACATTCTAAAATACATTATACGTTATATACGTATATACTGCACGTTTGTGCATTAGGGGATGTATGGAATCTTCGTGGATCGTGTTAGCAGTATGTGTATGTTTCCTGTAGATTTTGCAAGACAGACCAGAGATAAGTTAAAATTATGTTACAATTGATTGCTGTAATATAAAATTCTTAAAATTCCAGCAATTCGTTATATAGTCCAGTCTGTGTACATCTGGGATAAGTGAATTTGTGATGTTTTTTGCTGTCTATATGGGTGAAACTTGTTCACTTGATACTAGGTGGTTCCAGTTTTGAATAAAATTCTTACATTGTGCTTCTGGAAAAGGTTGGTGATTTTGTGGACGTCGTTATTGTGTAAGTGAAGGTGGTTGAAATAGGAGCTGCTTCTTTTTCTCTTATAAGTGTGGTTTTAGGCCGGTGCCTATATTTGTTGATTATTTGTTCTATAAACGGCCTGTTGTACGCATTGAACTTGGCAATTGCCCTTATGGTGGGTGTTAAGTTCATTATTAAGATCTTTCTTTGTCATGTGTATGGCAAAAGCTCGATAGACCATGCTATTATATACTGCACGTTTGTGCATTAGGGGATGTATGGAATCTTTGTGGATCGTGTTAGCAGTTTGTGTATGCTTCCTGTAGATTTTGCAAGACAGACCCGAGATATTTCTGATAATGTCTCTATCTAGAAAATTGATTGTTTCATTGATTTCTGACTAGTGTGAATTTAATGTATGGGTCAATACTATTCAAGTCTTGAAGAGTGGAGTCAATGTTCTTGATTAATTCATCCATAATGATAAATGTGTCGTCTAGTCCATATGAGAATATTTGAAAAGTTGTTATTGTTGATTTTCGTGTGTTCTAAGTTATCTAAATAGATATTTGCCAAAATTCCTGAAGAAGGTGATCTCATCGCCAGTCCATTCACTTGATAGATAATTCTGTCGAAAACAAAGAAGTTATTGTTGATGACCAGTTTTAGAAATTGAATGAAATCTTGTATTTCTAGTTTACTGAGAGAACTGTATTTACTTAAATTATTTTCAATGATTTTTGGAAGTTTAGAAATTGGTATGCTCAGATACATATTTTCTATGTCAAAGGAGTGGAGGGAGTGGTTAGGTTGTAGGTTAAATGCCTTTAATTTCTCAATCAGTTCGGTAGTGTTTTTAATGGATTTATTGGAGAGAAAGAGATAATTCTTGGTTAGGAAACTTTGAATGAATTGGGATGCTTTGTAGAGTGGACTGGATCTATAGTTGATAATGGGTTGGATAGGAATATTAGGTTTGTGAATTTTTGGAAGGGCTTTAACTGTAGGAAGGCCTGGATTCATGGTTACTAGTTTAGATTTTTCATGGTCTGTAAAAAGAAATGATAAGTTCTTTAAAGTTTGTTTTAGTTGTTTCTGGATATTTTGGGTAGGGTCTTTCTTGATTATTTTAAATGTGTTGTTATTGAAAAATTCTTTAGTTTCGGATACATAATCAGTTTTATTCATTAAGACAGTAGCTTTATCTTTATCTGCCTTTGTGATTATTAAGTCATTATGTTTTCTTTTCTTTTTAAGTTCTATGATTTCTTTGTGTTCAGAGATAAAATTGTTGTCAACTGAGTTAGTGGAAATGGTTTTTCTGCTAATGTTTTTAGCTGTGCCCATCTTATCTAGTTTTCTTTTTATTTCAAAGCTAATCGTGTCTTGTTTCTCTAAAGGCATTTTATTTATTGTGGCTTCTGATTCTATAATCATGTTAGTCATTATATTTATTTTATTCATGTTAGGCCAGTTTTGGTTCGGGACTTTTGATAGGATGGCGATTTCTTCTTTATTAAGGTTTACATTGGAAAGGTTAACCACAGGGGGATGAAATTTCTTGATTATGTTTTTGGTCAAATTGGTTTCTTTGGGTTGATTTTCAAGTGAAAACTTGCTTATTCTTTTTCACAGTGTTTAATTTTCTATCTAAAGTAAGCTGTTTTTGGGAAAGAATATCAAACAATTTGTTATCAATTTGATTTTGAAATATGTTCCATTGTGCTCTAGAAAGCAGCTGAGCTGCTTCAAGGTGAGTTTCATACAATTTGTTATTTAAGAAGAATTTTTTCTTATGTAAAAAACAAATTTTGTTTCTCAGCCAAATTTTGTTTGTTTCTTGCTGAGTTTTTATCAAATGTGGTGCATAACGATGTTTTTTAATAGTTCCTTTCAAAAAATTAGGTGTTAAATCACGTGTAATACATTGCTTCAGGAAATTGATATCTTTGCCTAATTTGGCAACTTTAATTTTTAAGCCCATATACTGACAGGCCTTTCTCTTTGCCTGGTAGGCCGTTTCACTAATAGTTATGAATTTCATTGGGTTCCGTATTGAAGTGGGATTACAGTAACTTAAATTTTTTTTTTTGGTTGCTATTGGCTTTACGTCGCACCGACACAGATAGGTCTTATGGAGACAATGGGGTAGGAAAGGCCTAGGAATGGAAAATTCTAAATTCCCATGGAGGGAATTAGATATTTTTCACCAATAGAGCATGTCAAAAACATATCAGATGTAAGGCTTTTCAGGCGTTTGCTCTATTAACCAGCGTTTCGTCTTAGGTCTGACACTAGACTAGGAGTCGGAAGGAAGCGGCCGTGGCCTTAATTAAGGTACAGCCCCAGCATTTGCCTAGTGTGAAAATGGAAAACCATGGAAAACCATGGAAAACCATCTTCAGTGCTGCCAACAGTGGGATTCGAACCCACTATCTCCCAGATGCAAGCTCACAGCCGCGTGCCTCTAACCGCACGGCCAACTCGCCCAGTAATTAAATTTCTCTCAAGGTCCACCTTTTCAATAAAATGACATTTTATTGTGATTGAATCACATGTCAAATGCTACTAGTTTTAGCATCTATGTGCCATCATCAGCCGTAAGTACAAATTAAACAATTATATACATATGCCTAAAACATCTATAACACATTTTAACACATTCTAAAATACATTTCTGTAATGATGCATGAGATAAGTTAAAATTATATTACAATTGATTGCTGTAATATAAAATTCTTAAAATTCCGGCATTTCGTTATATAGTCCAGTCTGTGTACATCCGGGATAAGTGAATTTGTGCTGTTTTTTGCTGTCTATATGGGTGACACTTGTTCACTTGATACTAGGTGGTTCCAGGGAAGTTTATAGAACAAATAATCAACAAATATAGACACCGGCCTAAAACCACACTTATAAAAGAAAAAGAAAAGGCTCCTATTTCAACCACCTTCACTTACAATAATGACATCCACAAAATCAACAACCTTTTTCTGGAAACACAATGTAAGAATTTTATTCAAAACTAACAATAGAACCTCCAAAATTTTACACAACTCTGCATCAATCAATACCCCCAATATTTACTCCACATCTGGAATATACAGACTAAAATGTAATGAATGCAACAGTTCTTACGTGGGTCAAACACGACGTAACTTTATGACTAGATATTCAGAACATGTCAACCCGATGAGGCACAATAAGTTTTCCGCCATGGGTCAACATATGCATGACACTAATCACAAATTTACTGACATCGAACAAGATATGGAAGTTCTTCAAACAGCAAATAAGGGACCCATCATGAATATTATTGAAAGTTGTTACATTAACTGTGATCAATACTTCAACCCCAATTATAATTTAAACGAAATTTATGAGAAACCCAATATCGTTTTTGATCTTTTAATCAATTGGCTTAAAAATACCAAATGATCGAAAAACAGTTCAATTTTCCAAATAATCCGTAACGTCAATTACCCCCACTACCCCATCCTCCCGCCACGCCTTAGTTCCATTCCCCCCCACAGGTGCCTGCCTCCTTCCTTCCCCTCACCTCCTTTACCGCTGCCTACTTTAGCTATTACACACACATCGTCCGGCTCCGTCTGTGTAACAAACACGTTCAACATGCTGTTCAAGGTGAGTCAATCATCATTTAATGATTCTAGTAACTTCCATACATTGCTTCCATTGTCTAACTTGGCTAATTTCTTCCTCAGGTTTAAATTGAAGTGGGAATTCATCTCTGTTTATATCACGATCTTACATGATCAAATTAAACTTCCCTGGAACCACCTAGTATCAAGTGAACAAGTGTCGCCCATATAGACAGCAAAAAACAGCACAAATTCACTTATCCCGGATGTACACAGACTTGACTATATAACAAATTGCCGAAATTTTAAGAATTTTATATTACAGCAATCAATTGTAATATAATTTTAACTTATCTCATGCATCATTACAGAAATGTATTTTAGAATGTGTTAAAATGTGTTTTAGATGTTTTAGGCATATGTATATAATTGTTTAATTTGTACTTACGGCTGATGATGGCACATAGATGCTGAAACTAATACCATTTGACACGTGATTCAATCACAATAAAATGTCATTTTATTGAATAGGTGGACCTTGAAAGAATTTTAGTTTACTGACAGCTCCCAGCCATGCGATTGTTCGGGGAACGTAACGTAGCTTGACGGCTCACAGTCATGGAGCCAAGCAAGAGTAGCTTAGCGCACATATTTCAGATGTTCACCGAGACATGGCACTGACACATTATATACTGTCGGAAAGTGGACGAGTTGCTCTTTCTTGCAATAGCAATTACGTTTGATTATCTCAAACAGTTTGCTTTACTATCGACCTTGAAAAGACATAGCATGGCGGCTTGCCACCGTGGAGCCGAGCATGAGTATATTTAAGCGCGTATTTCAGACATGTAAGAGAGTCATATATGAAACTTATTACGTACCAATCCTGACCTATGGTTGCGAAACATGGACCATGAGAAACAAAGATGTTAGTAAAATCCAGGCAGCAGAAATGAAATTTGTCCGTAGTATGATCAGCAAAATACAGAGGGACAGAGTCCGTAATGAGGAAATCCGCAAGCAGGCTCAAGTTGTAAGACAGCAGGACAAAATAACAGTGCAGCGACTAAGATGGTATGGACATATATGGTGATAACAGATTACCATAAAAAATGTACGATCTAAAACTTGAAGACAAAAGACCAAGAGGGCAACCAAGACTCAGGTACAAGGACATGGTGAAGATTAACATTCAACAGAGAGGACATACTTTGGAAAGCATTGAAGAAGGAGAGAAGCTCAGGGACCGCAACTGGTGGAGAAGCCTCGTTTGCCGACCCATCGCTTAAGATGGAACGATGTGGGATATGTATGTATGTATGTATGTATGTATGTATGTATGTATGTATGTATGTATGTATGTATGTATGTATGTATTTCAGACATTCATCAAGTGATGGAACTATCATGTTATATACTGTTAGAAAGAGGAGAGTCGCTCTTTCTCACAATGATAATTGCGTTTAATAACTCAGACAGTTCGCATTATAATTGATCTTGAAATATTACTCCCCGTGGTGTCTGTCCCTATCCAAGGTGAGTAGATGAGTAGCCTGACGCGTAGAAGGGAGTTGTAAGCTAGCAGTGATATATCGGATATTGACAGAAGTGATAACGAAAGGGAGTCAGAAACTTCAGATTTTGAAGAATTATTTAGTGCCAGTGGTGACAGTAACAGTGGCGGATCGGAGAAAAGTGAAAGCGAATCAGAAAATTCTGATGGTGGTAGTGATGTCTCTAATGTTAAAGTGTTGGGTGCTAGAAGCGCTAAATAGATGAAAAATGAAAACTACTGAAATGCCAAAATCCAAATACAGTAGAAGTCCGTTATAGCGAGAATTCATAACAGCGAGAAATTTACTCGCTATAGCGGATTGTCGTTATATCCGATTTTTGTATAAAAGTCGGAAAAAATCCATACACATTAAAATTTAGTATGTAATGGCAATCAGTTTGTTCAAAACTTGTGTTTACACAGATGATACACACTACGGCTTACTTGTTATTTTTCGAAATCCAATACTACATGAGTGTATGTTTAATTTCATTCTGAAAAAAAAATATAGTATCGTATTTCTACAAATCCAAGACGAACCCCACTTTTTCCTTCAAAAAATTAAAATCAGGCTCGAAAAGTATTTTGTAAAATCATATGAATGCCTTTGCTGTTCAGTAGGCCTACGCATTTCAGACTATTTTTAGACGCCGAACATTGGCTTTCGTCATGCCGCATTTTTTTGCGGCTGCACAAATTATTCTTTATTTCCGCGGGTTTAACGACCACTAACTTATAATTGGCATAATAATACCGAAGAGAACCCATTGAAAATTTGCCAGCAATACCTATTCCATGCGGCTCTACTATATGATGATCCATCAGGAAATTATTCTTGCTGTCTATAAAACTGTTACTTTTACTCAGCGTCAGATATAGCCGGCTACCGCTGCACGCACGTCTCGCTTGCCGCCTAGCGATGTATAGGCCTAATCGCGGACGTTGAAAGTCAACAAACGAGTTCATTGCACCACGGTATGGGCATTCCGCCCTTGCGATTTTCGTGCACATACCTCACAATTTCATCTTCGACTTCTTTAAAGAGTCCTTGTTGCGCACCACTGAATGCATTTTTTGTACAGTATGCATTTTTTTAGCTCTTTGTCTTCACGCTAACGCCAAATATTGGATTTAGTTAGGCCTATGCCGTATTTTCTTGCGGCTGCACAATTACTTTACATTTCCGAGTGTTTAATAACCATGAACTTAAAATTGGTATCATAACATCGACGAGAACCGTTTGAAAATTTGCCAGCAATACCTTTTGCACGTATCTTTACAATACGACTATCCATCACGAAAATATTCCTGCTGTCTATAAAACTTAATTTTACTAAGCGTCAGGTACAATAGATACGTTATAACTCTGCCACTGAGTAGCCGGCCTGTCTAAGAATTCGAAGGCTCCCATGTTTTGATGCCATTCTGCAGATTTGAGAAACGTTTTTGTAGAGGCCAATGGAACGTGATTCTCTCTTCACTATTTCCCGAGATCCAGTGACGTTACACACAGGCACTGTACAACTGGTTGTCGCGGCTAGCGATGTATAATAAAGAGGCGGTCGTTTATTGTCAACGAGTTTTTTGTGTGCGTGCGCGTGCAGTGGTGAAAAGAAGCAGCGTAGTTACCGCGGTAGTTGCCAGTGGTATCCATTAACTTACTGATTCTGAGAGAAAAAAAAAACGTTGTCTTGGATTCGAGAAATACGGTATCACTCCAGAGGTTTCTGTGGCAAACACTTCAGTTTTCTTCTTCAAATGGCGTCACCTAACCTAACCGTATATGTATCATGAAAACATATTTGAAACACATGTAGAAAAATGATAACCTCCTCGCTAAAAATTTACATGTAAATAGCCTTTCCGAAATTTAACTAGACGCGAGAAGATGTGAACTGTCCTTTGAAATCAGTGATGTACTCTGCCATTTCTTGAGGTGTATCACATTCTTACTTAATTTCCGTATGTAACATTAAAATTAAAAGATAGTTTACCACAGCCTTTATTTTTAACGAGTTAACAACTGATGAAAACACACTTCAAGCGCAATAGAGAAATGATAACCTTCTCGCTATAAATGTTCATAATAGCTTTTCCGTAATTTATCCAGACGCGAGAAAATAGAAACTAACCTCTGAAATCAATTATGCACTCTACCATATCTCGAGGTGTACCCCATTCTTACTAAATTGCAGTATTTAGCCTTAAAATTAAGCAGCCATTTAGTCATCCCTTACTTTTAACGAGTTAACAACCGTTATCGGACACGTTATTTACGCATTTATTGCGAAATTGTCCTCTTTCATTTTGAATTTTCTTTACGGAACAGCAGTCGACGGGTACTACTAATCGACTCCGACATCGCCTTCGAATGTCAACGAGAAAACTTGCTAGTGGACATAGGGAGGAAACGATCCCGAAGGTAATCGATCGTATGCAATATAATCGCTGGGGTGCATAAATATCGGGAATGGAAAAATTGCGCGCGCTTAATCGCTCGTAATAACGGATGCATCAGTGATAGGTCTCTCGCTGTAACCGAAGGACGACACATAGTTTAATATAGGAATTTTGAAGGGACAGAAATATATTGTCGCTATAGCGGAATTCTCGTTATATGCCGTACTCGCTATTGCGGACTTCTACTATATAAGATTTATGATTTTTTCATTTCATAAATTAAATTTTGCATGTCTCCATGGCTCAAGTGGCAGCCCACCGGCTTCGCACCGCTGGCTCTGTGGTTCAAATCCCGGTCATTCCATGTGAGATTTGTGCTGGACAAAGTGGAGGCAGGAGAGGTTTTCTTTTGGGTACTCCAATTTTCCCTGTCCTCTTTCATTGTAGCAACACTCTCCAGTATTATTTCATCTGTCAGTCATTAATCATCACCCCAGAGGAGTGCAACAGGCTTTGGCAGCCAGCACAATTCCTATCCTCATGGCTAGATGGGACTCCATTCATTCCATTCCTGACCCAATCAAATGACTGGAAACAGGGTGTGGATTTTCAATTTTTCCAAATTAAAGTTTGCATAAGAAAACTGTAATAGCTAGTAAATTAAAGTTCTCATAAACTGTGATTTACGTAAACTAATTACTAATAATGGGCATGCGAAGGGCTAGAAAATCAATACGCCAATGGGTTACAGACAGGAAGCCAGAGAGGAGGATACAAACATTCTGATAAACAAGGAATAAACCAAATGAAAGGTCAGGAAACATCAATGAAGCTCACATCTTTGAATAAGGTCAGGATTGGTTCGAGAAGCAACAGAGGAAGATGAATGAGAAGAAGTTCCTTCAAACACTGTAAAGACAGTGTGTATCTCACTAACCATTTAGGTCCAAGAAGAGAACTGGAACATGTGGCTCCATTCCAGGTGGAGGTTCCCAGTCAGCTGGAGCACCAGGAATCCCTGAGCCAGCTGCAGGAACTAGGACGGCATTCCTCTCCTCAGTCAAGCTTACCCACTGATCAACCAAACTCTGCTCACGCTCCAAGTCCTGTTCAGTTTTGTCTGCAACAGAAAGATAGAGGATATTTTTCTCCAAATGCAAAAAGAACATTTGTTAATCCTTAATATTTTGGTAGCAAATTTTGTTTCAAGAGCTGGTATAAAAACTTCCAACATCTGATACCGAAAGTGAGCAGGTGTACAGCAGAAATGTTCAAACGATACATTATAAAGACCATGACTTACAGAGTAATTTCACTGAAGTGCTACAACATGAATAGAAAGGTTCACAACAGTATCGCCTAGAATGCTTACTATCAATATCACGGTGTCCTTACTTCTCACATCAAATGCCGAACCATTACCATGATAATTGTGAAGTGTTTTGGCAAGGAACAGTCTCACACCAGAGCAATGTGAAGCGCTATATGTTGCTGAATGCCGACCATCCAGCAAAAACACTGAACACCAATTTCACACCATGGAGATGCGAAAGCTCCACTGGTCGATGGGCCGTATAGCAACTAGACGTACTATGGTTCGCTATATCTTCGACTTTAGGCGAAAAGACATTCTTTTGTCATAAAGTACGCCAGTGACATCCCTCCATTTATCGAAGCTTGCACTTCGTTGTTAATTCCACAGTCACTCTGCAGGTGGAAATCCAAGATATTTGAAGCTATCTGTTTTAGCTAAGCTCCCACCCCTAACTAGGACGGTGCCAACACTTCGATTCGTTTCCATGTATTCCATCTTCCTATGTTTAGACGGAGACCATACAGCGAGAGGCAGTTGTTCCATTCTTCAAATTATTACTGTTGTTGTTAATATTCATTCATATCATTTTTGGCCTCATGGACAGTGTTTGAACTCAAATATCTCATGATAACATAATTTTCACTTCTTTCCCTTCTTCCTCTTCTCTTCTCAAAATCTCTTCATCCTTTGGCTGTGCTCCTGTTTCCTTTGTTCTGTACACAATGTTCCTGTCTTCTTCTTCTCATTTACTATAAATTTTGTATTCCTAATTTTGTTTCTGAATTCTTTTCTGTCTCCTATCATTTGCTTGTTGATCCCCACCTGCCTTAAGTCTTCCTCTATTTCATGACACCAATTTGTTTTCTTGCTTGAACTGTTTACTACAACAAAGATTTTCTTTGTAAGTCTGTTGTTGTCCATTCTTTGTGTGTGCCCATATAAAGTTAGACTGTGTTTCCTAATCATGTCTGTGAGTCTGTCAGTGTGCTGGTACAGCTCTTTGGTAGGTCGTTTCATCCATATGCCATCTCTGTGTATTGATCCAAATATTTTTCTGAGAATTTTACATTCTATTTTTTCTGTCTCTATGATGTCTGATGCTCCAATTGTGGTCATTTCTGAAGCATACAATGCTTCTGGTAATACTGTACAACTTTTCTGTAGTGTCTAAGTTTGGCCTGTCTTGATATGCTTTTCTTATTATAATGTGACAATGTGACAGAAATATCCTATCAAAACCTAGTAAAACAGAGAAAAGAAACTACCCAAGTCTTAAGAAGAATAAAAAGACAACATCATAAGGACACCCTGCAGTTAATTGAAGAACAGTTCAGTAAAACTAAATCAAGGGACTACTACAAAACCTTCAGAAAGCAGCTCCAAAAATATGAACCCCCGACCCTACTGATGAAGGATGAAGATGGTAAGCTGGCCCATAACAATAAAGACAATGCAGAAATTCTGGCTAAACATTTCAACAAGCTTTTAAATTGTGAGGAACCTACAGAACTCCTTCATTTGGACACCAACACCCCGATAAAAACATCACCAGAAAACATCAATCCCCCCACAATAAAGGAAGTCTACCAGGCTCTGAATAAATTAAAAAACTACAAAGCGCCAGGAGAAGATCAGACCTTTGCGGAAATCTGGAAATATGCAGGAAACTCAGCAAAAGTTGCCCTCCATCAACAACTTGTCTCTATCTGGATTAAAGAAGAACTACCAGAACACTGGACAACAGCCCTCATTCATCCTCTGCACAAAAAAGGGGACAAAACCGACCCTAATAACTACAGGGGAATCTCTCTCCTAGATATAACATACAAAATATTTTCAATAATCATCCTTAATAGGATAAGTTTACAACTTGAGAAAGAACTAGGAGAATATCAAGGAGGTTTCAGACCCTGGAGGAGCTGTCCTGATCAGATCATGAGTCTTAAGTTGATAATGGACTATAACAGGAGAAGAAACAGAGATATGGTGATAACATTTGTAGATTTCAAGAAAGCTTATGATTGCATCCATAGAGAATCTCTGTTTAAAATTTTAAGACACCTTGGACTACACCCCAAATTAATAAACATGATAAAATTGACTCTCACCAATACCAAGTCAAAAGTGAAGTTTAGGGGGGAAACATCAGAGACATTTGAAATTAAAACTGGACTACGGCAGGGAGATGGGCTCTCACCACTATTATTTAACTGTGCTCTAGAAATGGTAATGAGGGAATGGTTTAGAAAATGTCCCCCCAAAATAAAGATTGGCCGAAAAATCAAAACAAATTGCCTGGGTTTTGCTGACGATTTGGCATTACTAGCAGTGGACATAAAAGAAGCAAAAACCCAGATATCAGAACTTCAAAACATTGCAAATAAAATTGGCCTCAAAATATCATTTGAAAAAACAGAAATTATGCCCCAAAAACCAACACAGCTAAAAGAAGTCACCATAAATGGTAATAAAATCAAAATAGTAACTCTGTTTAAATATCTTGGAGAAGTAATAACACATAACTTAAATGAAAAAATCTCAATCCAAGTAAGAACAAATAGATTAGCTAAAGCACAAAAATTAACATGGGATATCTACAAAAAGAAATGTCTATCAATAAATACAAAAATAAAACACTACAACACAGTTATAAAACCGGAAGCTACATATGCAGCAGAAACACTCTTTTACCTGAATAAACAATCAAAGACTGACAGACTTCAGAAAATTGAAAGGAGGATTGGAAGAACCTGTATCAACAAAAAATATCAGAAAGATGGACAGTGGCGGTTAATACCTAACAAAGTCGTGTACAAAGAGCTAGAACCCATTACAGATACTATGCGTAAGAGGAGACTGGGATTCTTTGGACATATCATGAGGATGCAGGACTCGAGACTTCTGAAACAACTAGTACAACACAATCTCGTCTCAAAAAATACCACAACAGGATGTAAATGGATCAGAGAAGTAAGAGAGGATCTGAAGGAAATAGGCCTTACAACAGAAGACACCAAAAATAAGATAAAATTGAATACAAAACTCAAGAATACAAACCTCCGCTTTACCCTTACACAAAACAAACCAACAACACGCACATTTTCAACTGAGGAAAGGGCACGAAGATCGGAGCGTCTGAAGAAGTACTGGGAGGACCGCAAAGCCCGAACAATCCCTTCAAAGAGACCTGAACGACGGACTGACTAAAGTGATCCTATGTGGTCATAAAAGAAGAAGAAGAAGAAGAAGAATGTGACAATGTGAGTTTGTATGCTTTCTAGAGTTTTTCCGTTCATTCTTTCGTTCTATTGTTACAGGCGCCTTGTTTGATCCTCCTATTTGTATGTATTCCCCTAAATATTTAAATATTTTAAACTCTTTTTACGGATCCGTATAAAGTATGCATGGTACGCACATTGTTGTTCTGTCATTCCATGTATTGGGTCTTCTCGTAAGATATCTGTAGACCTGTTTTGGCAGCTATTTCATGCAAGCATTCCAGTGCTCCCTTTGCCTGCTGTGTATTATTGCTGATTTATGGCTATGTCATCTGCAAATGCCAGACATTTTATGATGGTTTTTGTTTCAAGTGTTCTTCCCGCCTGTATTCCTTTAATTTGTTCCTCCCACTGCTTGATAATTTTGTCTAACGCCACGTTGAACAAGACTGCTGAGAGCCCGTCTCCTTGTCGGACACCTGTGTGTATCTGGAAGGGTACCGAAATTTCTCCCATGAACTTGATCTTGGAGGTGGTGTCTGTAACCATCTGTTGTATAAGTGCTCTGCTTTTTCTGTCAATGTCATATTCTTCCAGTACATCAAAGAGCATCTGTCTGTCTATGGAGTCGTATGCTTTTTTAACGTCCACAAAGATAACCACAGTGTTTCTTGTTTGTCTGACTTTCAAAAGTGTTCTCAATTTCCAGATCTGTTCAATGCATGATCTCCCTTTTCTGAAGCCTGCCTGGTATTCACCTATTTGTGGATCTGCTTGTGGTTCTAGCCTGTTTAATAGCACCTTAGAGAAAATTTTGTACACAACTGGTACTAGTGAAATACCTCTGAAATTATTTGGATCCGACTTATCACCCTTTTTATGTAATGGATGGATTAATGCACATTTCCATTCCTCTGGCACTTTCTCTGTGACCCAAATTTCTGTGATAATCTTATGGATTTTTTGGTGATTTTTTCATCTTGGAGCTTCCAGATCTCAGCGATAATACCATCCTCTCCCGCTGCTCTGTTATTTTTCATTTGTTTTATGATTTCCTTTATCTCTTCTATTGTGGATGGATTAGAATTGGGGTTGGATGTAGTTTTTGGAATGTTAGTTTTTCTGTGCGTTTCTTGCAGTTAAGAAGTTTATCAAAGTGATGTTTGAGAATTTTACAGTTTTCTTTCGTGTTTGTTTCCAGGGATCCATCTGTTCTTCGGAAGCAGAGGCTAGTAGGTCGATAACCCTTAATATTTTCTTTGAAAGTTCTGTAAAAATTTATTGTGTTATTTCTCTTGAAATCTTCCTCAATTTCTTTCAGTCTGTTATTGACGTATGCTCATTTTTCCCTTCTGATTTCCTTCGATGATTGTTTCTGAACTAAGTGAAATTCCTTCCATGTTTCTGATGTTCTGTTACTGCGGAACTTCTCTCATGCTTGTTTCCTTCTCTCAATGGCTTAACCACAAATTACATTCCACCATCTATGTTTCCGTTTTCTAGGAGGTTGTCCCCAGCGCATTGCCTTCTGAACCGTCTTCACAAGATCTGTCCAAGTGTCTGCTGAGTGCCTATGAATTTCTTCAACGATTTTATCCCTGTTTATCTTCCAGTATTCCGGACCAGGTTTGACTATTTTGTTCTGCGCTGTCTTTTTCTGTCTTGGGAATGCTCTAATCTTAACTTGTAGTAAATAATGATCAGACTTGAAGAATCCTTTACGCGTTCTGACATTTAAAATTGCCCGCGTATTTTTCTTGGAAATGGCTACAAGAACAATCTGGAATGGTGTCCCTCTTCTGACAGCAGATTTACCTTGTAAATCCTGTAATTTTCTGTGTCGAAATTGTTTTCATCTATGAAGCGCATCTCTTGAATGGCAAGAATTTTGATGTGAAATTTTTCTAGCGTGTCTGTGAGTTGTTTTAGTTTTCCAAGTTTGAAGAGAGTGTTTGCATTGAGAGTGCCAATATAGTGTTTGTAAGAGATTTTGAGAAGCTCCGACTCTTCTCCTCGTGATGTTCCTGGTCCCACAGAATCCGATGACCAGGAAAGTCCAGTACGTTGACTGGGGCCTGGGGTAGCGGATTTCTTTACTTTTGTTCCACCATGATTACTTCAAGTTGAAGTTGGTTATGGTGATTATTAATAAAGATCATGGTAATAACAGACTTGATTGTTGAGATCAAGCCATATTTCACTGCCGCACCAACTAGGTGAACAGATGCAGACCACTAGTCGCTGGATACCAGAACAGACACTAGTGGATTTCTTGATGTTGT